>NW_028227285.1:1297324-1409315 GCF_978045245.1 Mus caroli | reverse complement strand
CGAAAAAATTTGTAAAAAGTCCTAAATGAGAAAATCACACTGTAGGACCCAGAATATGGCGAGAAACCCTGAAAAAAGTAGAAAATTAAAAACTCCCACTGAAGGACGCCGAATATGGAGAGAAAACCTGAAAAGGTGGAAAATGAGATAATCACAGTGTAGAACCAAGAATATGCCACGAAACCCTGAAAAACGTGGAAAATTAAAAATATACACAATAGGACCCAGAATATGGCAAGAAAACCTGAAAAAATTAGAAAATTAAAAACTCACACTGAAGGACCCAAAATATGGCGAGGAACCCTGAAAGGTGGAAAATGAGAAATCACAGTGATTAACGAAAAAAACTTGAAAAACGTCGAAAATGAGAAAATCACAGTGGGAGGACCCAGAATATGCCTAGAAACACTGAATACATGAAAATTAAAAATTCACACTGTATTTCCCAGAATATGGCAAGAAATACTAAAAAACGTGGAAAAGTAAAAATTCACACTGAAGGACCTGGAATATGGCAAGAAAACCAGAAAAACAAGGAACATTAAAATTCACACTGAAGGACCCAGAATATGGCGAAAAACCCTGAAAAATGTAGAAAATTAAAAGCTCACACTGAAGGACCCCAAATATGGCGAAAAAAAACCTGAAAAAGGTGTGAAAATGAGAAAACCACACTGTAGGTCCTAGAATTACGAAAAAACTTGAAAAACTAGGAAATTAGAAACTCACACTGAAGGACCCCGAATATGGCGAGAAAACCTGAAAAAAGGTGGAAAATGAGAAAATCACACTGTAGGACCCAGAATTGCGAAAAAAACTTGAAAACCGTCGAAATAAAAAAAAAAATCACACTGTAGGACCCAGAATATGCGGAGAAACCCTTGAAAAACGTGGAAAAATAAAATACACGCTGTAGGAACCAGAATATATTGAGAAACCCTGAAAAAGTAGAAAATCAAAAACTCACACTGAAGGACCCCAAATACGGGGAGAAATCCTGAAAAACGTGGAAATGAGAAAATCACACTCTAGGACCAAGAATATGACGAAAAAATCTGAAAAACCAGGAAAATTAAAAATTCACACTGAAGGACCGGGAATATGGCAAGAAAACCTGAAAAACTAGGAAAATTAAAAACACAAACTGAAGGACCCGGAATATGGCGAGAAAACATGAAAAACATGGAAAATTAAATATTCACACTGAAGGACCCAGAATATGCTGAGAAAACCTGAAAAAGTTGGATAATGAGCATTTCACAGTGTAGGACACAGAACATGACGAAAAAAAACTTAAAAACGTTTAAAATTAAAAATTCACACTGTAGGACCAGAATATGGCGAGAAACCCAGAGAAACGTGGAAAATTTAAAAATCACACTGTAGGACACAGAATATGGCGATTAACCCTGTAAAAAGTAGAATATTAAAAACTCACACTGAAGTACCCCGAAAATGGCAAGAAAACCTGAAAAAGGTGGAAAATGAGAAAATCACACTGTAGGATCCAGAATTGCGAAACAAAAAACTTGAAAAATGTCAAAAATGAGAAAATCACACTGTAGGACCCAGAATAGGCCGAGTAACCCTGAAAAACGTGGAAAATTAAAAATACACGCTGTAGGACCCAGAATATGGCAAGAAACCCTGAAAGAATTAGAAAATTAAAAACTCACACTGAAGGACCCGGAATATGGCGAGAAAACCTGAAAAAGGTGGAAAATGAGAAAATCACACTGTAGGACCCAGAATTACGAAAAAACTTTAAAAACGTGGAAAATGAGAAAATCACTCTTCAGGACCCAAAATATGCCAAGAAACCGTGAAAAACGTGAAAATTAAAAATTCACACTGTCAGACCCACATTATGGCGAGAAACCTTGAAAAAAATTGGACAATAAAAATTCACACTGTATTACCCAGAATACGGCCAGCAACCATGAAAAAAGTAGATAACTATAAACTCACACTGATGGACGAGGATATGGCTAGAAAACATGAAAAAGGTGGAAAATGAGAAAATCACACTGCAGGACCCAGAATATGCTGAGAATCCCTGAAAATCGTGGAAAAATAAAAATTCACACTGAAGGACCCGGAATTTGGCGAGAAAACCTGAAAAACGAGGAAAATTAAAAATTCACACTGTATTACCCAAAATATGGGGAGAAATACTGAAAAACGTGGAAAATTAAAAATTCACACTGCAGGACCTGGAATATGGCAAGAAATCCTGAAAAACTTGGAAACGAGAATATCACACTGTAGGACCCAGAATATGATGAAAAAACCTGGAAAACGTGGAAAATTAAAAATTCACACTGAAGGAATCAGAATATGGCGAGAAAACCTGAAAAAACGAGGAAAATTAAAAACTCACACTGTAGGACCTAGATTATGGCGAGATAACCTGAAAAAGGTGGAAAATGAGAAAATCACATGTAGGACCCAGAATTGTGAGAAAACCTGAAAAAGGTTGAAAACGAGAAAATAACACTGCAGGAGCCAGAATATGCTGAGAAAACCTGAAAAACATTGAAAATTAAATATTCACACTATAGGACCCTGAATATGGCGAGAAACACTGAAAAAGGAAAAAAACGAGAAAATCAGACTGTAATAATCAGAATATGACGAAATAACTTAAAAACGTGGAAAATTTAAAATTCACACTGTAGTACCCAGAATATGGCAAGAAAACCTTAAAAACTAGAAATTAAAAAACTCACACTGAAGGACCCCAAATATGGCGAGAAAACCTGAAAAACCTGGAAATGAAAAAAATCACACTGTAGAACCAGATTATGACGAAGAAACCTGAAAAATGTGGAAAAATAAAAATTCACACTCAAGGACCCGGATATAGCGAGCAAAACTGAAAAATGAGGAAAATTAAAATCTCACACTGAAGGACCCAGAATATGGCAAGAAAACCTGTAAAACCTAGAAAATTAAATATTCACACTGGAGGACACAGAATATTTTGAGAAACTGTAAAATCTTGAAAATTAAAAATTCACTCTAAAGGACCAGAATATGGCAAGAAACCTTGAAAAACGTGGAAAATTAAAAATTCACACTGAAGAACCTGGAATATGGCAAGAAAATAAGAAAAACGTGGAAATGAGAAAATCACACTGTATGACCTTGAATATGGCGAGAAAACCTGAAAAACGAGGAAAATTAGAAACTCACACTGAAGGACCCAGAATATGGCGAGCAAACCTGAAAAACATGGAAAATTAAATATTCACAAAGTAGAACCCAGGATAGGGAGAGAAACACTGAAAAAAGTGGAAAATTAAAAATTCACACTCTAGGAACAGAATATGGCAAGAAAACTTGAAAAACGTGGAAAATCGAAAATTCACACTGTAGGACTCAGAATATGCCGAGAAGACCTGAAAAAGTTGGAAAATGAGAAAATCACACTGAAGGACCCAGAATATGACGAAAAAAACTTAAAAAGGTTTAAAATTAAAAATTCATACTGTAGGACACAGAACATGGCAAGAAAACCTGAAAAACGTGAAAAATTTAAAATTCACACTGTAGGATGCAGAATATGGCGAGAAACACTGAAAAAAGTAAAAAATTTAAATCTCACACTGAAGGACCCTGAATATGTCGAGAAAACCTGAAAAAGGTGGAAAATGAGAAAATCACACTATAGGACCCAGAATTGCGAAAAAAAATTGAAAAACGTCGAAAATGAGAAAATCACACTGTAGGACCCAGAATATGCCGAGAAACCCTGAAAAATGTGCAAAATTAAACATACACGCTGTAGGACCCAGAATATGGCAACAAACCATGAAAAAACTAAAAAACTAAAAACTCACACTGAAGGACCACGAATATGGTGAGAAAACATGAAAAAGGTGGTTAATGACAAAATCAACTGTAGGACCCAGAATATGATGAAAAAAACTTAAAAACGATTAAAATTAAAAATTCACACTGTAGGACCCCGAATATGGTGAGAAAATCTGAAAATGTTTAAAAATGAGAAAAATACACTGTAGGACCCAGAATATGCTGAGAAACCCAGAAAAACGAGGAAAAATAAAAATATGCTTTGAAGGAGCCAGATTATGACAGGAAACCCTGAAAAAAGTAGAAAATTAAAAACTTACACGGAAGGACCCTGAATATGGCAAGAATACCTGAAAAAGGTGGAAATAGAGAATAATCACACTGTAGGACACAGAATTGCGAAAAAACATGAAAAACGTAGAAAATGAGAAAATCACACTGTAGGACCCAGAATTACGAAAAAATTTATAAAACGTGGAAAATGAGAAAATCACACTGCAGGACCTAGAATATGCTGAGTAACCCTGAAAAACATGAAAATTAAAAATTCACACTGTCGGACACAGAATATGGCGAGAAACCATGAAAAAAGTGGAAAATTAAAAATTCACACTGTATTACCCAGAATATGGCGAGAAATACTGAAAAACATGGAAAATTAAAAATTCACCCTGAAGGACCTGGAATATGGCAAGAAAACCTGAAAAACGAGAAAATGAGAAAAATCACACTGTAGTACCCAGAATATGACGAAAAAACCTGAAAAACGTGTAAAATTAAAAACTCACACTGAATGACCCAGAATATGGCAAGAAAACCTGAAAAAAGTAAAAAACTAAAAATTCACACTGAAAGACCCCGAATATGGCGAGAAAAACTGAAAAAGGTGGAAAATGAGAATAAATGACTGTAGGACCCAGAATTGCGAAAAAACTTGAAAAACTTCGAAAATGAGAAAATCACACTTTAGGACCCAGAATATGCCGAGAAACCCTGAAAAACGTGGAAAATTGAAAATACGCGCTGTTGGACCCAGAATATGGTGAGAAACCGGAAAAACGTGGTAAATTAAAAATACACTCTGTTGGACCCAGAATATGGCAAGAAACCCTGCAAAAGGTGAAAAATGAGAAAATCACACTGTAAGACCCAGAATTACGAAAAAACCTGAAAAACTTGGAAAATGAGAAAATCACACTGCAGGAAACAGAATATGCCGAGAAACCCTGAAAAACGTGGAAAATTAAAAATTCACACTGAAGGACCCGGAATATAGCGAGAAAACCTGAAAAAGGTGGAAAATGAGAAAATCACATGTAGAACCCAGAATAGCGAAAAAACTTGAAAAAGGTGAAAAATGAGAAAATCACACTGCAGGACCCAGAATATGCTGAGAAACCCTGATAATCATGGAAAATTAAATGTTCACACTGTAGGACCCAGAATATGCCTAGAAACCCTTGAAAAACTTGGAAAAATAAAATACACGCTGTAGGAACCAGAATATATTGAGAAACCCTGAAAAAGTAGGAAATCAAAAACTCACACTGAAGGACCCCGAATATGGGGAGAAATCCTAAAAAACGTGGAAATGAGAAAATCACACTCTAGGACCCAGAATATGACGAAAAAACCTGAAAAACATGGAAAATTAAAAATTCACACTGAAGGTCCGGGAATATGGTGAGAAAACCTGAAAAACGAGGAAAATTAAAAACACAAACTGAAGGACCCAGAATATGTCGAGAAAACATGAAAAACATGGAAAATTAAATATTCACACTGTAGGACCCAGAATATGGCGAGAAACACTGAAAAAGGAGGAAAATGAGAAAATCACACTATAGGACCAGAATATGGCAAGAAACCTTGAAAAACGTGGAAAATTAAAAATTCACAATGTAGGACCCAGAATATGCTGAGAAAATCTGAAAAAGTTGGATAATGAGAATATCAAACTGTAGGACCCAGAACATGACGAAAAAAACTTAAAAACGTTTAAAATTAAAAAATCAAACTGTAGGACCTGAATATGGCGAGAAACCCTGAGAATCGTGGAAAATTTAAAAATCACACTGTAGGACGCAGAATATGGCGATTAACCCTGTAAAAAGTGGAATATTAAAAACTCACACTGAAGTACCCCGAAATTGGCAAGAAAACCTGAAAAAGGTGGAAAATGAAAAAAATCACACTGTAGGACCCAAAATATGCTGAGTAACCCTGAAAAACTTGGAAAATTAAAAATACACGCTGTAGGACCCAGAATATGGCAAAAAACCCTGAAAGAATTAGAAAATTAAAAACTCACACTGAAGGAACCGGAATATGGCAAGAAAACCTGAAAAAGTGGAAAGTCTCTCTCTGTCTCTCTCTCTATGTCTCTCTCTGTCTCTCTCTTTCTCTATCTCTGTCTCTCTCTATTTCTCTCTGTCTCTATCTGTCTCTCTCTCTGTCTCTCTCTGTCTCTCTCTCTCTGTCTCTCTCTTTCCCTCTCTCTGTCTCTCTCTGTCTCTATCTCTGTCTCTCTCTGTCTCTCTCTGTCACTCTGTCTCTCTCTGTCTCTCTCTGTCCCTCTCTGTCTCTCTCTGTGTCTTTCTTTGTCTCTCTCTGTTTCTCCCTGTCTCTCTCTTTATGTCTCTCTCTGTCTCTCTCTTTCTCTCTCTCTGTATCTCTCTGTCTCTCTTTGTCTCTCTCTGTGTCTTTCTTTGTCTCTCTCTGTCTCTCTTTGTCTCTCTCTGTAACTCTCTCTGTCTCTCTCTGTCTCTCTCTTTCTCTATCTCTGTCTCTCTCTGTTTCTCTCTGTCTCTATCTCTCTGTGTGTCTCTTTCTTTCCTTCTCTCTGTCACTATCTCTTTCTCTCTATGTCTCTCTCTGTCACTCTGTCTCTCTCTGTCTCTCTCTGTCTCTCTCTGTCTATCTGTCTCTCTCTGTCTCTCTCTCTGTCTCTCTCTGTCTTTCTCTGTATCTTTCTTTGTCTCTCTCTGTCTCTCTGTCTCTCTCTGTCTCTCTCTGTGTCTCTCTCTATCTCTCTCTCTGTCTCTCTCTGTCTCTCTCTGTCTCTCTCAATGTATCTCTCTCTATGTCTCTCTCTGTGTCTTTCTTTGTCTCTCTCTGTCTCTCTCTGTCTCTCTGTGTGTCTCTCTCTGTCTCTCTCTCTATCTCTGTCTCTCTCTGTCTTTCTCACTCTGTCTCTGTCTCTCTCTGACTCTCTCTGTCTCTCTCTTTCTCTCTGTCTCTCTCTGTCTCTATCTCTGTCTCTCTCTGTCCTTCTGACTCTTTCTGTCTCTCTCTGTCTCTCTCTCTGTCTCTCTCTGTCTCTCTCCTTCTCTCTCTCTGTCTCTCTCTTTCCCTCTCTCTGTCTCTCTCTGTCTCTATCTCTGTCTCTCTCTGTCTCTCTCTGTAACTCTGTCTCTCTCTGTCTCTCTCTGTCTCTCTCTGTCTATCTGTCACTCTCTGTCTTTATCTCTGTATCTCTCTGTCTCTGTCTTTCTCTGTGTCTTTCTTTGTCTCGCTCTGTCTCTCTCTGTCTCTCTCTGTCTCTCTCTCTATGTCTCTCTTTGACTCTCTCTTTCTCTATCTCTGTCTCTCTCTGTTTCTCTCTGTCTCTGTCTCTCTCTCTGTCTCTCTCTGTCTCTCTCTGTCTCTCTCTGTCTCTCTCTTTCCCTCTCTCTGTCTCTCTCTGTCTCTATCTCTGTCTCTCTCTGTCTCTCTCTGTCACTCTGTCTCTCTCTGTCTCTCACTATCTCTCTCTGTCTCTCTCTGTCTATCTGACTCTCTCTGTCTCTCTCTGTCTCTCTCTCTTTCTCTGTCTCTGTCTCTCTCTGTCTCTCTCTGTCTCTCTCTCTATGTCTCTCTTTGACTCTCTCTTTCTCTATCTCTGTCTCTCTCTGTTTCTCTCTGTCTCTGTCTCTCTCTCTGTCTCTCTCTGTCTCTCTCTGTCTCTCTCTGTCTCTCTCTTTCCCTCTCTCTGTCTCTCTCTGTCTCTATCTCTGTCTCTCTCTGTCTCTCTCTGTCACTCTGTCTCTCTCTGTCTCTCACTATCTCTCTCTGTCTCTCTCTGTCTATCTGACTCTCTCTGTCTCTCTCTGTCTCTCTCTCTTTCTCTGTCTCTGTCTCTCTCTGTCTCTCTCTGTCACTCTGTCTCTCTCTGTTTCTCTCTGTCTCTATCTGTCTCTCTGTCTCTATCTGTCTCTCTCTGTCTCTCTCTGTCCCTCACTCTGTATCTCTCTGTCTCTATCTCTGTCTCTCTCTGTCTCTCTCTGTCACTCTGTCCCTCTCTGTCTCTCTCTGTCTCTTTCTCTATCTCTATCTCTCTCTGTCTCTCTCTGTCTCTCTCTGTCTAACTCTATCTGTCTCTGTCTCTCTCTGTCTCCATCTGTCACTCTGTCGGTCTCTCTCTGTCTCTCTCTGTCCCTTCTGTCTCTATCTCTGTATCTCTCTGTCTCTCTCTCTGTCTCTCTGTCTCTCTGTCTCTCTCTGTGTCTCTGTCTCTCTCTGTCTCTCTCAATGTATCTCTCTGTCTCACTATGTCTCTCTCTGTGTCTTTCTTTGTCTCTCTCTGTCTCTTTCTGTCTCTCTCTGTGTCTCTCTCTGTCTCTCTCTCTCTATCTCTGTCTCTCTCTGTCTTTCTCACTCTGTCTCTGTCTCTCTCTGTCCCTCTCTCTGTCTCTCTCTGTCTCTATCTCTGTCTCTCTCTGACTCTCTCTGTCTCTCTCTTTCTCTCTGTCTCTCTCTCTTTATCTCTCTGTCTCTCTCTGTCTCTCTCTGTCTCTCTCTCTCTGTGTCTCTCTCTGTCTTTCTCTGTCTCTATCTCTGTCTCTCTCTGTCTTTCTCTGGGTCTTCCTTTGTCTCTCTCTGTCTGTCTCTGTCTCACTCTCTGTCTTTCTCTGTCTCTCTCTGTGTCTCTCTCTGTCTTTCTCTGTCTCTATCTCTATCTCTCTCTGTCTCTCTCTGTCCTTCTGACTCTTTCTGTCTCTCACTGTCTCTCTCTCTGTGTCTCTCTGTGTCTCTCTGTCTCTCTCTATGTCTTTCATTGTCTCTCTGTCTCTCTCTGTCTATCTCTCTGTCTCTCTCTGTCTCTCTCTGTCTCTCTCTGTCTCTATCTCTGTCTCTCTCTGTCTCTCTCTGTCTCTCTATGTCTCTCTTAATGTATCTCTCTGTCTCTCTATGTCTCTCTCTGTGTCTTTCTTTGTCTCTCTCTGTCTCTCTCTCTCTCTGTGTCTCACTCTGTCTCTCTCTGTCTCTCTCTCTGTCTCTGTCTCTGTCTCTCTCTCTGTCTCTCTCTGTCTCTCTCTCTAAATCTGTCTCTCTCTGTATTTCTCACTCTGTCTCTGTCTCTCTCTGTCCCTCTCTATGTCTCTCTCTGTCTCTATCTCTGTCTCTCTCTGACTCTCTCTGTCTCTATCTTTCTCTCTGTCTCTCTCTGTCTCTCTTTGTCTCTCTCTCTGTATCTCTCTGTGTCTTTCTTTGTCTCTCTGTGTCTCTCTCTGTGTCTCTCTGTGTCTCTCTCTGTCTCTCTCTGTGTCTCTCTGTGTCTCTCTGTGTCTCTCTGTCTCTCTCTGTGTCTCTCTCTGTCTCTCTCTGTCTATCTCTGTCTCTCTCTGTCTCTCTCAATGTATCTCTCTGTCTCTCTATGTCTCTCTCTGTGTCTTTCTTTGTCTCTCTCAGTCTCTCTCTCTCTCTGTCTCACTCTGTCTCTCTCTCTGTCTCTCTTTGTCTCTCTGTATCTCTCTGTCTCTCTCTGTCTCTCTCTGTCTCTCTCTCTGTGTCTCTCTCTGTCTTTCTTTTTCTCTATCTATATCGCTCTCTGTCTCTCTCTGTGTCTTTTTTTGTCTCTCTCTGTCTCTCTCTGTCTCTCTTAGTCTCTCTCTGTGTCTTTCATTGTCTCTCTCTGTCTCTCTCTGTCTTTCGGTGTCTCGCTCTCTGTCTCTCTCTGTCTCACTCTCTGTCTCTCTCTGTCTCTATCTCTGTCTCTCTCTGTCTCTCTCTGTCTGTCTCTGTCTGTCTATGTCTATCTCTGTCTCTCTCTGTGTCTCTCTGTGTCTCTCTCTGTGTCTCTCTGTGTCTCTCTGTCTCTCTCTGTGTCTCTCTCTGTCTCTCTCTGTCTCTATCTCTGTCTCTCTCTGTCTCTCTATGTCTCTCTCAATGTATCTCTCTGTCTCTCTATGTCTCTCTCTGTGTCTTTCTTTGTCTCTCTCTGTCTCTCTCTTTCTGTGTCTCACTCTGTCTCTCTCTGTCTCTCTCTCTGTCTCTGTCTCTGTCTCTCTCTGTCTCTCTCTGTCTCTTTCTCTAACTCTGTCTCTCTCTGTATTTCTCACTCTGTCTCTGTCTCTCTCTGTCCCTCTCTCTGTCTCTCTCTGTCTCTATCTCTGTCTCTCTCTGACTCTCTCTGTCTCTCTCTTTCTCTCTGTCTCTCTCTGTCTCTCTTTGTCTCTCTGTCTGTATCTCTCTGTCTCTCTCTGTCTCTCTCTCTCAGTGTCTCCCTCTGTCTTTCTTTGTCTCTATGTCTGACTCTCTCTGTCTCTCTGTGTCTTTCTTTGTCTCTTCTATGTCTCTCTCTGTCTCTCTCTCTGTCTCCCTCAGTCTCTCTCTGTGTCTCTCTCTGTCTTTCTCTGTCTCTATCTCTGTCTCTCTGTATCTCTCTGTCTCTCTCTGTCCTTCTGTATCTTTCTGTCTCTCTCTGTCTCTCTCTCTGTATCTCTCTGTCTCTCTCTGTCTCTCTCTGTGTCTTTCTTTGTCTCTCTCTGTCTCTCTCTGTCTCTTTGTGTCTCTCTCTATCTCTCTCTGTCTCTCTCTGTCTCTATCTCTGTCTCTCTCTGTCTCTCTCTGTCTCTCTGTCTCTCTGTGTCTCTCTCTCTGTCTCTCTCTGTGTCTCTCTCTGTGTCTCTCTCTGTGTGTCTCTGTCTCTCTCTGTTTCTCTCTCTGTCTCTCTCTGTCTCTAACTCTGTCTCTCTCTGTCTCTCTCTGTCTCTCTCTGTCTCTCTCTCTGTATCTCTATGTCTCTCTCTGTCTCTCTCTCTGTGTCTCTCTCTTTCTTTCTCTGTCTCTATCTCTGTCTCGCTCTGTCTCTCTCTGTCTCTCTCTTTCTCTCTGTCTCTCTCTGTCTCTCTCTCTGTATCTCTCTGTCTCTCTCTGTCTCTCTCTCTGTGTCTCTCTCTTTCTTTCTCTGTCTCTATCTCTGTCTCGCTCTGTCTCTCTCTGTGTCTTTCTTTGTCTCTCTCTGTCTCTCTCTGTCTCACTCTCTGTCTCTCTCTGTCTTTCTCTGTCTCTCTCTGTCTTTCTCTGTCTCTATCTCTGTCTCTCTCTGTCTCTCTCTGTCCTTCTGACTCTTTATGTCTCTCTCTGTCTCTCTCTCTGTATCTCTCTGTCTCTCTCTGTCTCTCTCTGTGTCTTTCATTGTCTCTCTCTGAGTCTCTCTGTCTCTCTCTGTCTCTCTCTCTCTCTCTCTGTCTCTCTCTGTCTCTATCTCTGTCTCTCTCTGTCTGTCTCTGTCTGTCTCTGTCTGTCTCTGTCTCTCTCTGTCTCTCTCTCTGTCTCTCTCTGTGTCTCTCTGTGTCTCTCTGTGTCTCTCTCTGTGTCTCTCTGTGTCTCTCTCTGTCTCTCTCTGTGTCTCTCTGTGTCTCTCTGTGTCTCTCTGTCTCTCTCTGTGTCTCTCTCTGTCTCTCTCTGTCTATCTCTGTCTCTCTCTGTCTCTCTCAATGTATCTCTCTGTCTCTCTATGTCTCTCTCTGTGTCTTTCTTTGTCTCTCTCAGTCTCTCTCTCTCTCTCTGTCTCACTCTGTCTCTCTCTCTGTCTCTCTTTGTCTCTCTCTCTGTATCTCTCTGTCTCTCTCTGTCTCTCTCTGTCTCTTTCTCTGTGTCTCTCTGTCTTTCTTTTTCTCTATCTATATCGCTCTCTGTCTCTCTCTGTGTCTTTTTTTGTCTCTCTCTGTCTCTCTCTGTCTCTCTCTGTCTCTCTCTGTCTCTCTTAGTCTCTCTCTGTGTCTTTCATTGTCTCTCTCTGTCTCTCTCTGTCTTTCGGTGTCTCTCTCTCTGTCTCTCTCTGTCTCACTCTCTGTCTCTCTCTGTCTCTATCTCTGTCTCTCTCTGTCTCTCTCTGTCTGTCTCTGTCTGTCTATGTCTATCCCTGTCTCTCTCTGTGTCTCTCTGTGTCTCTCTCTGTGTCTCTCTGTGTCTCTCTGTCTCTCTCTGTGTCTCTCTCTGTCTCTCTCTGTCTCTATCTCTGTCTCTCTCTGTCTCTCTCTGTCTCTCTCAATGTATCTCTCTGTCTCTCTATGTCTCTCTCTGTGTCTTTCTTTGTCTCTCTCTGTCTCTCTCTTTCTGTGTCTCACTCTGTCTCTCTCTGTCTCTCTCTCTGTCTCTGTCTCTGTCTCTCTCTCTGTCTCTCTCTGTCTCTCTCTCTAACTCTGTCTCTCTCTGTATTTCTCACTCTGTCTCTGTCTCTCTCTGTCCCTCTCTCTGTCTCTCTCTGTCTCTATCTCTGTCTCTCTCTGACTCTCTCTGTCTCTCTCTTTCTCTCTGTCTCTCTCTGTCTCTCTTTGTCTCTCTGTCTGTATCTCTCTGTCTCTCTCTCTCAGTGTCTCCCTCTGTCTTTCTTTGTCTCTATGTCTGACTCTCTCTGTCTCTCTTGTGTCTTTCTTTGTCTCTTCTATGTCTCTCTCTGTCCCTCTCTCTGTCTCCCTCAGTCTCTCTCTGTGTCTCTCTCTGTCTTTCTCTGTCTCTATCTCTGTCTCTCTGTCTCTCTCTGTCTCTCTCTGTCCTTCTGTATCTTTCTGTCTCTCTCTGTCTCTCTCTCTGTATCTCTCTGTCTCTCTCTGTCTCTCTCTGTGTCTTTCTTTGTCTCTCTCTGTCTCTCTCTGTCTCTTTGTGTCTCTCTCTATCTCTCTCTGTCTCTCTCTGTCTCTATCTCTGTCTCTCTCTGTCTCTCTCTGTCTGTCTCTGTCTCTCTGTGTCTCTCTCTCTGTCTCTCTCTGTGTCTCTCTCTGTGTGTCTCTGTCTCTATCTGTTTCTCTCTCTGTCTCTCTCTGTCTCTAACTCTGTCTCTCTCTGTCTCTCTGACTCTCTCTGTATCTCTCTGTCTCCCTCTGTCTCTCTCTGTGTTTTTCTTTGTCTCTCTCTGTCTTTCTCTGTCTCTCTCTCTGTCTCTCTCTGTCTCTCTCTGTCTCTCTGTGTTTTTCTTTGTCTCTCTCTGTCTCTCTCTGTGTCTCTTTCTGTCTCACTCTGTCTCTCTCTGTCTCTCTCTCTGTCTCTCTCTGTCTCTCTCTCTCTTTCTCACTCTGTGTATCTCTGTCTCTCTGTGTGTCTCTCTCTGTCTCACTCTGTCTTTCTCTGTCTCTCTCTGTCTCTCTCTCTGTCTCTCTGTCTCTCTTTGTCTCTCTCTGTCTCTATCTCTGTCTCTCTCTGTCTCTCTCTCTCTCTCTCTGTCTGTCTCTGTCTCTCTGTGTGTCTCTCTCTGTGTCTCTCTCTGTCTCTCTGTCTCTCTCAATGTATCTCTCTGTCTCTCTATGTCTCTCTCTGTCTTTCTTTGTCTCTCTCTGTCTCTCTCTGTCTCTCTCTGTCTCTCTATGTGACTGTCAGTGGCCCCACACAGCCTCACATATACTTCTAAAAATTTAAAGAAGGGTGTGGCCACTCTAAAAGCTCAACAATTAACAGCATTGTCTCCTCTTCCAGAGTACCTGGGATCAACTACCAGCAACTATATGGTGGCCCATCTCCAGTTCCAGGGGATCAGACAGACAGACATACAGACAGTGATAAAAATGGCAGGCCTGCCTGGTCTTTCTTTCTTTCTTATCCTTTTTAAAAAATGTTTATTTATATATTTATTTATGTATTTATTAGATATAAGTACACTGTAGCTGTCTTCAGACACTCCAGAAGAGGGTGTCAGATTCTGGAGAATCTAAATCCCTCTTATGGTCTGCATATGCTGTACATAAACACAGCCTCACATATACTTCTAAAAATTTAAAGATGTGTGGGGCCACTGAGAGGGCTCAACAATTAACAGCATTGTCTCCTCTTTCAGAGAACCTGGGATCAACTACCAGCAACTTTATGGTAGCCCATCTCCAGTTCCAGGGGATCAGACAGACAGACAGACAGACAGACAGAGATAAGGATGGCAGGCCTGCCTGGTCTTACTTTCTATCTTATCCTTTTTAAAAAATGTTTATTTATTTATTTATTTACTTATGTATTTATTATATATAAGTACACTGTAGCTGTCTTCAGTCACTCCAGTAGAGGGTGTCAGATTCTGGAGAATCTAAATCCTCTTATAATCTGAATATGATGTACATAAACACAGCCTCACTTATACTTCTAAATATTTAAAGAAGTGTGGGGCCATTGAAAGGGCTCAACAATTAACAGCATTGTCTCCTCTTCCAGAGTACATGGGATCAACTAACAGCAACTATATGGTGGCCCATCTCCAGTTCCAGGGGATCAGACAGACAGACATACAGACAGTGATAAGGATGGCAGGCCTGCCTGGTCTTTCTTTCTTTCTTATCCTTTTTAAAAAAATGTTTATTTATATATTTATTTATGTATTTATTAGATATAAGTACACTGTAGCTGTCTTCAGACACTCCAGAAGAGGGTGTCAGATTCTGGAGAATCTAAATCCCTCTTATGGACTGCATATGATGTACATAAACACAGCCTCACATATACTTCTAAAAATTTAAAGATGTGTGGGGCCACTGAGAGGGCTCAACAATTAACAGCATTGTCTCCTCTTTCAGGGAACCTGGGATAAACTACCAGCACCTTATGGTGGCCCATCTCCAGTTCCAAGGGATCAGACAGACAGACAGACAGAGAGACAGAGATAAAGATGGCAGGCCTGACTGGTCTTTCTTTATTTCTTATACTTTTTAAAAAATGTTTATTTATTTATTTATTTATTTATTTATTTATTTATTTATTTATTAGATATAAGTACACTGTAGCCGTCTTCAGACACTCCAGAAGATGGTGTCAGATTCTGGAGAATCTAAATCCCTCTTATGGTCTGAATATGATGTACATAAACACAGCCTCACATATACTTCTAAAAATTAAAAATGGGTGGGGCCACTGAAAGGGCTCAACAATTAACAGCATTGTCTCCTCTTCCAGAGAACCTCGGATCAACTACCAGCACCTACAAGGTGGCCCATCTCCAGTTCCAGGGGATCAGACAGACAGACAGACAGGCAGAGATAAAGATGGCAGGCCTGCCTGGTCTTTCTTTCTTTCTTATCCTTTTTAAAAAATATTTATTTATTTATTTATTTATTTATTTATTTATTTATTTATGTATTTCTTAGATATAAGTACACTGTAGCTTTCTTTAGACACTCCAGAGGAGGGTGTCAGATTCTGGAGAATGTAAATCCCTCTTATGGTCTGAATATGATGTACATAAACACAGCCTCACATATACTGAGCTGAGGTGTC
This sequence comes from Mus caroli, assembly GCF_978045245.1. Lineage (NCBI taxonomy): Eukaryota > Metazoa > Chordata > Mammalia > Rodentia > Muridae > Mus > Mus caroli. The sequence goes on along the minus strand of NW_028227285.1, from coordinate 1,394,045 downwards.
ACAGGCCAACTGCTGGAATTTCTGAGTACCACCTAGATAGAGAAAAGCTATGCTGTGGTTGCTTAATTTATGTATTTTATTATTTCTATTTGTTGTTTTGTTTTGTTTTATTTGTTTTTAGAGAAGTCCTCTGTCTGTAGCTCTGGCTGACCCAGGACTGCCTACTTGTGTTAATTAGGGTTTCACAGCTGAGAACAGACACCAAGAGCAAGGTAAGGCTTAGAAAACCCTACATTCAGTGGTGGCTCAAGCTCTTAATGAGAGCACTCTGTAGGCAGAGGCAGTCAGTTTCTGAGTTCGAGGCCACCCTGGTGAAAGACAGGGCTAGGGTAGGGGCTAGGGTGAGGAAAGGAAGAAAGGAAAGAAGGAAAGAAAGAAAGGAAAGAAGAAAAGAAAGAAAGAAAAAGTTTTTATAAAAGTTTTATAAAAAGTGTTAAAGTTTTTAAAAATTAAAAAAAAAAAATACCAGATCACCATCACACAGCATTGGCTGTCTTCAGGTGTATCCTTTCAGCCTCCAAAACAAAAAACAATGGCTGGTTGTCTTCAGGTGTATCCTATTCTCGAGTCTTATTTCCAACCTTAGAGCTGGGCTGAGCTGCCTCATTATGTAATTGCAAACCTTCCTTGGTTTTCTTTTCCATTTCTAAGACTAACAGGCCTTTTTCTATTTATTGAATATGCTCATGACTGTCCTTTAGATATAGTAAATATAACTGTTGCTTATAAAACTTGTTTTCTAGGAATTTTTAAAGGGCAATGGCAGAGTTTATTTATAAAAAAATATTTTGCATTTATTTATTTGTGTGAGTGATGAAGCTCAGGTCTTCAAACTTGTCAGGAGGTATGATTACCTCCCCTCTCTCTCAACCCCTCTCTCTCCTCTCTCAATGATTGTGTAAGAATGTTTTGCATGTGTATGCTGTGCCCACAGACTCCAGAACAGAGTATTAGATCCCCTGGAACTGGAGATGGGCCACCATATATAATACTGGTAATTGAGCCCAGGTTCTCTGGAAGAGGAGACAATGCTCTTAATTGTTGAGCCCTCTCTGTAGCCACATCTTTCTTTTTCTTTTTTTTTTTTTTTTGAGTATATGTGAGGCTGTGTTTATATACATCATATGCAGACAATAAGAATGATTTAGATTCTTCAGAATCTGACACCCTCTTCTGGACTGTCTGAAGATAGCTACAGCATACTTAAATATAATAAATAAATAAATCTTTTAAAAAAAAGGAAAAGTAAAAAAGAAAGAACAGGCCTGCCATATGCATGTTCATAGAGGAAAATGGAAGAGACCCCAATCTAATCTCAGCAGGGTGCTTCCTTCTGGATGGTAGCTCACAGTTTCATCCCAGCAAGACAGGCAAATCACTGAGTTCAAGGACAGTAAGGTTCAGGACAGCCAAGGTTAGGAAGGAAAAGGGTCTATGTTGAGAATACAAACCGACAAAACAACAACTAGGAAAAAGAAGTGACAGTGTAACTTGGGGTAGGGTACCAACAAGAGAAAGCTTTCTGTTACCACTTACAAACACCAGTAGCCTTGCACCCTTCTGCCCAGGTCCCTGCCTTCCTTTCTAGGAATTCTAAGGATGCCAGGGGGTGGGGGAATCCAGATTAACTTTTTAAAAACAAAGACTTGGTCTTTGATGTCTATAGGAAGCCCTTCTCAGTGCCTTTAACTACCACTGAACTTTCAGGGCTGTGACTCAACTGTAACAAGGAACAGGGCTAAGAACCTGCAGCCTTTGAAAACAACTATTTTTTTAAAGTGGGGGACACAAATCAGCAGTAGAACCCCTCAGGTTCAGCCATAATACTTGTTAGGGAAAGAGCCTCAATGTCCGGAGCTGAGGTCTCATGGGTGAACTGCTTCAAGCTCTGAGTATCATTGAAAGAAAGAAAAGATATCATGTGGTTGCTTAATTTATTTATTTTATTATTTCTATTTTTTGTTTTCTTTTGTTTTGTTTTAGCAAAGGCCTCAGTCTGTAGCTATGGCTGACCTAGGACAGACTACATGTGTTAATTAGGGTTTCACAGCTGAGAAACAGACCATACCTATGTAAGACTTAGAAAACCCAACAGTCAGTGGTGGCTCCAGCTCTTAATGAGAGCACTCTGGAGGCAGAGGCAGTCAGTTTCTGAGTTCGAGGCCAGCCTGGTTAAAGACAGGGATAGGCAGGGCTAGGCAAGGCAGGGCTGGGCTAGGCTAGGCTAGGCAAGGGGCTGGGCTAGTCAAGGCAAGGGACTAGGCTAGGCTACTCAAGGGGATTAGGCAAGACAGACAGACAGACAGAGAGAAAGACAGACAAGGATGGCAGGCCTGCCTGGTTTTTCTTTCTTTCTTATCCCTTTTAAAAAATGTTTGTTTATTTATTTATTCATTTATTTATTTATGTATTTATTAGATATACTTACACTGTAGCTGTCTTCAGACACTCCAGAAGAGGGTGTCAGATTCTGGAGAATCTATATCCCTCTTATGGTCTGCATATGATGTACATACACACAGCCTCACATTTACATCTAAAAATTTAAAGATGTGTTGGTCCAATGAAAGGGATCAACAATTAACAGCATTGTCTCCTCTTATAGAGAACCTGGGATCAAGTACCAGCAACTATATGGTGGCCCATCTCCAGTTGCAGGGGTTCAGACAGACAGACAGACATACAGACAGATAGAGTTAAGGATGGCAGGCCTACCTTGTCTTTCCTTCTTTCTTATCCTTTTAAAAAATGTTTATTAATTTAAGTATGTATTTATTAGATATAAGTACACTGTAGCTGCTTTCAGACACTCCAGAAGAGGGTGTCAGATTCTGGAGAATCTAAATCCCTCTTATGGTCTGCATATGATACATAAACACAGCCTCACATATACTTCTAAAAATTTAAAGATGGGTGGGGCCACTGAAAGGGCTCAACAATTAACAGCACTGACTCCTCTTCCAGAGAACCTGGGATCAACTACGAGCAACTATATGGTGGCCCATCTCCCGTTCCAGGGGATCAGGCAGACAAAGAGACAGACAGACAAGGGTGGCAGGCCTCCCTGGCATTTCTTTCTTTCTTATCCTTTTTAAAAAATGTTTATTTATTTATTTATGTATTTATTAGATATAAGTACACCGTAGCTGTCTTCAGACACTCCAGAAGAGGGTGTCAGATTCGGGAGAATATAAATCCCTCTTATGGTCTGCATATGATGGACATAAACACAGATTCACATACACTTCTAAAAATTTAAGATGGGTGGGCCCACTGAAAGGGCTCAACAATTAACAGCATTGTCTCTTCTTCCAGAGAACCTGGGATCAACTACCAGCAACTATATGGTGGCCCAACTCCAGTTCCAGGGGATCAGACAGATAGACAGACAGAGATAAAAAGGGCAGGTCTGCCTGGTTTTTCTTTCTTTCTTATCCTTTTAAAATAATGTTTATTTATTTATTTATTTATTTATTTATTTATTTATTTATTAGATATAAGTACATTGTAGTTGTCTTTAGACACTCCAGAAGAGGGTGTCAGATTCTGGAGAATCTAAATCCCTCTTATGGTCTGCATATGATGTACATAAACACAGCCTAACATATACTTCTAAAAATTTAAAGATAGGTGGAGCCACTGAAAGGGCTCAACAATTAACACCATTGTCTCTTCTTCCAGAGAACCTGGGATCAACTAACAGCAACAATATGGTGGCCCATCTCCAGTTCCAAGGAATCAGACAGACAGACAGACAGACTGACAGAGGTAAGGATGGAGGCCTGCCTGGTCTTTCTTCCTTTCTTATACTTTTAAAAAAATGTTTATTTATTTATTTATTTATTTATTTATTTATTTATTAGATATAAGTACACTGTAGCTGTCTTCAGACACTCTAGAAGAGGGTGTCATCTTCTGGAGAATCTAAATCCCTCTTATGGTCTGCATATGATGTACATAAACACAGCCTCACCTATACTTCTAAAAATTTAAAGATGGGTGGGCCCACTGAAAGGGCTCAACAATTAACACCATTGTCTCCTCTTCCAGAGAACGTGGGATCAACTACCAGCAACTATGTGGTGGCCCATCTCAAGTTGCAGGGCATCAGAGAGACAGACAGACAGACAGAGATAAGGATGGCAGGCCTGCCTGATTTATCTTTCTTTCTTATCTTTTTAAAAAATGTTTATTAATTAATTTATTTATTTATTTATTTATTTATTTATTAGATATAAGTACATTGTAGTTGTCTTTAGACACTCCAGAAGAGGGTGTCATATTCTGGAGAATCTAAATCCCTCTTATGGTCTGCATATGATGTACATAAACACAGCCTCACATATATTTCTAAAAATTTGAAGAAGGGTGGGACCACTCTAAAAGCTCAACAATTAACAGCATTGTATCCTCTTCCAGAGTTTCTGGGATCAACTACCAGCAACTATATGGTGGCCCATCTCCAGTTCCAGGGGATCAGACAGACAGACAGACAGACAGTGATAAGGATGGCAGGCCTGCCTGGTCTTTCATTCTTTCTTATCCTTTTTAAAAAAATGTTTATTTATATATTTATTTATGTATTTATTAGATATATGTACACTGTAGCTGCTTTCAGACACTCCAGAAGAGGGTGTCAGATTCTGGAGAATCTAAATCCCTCTTATGGTCTGCATATGATGTACATAAACACAGCCTCACATATACTTCTAAAAATTTAAAGAAGGGTGGGGCCACTCTAAAAGCTCAACAATTAACAGCATTGTCTCCTCTTCCAGAGTACCTGGGATCAACTACCAGCAACTATATGGTGGCCCATCTCCAGTTCCAGGGGATCAGACAGACAGACATACAGACAGTGATAAGGATGGAAGGCCTGCCTGGTCTTTCTTTCTTTCTTATCCTTTTTAAAAAAATGTTTATTTATATATTTATTTATGTATTTATTAGATATATGTACACTGTAGCTGTCTTCAGACACTCCAGAAGTGAGTGTCAGATTCTGGAGAATCTAAATCCCACTTATGGTCTGCATATTCGGTACATAAACACAGCCTCGCATATACTTATAAAAATTTAAAGATGGGTGGGTCCACTGAGAGGGCTCAACAATTAACAGCATTGTCTCCTCTTTCAGAGAACCTGGGATAAACTACCAGCACCTTATGGTGGCCCATCTCCAGTTCCAGAGGATCAGACAGACTTACAGACAGAGAGACAGAGATATGGATGGCAGGCCTGCCTGGTCTTTCTTTATTTCTTATACTTTTTAAAAAATGTTTATTTATTTATTTATTTATTTATTTATCTATGTATGTATTAGATATAAGTACTCTGTAGCTGTCTTCAGACACTCCAGAAGAGGGTGTCAGATTCTAGAGAATCTAAATTCCTCTTATGGTCTGAATATGATGTACATAAACACAGCCTCACATATACTTCTAAAAATTATAAATAGGTGGGGCCACTGAAAGGACTCAACAATTAACAGCATTGTCTCCTCTTCCAGAGAACCTGGAATCAACTACCAGCACCTAAAAGGTGGCCCATCTCCAGTTCCAGGGGATCAGACAGACAGACAGACAGACAGAGATAAGGAGGGCAGGCATGCCTGGTTTTTCTTTCTTTCTTATCCTTTTAAAATAATGTTTGTTTGTTTATTTATTTATTTATTTATTTATTTATTTATTTATTTATGTATTTATTAGATATAAGTACACTGTAGTTGTCTTCAGACACTCCAGAAGAGGGTGTCAGATTCTGGAGAATCAAAATCCCTCTTATGGTCTACATATGATATACGTAAACACAGCCTAACATATACTTCTAAAAATTTAAAGATAGGTGGAGCCACTGAAAGGGCTCAACAATTAACAGCATTGTCTCTTCTTCCAGAGAACCTGGGATCAACTAACAGCAACTATATGGTGGCCTTCTCCAGTTCCAAGGGATCAGACAGACAGACTGACAGAGGTAAGGATGGAGGCCTGCGTGGTCTTTCTTTCTTTCTTATACTTTTAAAATAATGTTTATTTATTTATTTATTTATTTATTTATTTATTTATTTATTTATTTATTAGATATAAGTACACTGTAGCTGTCTTCAGACACTCTAGAAGAGGGTGTCATCTTTTGGAGAATCTAAATCGCTCTTATGGTCTGCATATGATGTACATAAACACAGCCTCATATATACTTCTAAAAATTTAAAGATGGGTGGGCCCACTGAAAGGGCTCAACAATTAACACCATTGTCTCCTCTTCCAGAGAACGTGGGATCAACTACCAGCAACTATGTGGTGGCCCATCTCAAGTTGCAGGGGATCAGACAGACAGACAGACAGACAGAGATAAGGATGGCACGCCTGCCTGGTCTTTCATTCTTTCTTATCCTTTTTTAAAAAAAGTTTATTTATATATTTATTTATGTATTTATTAGATATAAGTACACTGTAGCTGTCTTCAGACTCTCCAGAAGAGGGTGTCAGATTCTGGAGAATCTATATCCCTCTTATAGTCTGCATATGATGTACATAAACACAGCCTCACATATACTTCTAAAAATTTAAAGATGGTTGGGGCCACTGAAAAAGCTCAACAATTAACAGCATTGTCTCCTCTTCCAGAGGACCTGGGATCAACTACCAGCAAATATATTGTGGCCCATCTCCAGTTCCAGGGGATCAGACAGACATACATACAGACAGACAGACAATGATTGCAGGCCTGCCTGGTTTTTCTTTCTTCTTATACATTTTAAAAATGTTTATTTATTTATATATATATTTATTAGATATAAGTACATTGTAGCTGTCTTCAGACACTTCAGAAGAGGGTGTCATATTCTGGAGAATCTAAATCCCTCTTATGGACTGCATATGATGTACATAAACACAGCCTCACATATACTTCTAAAAATTTAAAGAAGTGTGGGGCCACTCTAAAAGCTCAACAATTAACAGCATTGTCTCCTCTTCCAGAGTACCTGGGATCAACTACCAGCAACTATATGGTGGCCCATCTCCAGTTCCAGAGGATCAGACAGACAGATATACAGACAGTGATAAGGATGGCAGGCCTGCCTGGTCTTTCTTTCTTTCTTATCCTTTTAAAAAAAATGTTTATTTATATATTTCTTTATGTATTTATTAGATATAAGTACACTGTAGCTGTCTTCAGACACTCCAGAAGAGGGTGTCAGATTCTGGAGAATCTAAATCCCTCTTATGGTCTGCATATGATGTACATAAACACAGCCTCACATATACTTCTAAAAAATTAAAGATGTTTGGGGCCACTGAAAGGACTCAACAATTAACACCATTGTCTCCTCTTCCAGAGAACCTGGGATCAACTACCAGCACCTAAAAGGTGGCCCATCTCCAGTTCCAGGGGATCAGACAGACAGACAGACAGGCAGTGATAAGGATGGCAGGCCTTCCTGGTCTTTCTTTCTTTCTTATCCTTTTTTTAAAAAAATGTTTGTTTATTTATTTATTTATTTATTTATTTATTTATTATTAGATATAAGTACACTTTAGCTGTTCAGACACTCCAGAAGAGGGTGTCAGATTCTGGAGAATCTAAATCCCTCTTATGGTCTGCATATGATGTACATAAACATAGCCTCACATATACTTCTAAAAATTTAAAGAAGGGTGGGGCCACTCTAAAAGCTCAACAATTAACAGCATTGTCTCCTCTTCCAGAGTACCTGGGATCAACTACCAGCAACTATATGGTGGCCCATCTCCAGTTCCAGGGGATCAGACAGACAGACATACAGACAGTGATAAGGATGGCAGGCCTGCCTGGTCTTTCTTTCTGTCTTATCCTTTTTAAAAAAATGTTTATTTATATATTTATTTATGTATTTATTAAATATATGTACACTGTAGCTGCTTTCAGACACTCCAGAAGAGGGTGTCAGATTCTGGAGAATCTAAATCCCTCTTATGGTCTGCATATGATGTACATTAACACAGCCTCATATATACTTCTAAAAATTTAAAGAAGGGTGGGGCCACTGAGAGGGCTCAACAATTAACAGCATTGTCTCCTCTTCCAGAGAACCTGGGATAAACTACCAGCACCTTATGGTGGCCCATCCCCAGTTCCAGTGGATCAGACAGACAGACAGAGAGACAGAGAGACAGAGATGAGGATGGCAGGCCTGCCTGGTCTTTCTTTATTTCTTATACATTTTAAAAACTGTTTATTTATTTATTTATTTATTTATTTATTTATTTATTTATGTATTTATTAGATATAAGTACACTGTAGCCGTCTTCAGACACTCCAGAAGAGGGTGTCAGATTCTAGAGATTCTAAATCCCTCTTATCGTCTGAATATGATGTACATAAACACAGCCTCACATATACTTCTAAAAATTATAAATAGGTGGGGCCACTGAAAGGACTCAACAATTAACAGCATTGTCTCCTCTTCCAGAGAACCTGGGATCAACTACCAGCACCTAAAAGGTGGCCCATCTCCAGTTCCGGGGGATCAGACAGACAGACAGACAGACAGTGATAAGGATGGCAGGCCTGCCTGGTCTTTCTTTCTTTCTTATCCTTTTTTTAAAAAAATGTTTGTTTATTTATTTATTTATTTATTTATTATTAGATATAAGTACACTGTAGCTGTTCAGACACTCCAGAAGAGGGTGTCAGATTCTGGAGAATCTAAATCCCTCTTATGGTCTGCATATGATGTACATAAACACAGCCTCACATATACTTCTAAAAATTTAAAGAAGGGTAGGGCCACTCTAAACGCTCAACAATTAACAGCATTGTCTCCTCTTCCAGAGTACCTGGGATCAACTACCAGCAACTATATGGTGGCCCATCTCCAGTTCCAGGGGATCAGACAGACAGACATACAGACAGTGATAAGGATGGCAGGCCTGCCTGGTCTTTCTTTCTTTCTTATCCTTTTTAAAAAAATGTTTATTTATATATTTATTTATGTATTTATTAGATATAAGTACACTGTAGCTGTCTTCAGACACTCCAGAAGATGGTGTCAGATTCTGGAGAATCTAAATCCCTCTTATGGTCTGAATATGATGTACATAAACACAGCCTCACATATACTTCTAAAAATTAATAATGGGTGGGGCCACTGAAAGGGCTCAACAATTAACCGAATTGTCTCCTCTTCCAGAGAACCTTGGATCAACTACCAGCACTATATGGTGGCCCATCTCCAGTTCCCGGGGATCAGATAGACAGACAGACAGACAGACTGAGATATGTATGACAGGCCTGCCTGGTCTTTCTTTCTTTCCTATCCTTTTAAAATAATGTTTATTTATTTATTTATTTATTTATATATGTATGTATTTATTAGATATAAGTACACTGTAGTTGTCTTCAGACACTCCAGAAGAGGGTGTCAGATTCTGGAGAAACTAAATCCCTCTTATGGTCTGCATATGATGTACATAAACACAGCCTAACATATACTTCTAAAAATTTAAAGATAGGTGGAGCCACTGAAAGGGCTCAACAATTAATAGCATTGTCTCCTCTTCCAGAGAAGCTGGGATCAACTAACAGCAACTATATGGTGGCCCATTTGCAGTTCCAAGGTATCAGACAGTCTGACAGACAGACAGACTGACAGAGATTAGGATGGCAGGCCTGCCTGGTCTTTCTTTCTTTATTATCCTTTTTAAAAAATGTTTATTTATTCATGTATTTATTAGATATAAGTACACTGTAGCTGTCTTCAGACACTCCAGAAGAGGGTGTCAGATTCTGGAGAATCTAAATCCCTCTTATGGTCTGCATATGATGTACATAAACACAGCCTCACATATACTACTAAAAATTTAACGATGGGTGGGGCCACTGAAATCGCTCAACAATTAACAGCATTGTCTCCTCTTCCAGAGAACCTGGGATCAACTACCAGCACCTATATGGTGGCCCATCTCCAGTTCCAGGGGATCAGAACGACTGATAGACAGACAGACAGAGATAGGGATGGTAGGCCTGCCTGGTCTTTCTTTTTTTCTTATCCGGTTTAAATAATGTTTATTTATTTATTTATTTATTTATTTATTTATTTATTTATTATATAAGTACACTGTAGCTGTCTTCAGACACTCCAGAAGAGGGTGTCAGATTCTGGAGTATCTAAATCCCTCTTATGGTCTGCATATGATGTACATAAACACAGACTCACATATACTTCTAAAAATTTAAAGACGTGTGGGGCCACTGAGAGGGCTCAACAATTAACAGCATTGTCTCCTCTTTCAGAGAACCTGGGATAAACTACAGGCACCTTATGGTGGCCCATCTCCAGTTCCAGTGGATCAGACAGACAGACATACAGACAGTGATAAGGATGGCAGTCCTGCCTGGTCTTTCTTTCTTTCTTATCCTTTTAAAAAATGTTTATTTATATATTTATATATGTATTTATTAGATATATGTACACTGTAGCTGTCTTCAGACACTCCAGAAGAGGGTGTCAGATTCTGGAGAATCTAAATCCCTCTTATGGTCTGAATATGATGTACATAAACACAGCCTCACATATACTTGTAAAAATTAAAAATGGGTGGGGCCACTGAAAGGGCTCAACAATTAACAGCATTGTCTCCTCTTCCAGAGAACCTGGGATCAACTACCAGCACCTACAAGGTGGCCCATCTCCAGTTCCAGGTGATCAGACAGACAGACAGACAGACTGAGATAAGTATGGCAGGCCTGCCTGGTCTTTCTTTCTTTCTTATCCTTTTAAAATAATGTTTATTTATTTATTTATTTATTTATATATGTATGTATTTATTAGATATAAGTACACTGTAGTTGTCTTCAGACACTCCAGAAGAGGGTGTCAGATTCTGGAGAATCTAAATCCCTCTTATGGTCTGCATATGATGTACATAAACACAGCCTAACATATACTTCTAAAAATTTAAAGATAGGTGGAGCCACTGAAAGGGCTCAACAATTAATAGCATTGTCTCCTCTTCCAGAGAAGCTGGGATCAACTAACAGCAACTATATGGTGGCCCATCTGCAGTTCCAAGGTATCAGACAGTCTGACAGACAGACAGACTGACAGAGATTAGGATGGCAGGCCTGCCTGGTCTTTCTTTCTTTATTATCCTTTTTAAAAAATGTTTATTTATTCATGTATTTATTAGATATAAGTACACTGTAGCTGTCTTCAGACACTCCAGAAGAGGGTGTCAGATTCTGGAGAATCTAAATCCCTCTTATGGTCTGCATATGATGTACATAAACACAGCCTCACATATACTACTAAAAATTTAACGATGGGTGGGGCCACTGAAATCGCTCAACAATTAACAGCATTGCCTCCTCTTCCAGAGAACCTGGGATCAACTACCAGCACCTATATGGTGGCCCATCTCCAGTTCCAGGGGATCAGAACGACTGATAGACAGACAGACAGAGATAGGGATGGTAGGCCTGCCTGGTCTTTCTTTTTTTCTTATCCGGTTTAAATAATGTTTGTTTATTTATTTATTTATTTATTTATTTATTATATAAGTACACTGTAGCTGTCTTCAGACACTCCAGAAGAGGGTGTCAGATTCTGGAGTATCTAAATCCCTCTTATGGTCTGCATATGATGTACATAAACACAGACTCACATATACTTCTAAAAATTTAAAGATGGGTGGGGCCACTGATAGGGCTCAACAATTAAGAGCATTGTCTCCTCTTCCAGAGAACCTTGGATCAACTACCAGCAACTATATGGTGGCCCATCTCCAGTACCCGGGGATCAGATAGACAGACAGACAGACAGGCAGAGATATGAATGGCAGGCCTGCCTGGTCTTTCTTTCTTTCTTATCCTTTTTAAAAAATGTTTGTTTATTTATTTATTTATTTATTTATCTATTTATTTATTAGATATAAGTACACTGTAGCTGTCTTCAGACACTCCAGAAGAGGGTGTCAGATTCTGGAGAATCTAAATCCCTCTTATGGTCTGCATATGATGTACATAAACACAGCCTCACATATACTTATAAATATTTAAAGAAGTGTGGGGCCACTGAAAGGGCTCAACAATTAACCGAATTGTCTCCTCTTCCAGAGAACCTTGGATCAACTACCAGCACTATATGGTGGCCCATCTCCAGTTCCCGGGGATCAGATAGACAGACAGACAGACAGACAGAGATATGGATGGCAGGCCTGCCTGGTCTTTCTTTCTTTCTTATACTTTTTAAAAAATGTTAATTTATTTATTTATCTATTTATTTATTAGATATAAGTACACTGTAGTTGTCTCAGACACTCCAGAAGAGGGTGTCAGATTCTGGAGAATCTAAATCCCTCTTATGGTCTGCATATGATGTACATAAACACAGCCTCACATATACCTCTAAATATTTAAAGATGGGTGGCGCCACTGAAAGGGCTCAACAATTAACAGCATTGTCTCCTCTTCCAGAGTACCTGGGATCAACTACCAGCAACTATATGGTGGCCCATCTCCAGTTCCAGGGGATCAGACAGACAGACATACAGACTGACAGAGGTAAGGATGGAGGCCTGCCTGGTCTTTCTTTCTTTCTTATACTTTTAAAAAAATGTTTATTTATTTATTTATTTATTTATTTATTTATTTATTTATTTATTTATGTATTTATTAGATATAAGTACACTGTAGCTGTCTTCAGACACTCTAGAAGAGGGTGTCATCTTCTGGAGAATCTAAATCCCTCTTATGGTCTGCATATGATGTACATAAACACAGCCTCACATATACTTCTAAAAATTTAAAGATGTGTGGGCCCACTGAAAGGGCTCAACAATTAACACCATTGTCTCCTCTTCCAGAGAACGTGGGATCAACTATCAGCAACTATGTGGTGGCCCATCTCAAGTTGCAGGGCATCAGAGAGACAGACAGACAGACAGAGATAAGGATGGCAGGCCTGCCTGATTTATCTTTCTTTCTTATCTTTTTAAAAAATGTTTATTAATTTATTTATTTATTTATTTATTTATTTATTTATTTATTTATTTATTTATTTATTAGATATAAGTACACTGTAGCTGTCTTAAGACTCTCCAGAAAAGGGTGTCAGATTCTGGAGAATCTATATCCTCTTATGGTCTGCATATGATGTACATAAACACAGCCTCACATATACTTCTAAAAATTTAAAGATGGTTGGGGCCACTGAAAGGGCTCAACAATTAACAGCATTGTCTCCTCTTCCAGAGGACCTGGGATCAACTACCAGCAACTATATTGTGGCCCATCTCCAGTTCCAGGCGATCAGACAGACAGACATACAGACAGACAGACAAGGATTGCAGGACTGCCTGGTTTTTCTTTCTTTCTTTCTTATACATTTTAAAAATGTTTATTTATTTATATATATATTTATTAGATATAAGTACACTGTAGCTGTCTTCAGACACTCCAGAAGAGGGTGTCATATTCTGGAGAATCTAAATCCCTCTTATGGTCTGCATATGATGTACATAAACACAGCCTCACATATATTTCTAAAAATTTGAAGAAGGGTGGGACCACTCTAAAAGCTCAACAATTAATAGCATTGTATCCTCTTCCAGAGTTTCTGGGATCAACTACCAGCAACTATATGGTGGCCCATCTCCAGTTCCAGGGGATCAGACAGACAGACAGACAGACAGTGATAAGGATGGCAGGCCTGCCTGGTATTTCTTTCTTTCTTATACTTTTTAAAAAAAATGTTTATTTATATATTTATTTATGTATTTATTAGATATATGTACACTGTAGCTGCTTTCAGACACTCCAGAAGAGGGTGTCAGATTCTGGAGAATCTAAATCCCTCTTATGGTCTGCATATGATGTACATAAACACAGCCTCACATATACTTCTAAAAATTTAAAGAAGGGTGGGGCCACTCTAAAAGCTCAACAATTAACAGCATTGTCTCCTCTTCCAGAGTACCTGGGATCAACTACCAGCAACTATATGGTGGCCCATCTCCAGTTCCAGGGGATCAGACAGACAGACATACAGACAGTGATAAGGATGGCAGGCCTGCCTGGTCTTTCTTTCTTTCTTATCCTTTTTAAAAAAATGTTTATTTATATATTTATTTATGTATTTATTAGATATATGTACACTGTAGCTGTCTTCAGACACTCCAGAAGTGAGTGTCAGATTCTGGAGAATCTAAATCCCTCTTATGGTCTGCATATTCGGTACATAAACACAGCCTCGCATATACTTCTAAAAATTTAAAGATGGGTGGGTCCACTGAGAGGGCTCAACAATTAACAGCATTGTCTCCTCTTTCAGAGAACCTGGGATAAACTACCAGCACCTTATGGTGGCCCATCTCCAGTTCCAGAGGATCAGACAGACATACAGACAGAGAGACAGAGATATGGATGGCAGGCCTGCCTGGTCTTTCTTTATTTCTTATACTTTTTAAAAAATGTTTATTTATTTATTTATTTATTTATTTATTTATTTATCTATGTATGTATTAGATATAAGTACTCTGTAGCTGTCTTCAGACACTCCAGAAGAGGGTGTCAGATTCTAGAGAATCTAAATCCCTCTTATGGTCTGAATATGATGTACATAAACACAGCCTCACATATACTTCTAAAAATTATAAATAGGTGGGGCCACTGAAAGGACTCAACAATTAACAGCATTGTCTCCTCTTCCAGAGAACCTGGAATCAACTACCAGCACCTAAAAGGTGGCCCATCTCCAGTTCCAGGGGATCAGACAGACAGACAGACAGACAGAGATAAGTAGGGCAGGCATGCCTGGTTTTTCTTTCTTTCTTATCCTTTTAAAATAATGTTTATTTATTTATTTATTTATTTATTTATTTATTTATTTATTTATTTATTAGATATAAGTACACTGTAGTTGTCTTCAGACACTGCAGAAGAGGGTGTCAGATTCTGGAGAATCAAAATCCCTCTTATGGTCTACATATGATATACGTAAACACAGCCTAACATATACTTCTAAAAATTTAAAGATAGGTGGAGCCACTGAAAGGGCTCAACAATTAACAGCATTGTCTCTTCTTCCAGAGAACCTGGGATCAACTAACAGCAACTATATGGTGGCCCATCTCCAGTTCCAAGGGATCAGACAGACAGACTGACAGAGGTAAGGATGGAGGCCTGCGTGGTCTTTCTTTCTTTCTTATACTTTTAAAATAATGTTTATTTATTTACTTATTTATTTATTTATTTATTTATTTATTTATTTATTTATTTATTTATTTATTAGATATAAGTACACTGTAGCTGTCTTCAGACACTCTAGAAGAGGGTGTCATCTTTTGGAGAATCTAAATCGCTCTTATGGTCTGCATATGATGTACATAAACACAGCCTCATATATACTTCTAAAAATTTAAAGATGGGTGGGCCCACTGAAAGGGCTCAACAATTAACACCATTGTCTCCTCTTCCAGAGAACGTGGGATCAACTACCAGCAACTATGTGGTGGCCCATCTCAAGTTGCAGGGGATCAGACAGACAGACAGACAGACAGACAGAGATAAGGATGGCAGGCCTGCCTGGTCTTTCATTCTTTCTTATCCTTTTTTAATAAAAGTTTATTTATATATTTATTTATGTATTTATTAGATATAAGTACACTGTAGCTGTCTTCAGACTCTCCAGAAGAGGGTGTCAGATTCTGGAGAATCTATATCCCTCTTATAGTCTGCATATGATGTACATAAACACAGCCTCACATATACTTCTAAAAATTTTAAGATGGTTGGGGCCACTGAAAAAGCTCAACAATTAACAGCATTGTCTCCTCTTCCAGAGGACCTGGGATCAACTACCAGCAAATATATTGTGGCCCATCTCCAGTTCCAGGGGATCAGACAGACATACATACAGACAGACAGACAAGGATTGCAGGCCTGCCTGGTTTTTCTTTCTTCTTATACATTTTAAAAATGTTTTTTATTTATATATATATTTATTAGATATAAGTACATTGTAGCTGTCTTCAGACACTTCAGAAGAGGGTGTCATATTCTGGAGAATCTAAATCCCTCTTATGGACTGCATATGATGTACATAAACACAGCCTCACATATACTTCTAAAAATTTAAAGAAGTGTGGGGCCACTCTAAAAGCTCAACAATTAACAGCATTGTCTCCTCTTCCAGAGTACCTGGGATCAACTACCAGCAACTATATGGTGGCCCATCTCCAGTTCCAGAGGATCAGACAGACAGACATACAGACAGTGATAAGGATGGCAGGCCTGCCTGGTCTTTCTTTCTTTCTTATCCTTTTAAAAAAATGTTTATTTATATATTTATTTATGTATTTATTAGATATAAGTACACTGTAGCTGTCTTCAGACACTCCAGAAGAGGGTGTCAGATTCTGGAGAATCTAAATCCCTCTTATGGTCTGCATATGATGTACATAAACACAGCCTCACATATACTTCTAAAAAATTAAAGATGTGTGGGGCCACTGAGAGGGCTCAACAATTAACAGCATTGTCTCCTCTTTCAGAGAACCTGGGATAAACTACCAGCACCTTATGGTGGCCCATCTCCAGTTCCAGTGGATCAGACAGACAGACAGACAGACAGAGAGACAGAGATAAGGATGGCAGGTCTGCCTGGTCTTTCTTTATTTCTTATACTTTTTAAAAAATGTTTATTTAATTAATTATTTATTTATTTATTTATTAGATATAAGTACACTGTAGCCGTCTTCAGACACTCCAGAAGAGGGTGTCAGATTCTGGAGAATCTAAATCCCTCTTATGGTCTGAATATGATGTACATAAACACAGCCTCACATATACTTCTAAAAATTAAAAATAGGTGGGGCCACTGAAAGGACTCAACAATTAACAGCATTGTCTCCTCTTCCAGAGAACCTGGGAACAACTACCAGCACCTAAAAGGTGGCCCATCTCCAGTTCCAAGGGATCAGACAGACAGACAGACAGACAGTGATAAGGATGGCAGGCCTGCCTGGTCTTTCTTTCTTTCTCATTCTTTTTTTAAAAAAATGTTTATTTATTTATTTATTTATTTATTTATTTATTTATTTATTTATTTATTTATTAGATATAAGTACACTGTAGCTGTTCAGACACTCCAGAAGAGGGTGTCAGATTCTGGAGAATCTAAATCCCTCTTATGGTCTGCATATGATGTACATAAACACAGCCTCACATATACTTCTAAAAATTTAAAGAAGGGTGGGGCCACTCTAAAAGCTCAACAATTAACAGCATTGTCTCCTCTTCCAGAGTACCTGGAATCAACTACCAGCAACTATATGGTGGCCCATCTCCAGTTCCAGGGGATCAGACAGACAGACATACAGACAGTGATAAGGATGGCAGGCCTGCCTGGTCTTTCTTTCTGTCTTATCCTTTTAAAAAAAATGTTTATTTATATATTTATTTATGTATTTATTAGATATATGTACACTGTAGCTGCTTTCAGACACTCCAGAAGAGGGTGTCATATTCTGGAGAATCTAAATCCCTCTTATGGTCTGCATATGATGTACATAAACACAGCCTCGCATATACTTCTAAAAATTTAAAGATGTGTGGGGCCACTGAGAGGGCTCAACAATTAACAGCATTGTCTCCTCTTTCAGAGAACCTGGGATAAACTACCAGCACCTTATGGTGGCCCATCTCCAGTTCCAGGGGATCAGACAGACAGACAGATAGACAGAAAGACAGAGATAAGGATGGCAGGCCTGCCTGGTCTTTCTTTATTTCTTATACTTTTTAAAATATGTTTATTTATTTATTTATTTATTTATTTATTTATTTATTTATTTATTAGATATAAGTACACTGTAGCCGTCTTCAGACACTCCATAAGAGGGTGTCAGATTCTAGAGAATCTAAATTCCTCTTATGGTCTGAATATGATGTACATAAACACAGCCTCACATATACTTCTAAAAATTATAAATACGTGGGGCCACTGAAAGGACTCAACAATTAACAGCATTGTCTCCTCTTTCAGAGAACATGGGATAAACTACCAGCACCTAAAAGGTGGCCCATCCCCAGTTCCAGTGGATCAGACAGACAGACAGACAGGCAGTGATAAGGATGGCAGGCCTGCCTGGTCTTTCTTTGTTTCTTATCCTTTTTTCAAAAAAATATTTGTTTATTTATTTATTTATTTATTTATTTATTTATTTATTTATTTATTTATTATTAGATATAAGTACACTGTAGCTGTTCACACACTCCAGAAGAGGGTGTCAGATTCTGGAGAATCTAAATCCCTCTTATGGTCTGCATATGATGTACATAAACACAGCCTCATACATACTTCTAAAATGTTAAAGAAGGGTGGGGCCACTCTAAAAGTTCAACAATTAACAGCATTGTCTCCTCTTCCAGAGTACCTGGGATCAACTACCAGCAACTATATGGTGGCCCATCTCCAGTTCCAGGGGATCAGACAGACAGACATACAGAGAGTGATAAGGATGGCAGGCCTGCCTGGTCTTTCTTTCTTTATTATCCTTTTTAAAAAAATGTTTATTTATATATTTATTTATGTATTTATTAGATATATGTACACTGTAGCTGTCTTCAGACACTCCAGAAGAGGGTGTCAGATTCTGGAGAATCTAAATCCCTCTTATGGTCTGAATATGATGTACATAAATACAGCCTCACATATATTTCTAAAAATTATAAATAGGTGGGGCCACTGAAAGGACTCAACAATTAACAGCATTGTCTCCTCTTCCAGAGAACCTGGGATCAACTACCAGCACCTAAAAGGTGGCCCATCCCCAGTTCCAGTGGATCAGACAGACAGACAGACAGAGAGACAGAGATAAGGATGGCAGGCCTGCCTGGTCTTTCTTTATTTCTTATACTTTTTAAAAAATGTTTATTTATTTATTTATTTATTTATTTATTTATTTATTTATTTATGTATTTATTAGATATAAGTACACTGTAGCCGTCTTCAGACACTCCAGAAGAGGGTGTCAGATTCTAGAGAATCTAAATCCCTCTTATGGTCTGAATATGATGTACATAAACACAGCCTCATATATACTTCTAAAAATTATAAATAGGTGGGGCCACTGAAAGGACTCAACAATTAACAGCATTGTCTCCTCTTCCAGAGAACCTGGGATCAACTACCAGCACCTAAAAGGTGGCCCATCTCCATTCCAGGGGATCAGACAGACAGACAGACAGACAGTGATAAGGATGGCAGGCCTGCCTGGTCTTTCTTTCTTTCTTATCCTTTTTTTAAAAAAATGTTTGTTTATTTATTTATTTATTTATTTATTTATTTATTTATTTATTATTAGATATAAGTACACTGTAGCTGTTCAGACACTCCAGAAGAGGGTGTCAGATTCTGGAGAATCTAAATCCCTCTTATGGTCTGCATATGATGTACATAAACACAGCCTCACGTATACTTCTAAAAATTTAAGGAAGGGTGGGGCCACTCTAAAAGCTCAACAATTAACAGCATTGTCTCCTCTTCCAGAGTACCTGGGATCAACTACCAGCAATTATATGGTGGCCCATCTCCAGTTCCAGGGGATCAGACAGACAGACATACAGAGAGTGATAAGGATGGCAGGCCTGCCTGGTCTTTCTTTCTTTATTATCCTTTTTAAAAAAATGTTTATTTATATATTTATTTATGTATTTATTAGATATATGTACACTGTAGCTGTCTTCAGACACTCCAGAAGAGGGTGTCAGATTCTGGAGAATCTAAATCCCTCTTATGGTCTGAATATGATGTACATAAATACAGCCTCACATATATTTCTAAAAATTATAAATAGGTGGGGCCACTGAAAGGACTCAACAATTAACAGCATTGTCTCCTCTTCCAGAGAACCTGGGATCAACTACCAGCACCTAAAAGGTGGCCCATCCCCAGTTCCAGTGGATCAGACAGACAGACAGACAGAGAGACAGAGATAAGGATGGCAGGCCTGCCTGGTCTTTCTTTATTTCTTATACTTTTTAAAAAATGTTTATTTATTTATTTATTTATTTATTTATTTATTTATTTATGTATTTATTAGATATAAGTACACTGTAGCCGTCTTCAGACACTCCAGAAGAGGGTGTCAGATTCTAGAGAATCTAAATCCCTCTTATGGTCTGAATATGATGTACATAAACACAGCCTCATATATACTTCTAAAAATTATAAATAGGTGGGGCCACTGAAAGGACTCAACAATTAACAGCATTGTCTCCTCTTCCAGAGAACCTGGGATCAACTACCAGCACCTAAAAGGTGGCCCATCTCCATTCCAGGGGATCAGACAGACAGACAGACAGACAGTGATAAGGATGGCAGGCCTGCCTGGTCTTTCTTTCTTTCTTATCCTTTTTTTAAAAAAATGTTTATTTATTTATTTATTTATTTATTTATTTATTTATTTATTTATTATTAGATATAAGTACACTGTAGCTGTTCAGACACTCCAGAAGAGGGTGTCAGATTCTGGAGAATCTAAATCCCTCTTATGGTCTGCATATGATGTACATAAACACAGCCTCACGTATACTTCTAAAAATTTAAGGAAGGGTGGGGCCACTCTAAAAGCTCAACAATTAACAGCATTGTCTCCTCTTCCAGAGTACCTGGGATCAACTACCAGCAACTATATGGTGGCCCATCTCCAGTTCCAGGGGATCAGACAGACAGACATACAGAGAGTGATAAGGATGGCAGGCCTGCCTGGTCTTTCTTTCTTTATTATCCTTTTTAAAAAAATGTTTATTTATATATTTATTTATGTATTTATTAGATATATGTACACTGTAGCTGTCTTCAGACACTCCAGAAGAGGGTGTCAGATTCTGGAGAATCTAAATCCCTCTTATGGTCTGAATATGATGTACATAAATACAGCCTCACATATATTTCTAAAAATTATAAATAGGTGGGGCCACTGAAAGGACTCAACAATTAACAGCATTGTCTCCTCTTCCAGAGAACCTGGGATCAACTACCAGCACCTAAAAGGTGGCCCATCCCCAGTTCCAGTGGATCAGACAGACAGACAGACAGAGAGACAGAGATAAGGATGGCAGGCCTGCCTGGTCTTTCTTTATTTCTTATACTTTTTAAAAAATGTTTATTTATTTATTTATTTATTTATTTATTTATTTATTTATTTATTTATGTATTTATTAGATATAAGTACACTGTAGCCGTCTTCAGACACTCCAGAAGAGGGTGTCAGATTCTAGAGAATCTAAATCCCTCTTATGGTCTGAATATGATGTACATAAACACAGCCTCATATATACTTCTAAAAATTATAAATAGGTGGGGCCACTGAAAGGACTCAACAATTAACAGCATTGTCTCCTCTTCCAGAGAACCTGGGATCAACTACCAGCACCTAAAAGGTGGCCCATCTCCATTCCAGGGGATCAGACAGACAGACAGACAGACAGTGATAAGGATGGCAGGCCTGCCTGGTCTTTCTTTCTTTCTTATCCTTTTTTTAAAAAAATGTTTGTTTATTTATTTATTTATTTATTTATTTATTTATTTATTTATTATTAGATATAAGTACACTGTAGCTGTTCAGACACTCCAGAAGAGGGTGTCAGATTCTGGAGAATCTAAATCCCTCTTATGGTCTGCATATGATGTACATAAACACAGCCTCACGTATACTTCTAAAAATTTAAGGAAGGGTGGGGCCACTCTAAAAGCTCAACAATTAACAGCATTGTCTCCTCTTCCAGAGTACCTGGGATCAACTACCAGCAACTATATGGTGGCCCATCTCCAGTTCCAGGGGATCAGACAGACAGACATACAGACAGTGATAAGGATGGCAGGCCAGCCTGGTCTTTCTTTCTTTCTTATCCTTTTTTAAAAAATGTTTATTTATATATTTATTTATGTATTTATTAGATATAAGTACACTGTAGCTGTCTTCAGACACTCCAGAAGAGGGTGTCAGATTCTGGAGAATCTAAATCCCTTTTATGGTTGCATATGATGTACATAAACACAGCCTCACATATACTTCTAAAAATTTAAAGACGTGTGGGGCCACTGAGAGGGCTCAACAATTAACAGCATTGTCTCCTCTTTCAGAGAACCTGGGATAAACTACAGGCAACTTATGGTGGCCCATCTCCAGTTCCAGTGGATCAGACAGACAGACAGACAGAGAGACAGAGATATGGATGGCAGGCCTGACTGGTCTTTCTTTATTTCTTATACTTTTTAAAAAATGTTTATTTATTCTTTTATTTATTTATTTATTTATGTATTTATTAGATATAAGTACACTGTAGCCGTCTTCAGACACTCCAGAAGATGGTGTCAGATTCTGGAGAATCTAAATCCCTCTTATGGTCTGAATATGATGTACATAAACACAGCCTCACATATACTTGTAAAAATTAAAAATGGGTAGGGCCACTGAAAGGGCTCAACAATTAACAGCATTGTCTCCTCTTCCAGAGAACCTGGGATCAACTACCAGCACCTACAAGGTGGCCCATCTCCAGTTCCAGGGGATCAGACAGACAGACAGACAGACTGAGATAAGTATGACAGGCCTGCCTGGTCTTTCTTTCTTTCTTATCCTTTTAAAATAATGTTTATTTATTTATTTATTTATATATGTATGTATTTATTAGATATAAGTACACTGTAGTTGTCTTCAGACACTCCAGAAGAGGGTGTCAGATTCTGGAGAAACTAAATCCCTCTTATGGTCTGCATATGATGTACATAAACACATCCTAACATATACTTCTAAAAATTTAAAGATAGGTGGAGCCACTGAAAGGGCTCAACAATTAATAGCATTGTCTCCTCTTCCAGAGAAGCTGGGATCAACTAACAGCAACTATATGGTGGCCCATTTGCAGTTCCAAGGTATCAGACAGTCTGACAGACAGACAGACTGACAGAGATTAGGATGGCAGGCCTGCCTGGTCTTTCTTTCTTTATTATTCTTTTTAAAAAATGTTTATTTATTCATGTATTTATTAGATATAAGTACACTGTAGCTGTCTTCAGACACTCCAGTAGAGGGTGTCAGATTCTGGAGAATCTAAATCCCTCTTATGGTCTGCATATGATGTACATAAACACAGCCTCACATATACTACTAAAAATTTAACGATGGGTGGGGCCACTGAAATCGCTCAACAATTAACAGCATTGTCTCCTCTTTCAGAGAACCTGGGATAAACTACCAGCACCTTATGGTGGCCCATCTCCAGTTCCAGGGGATCAGACAGACAGACAGATAGACAGAAAGACAGAGATAAGGATGGCAGGCCTGCCTGGTCTTTCTTTATTTCTTATACTTTTTAAAATATGTTTATTTATTTATTTATTTATTTATTTATTTATTTATTTATTAGATATAAGTACACTGTAGCCGTCTTCAGACACTCCATAAGAGGGTGTCAGATTCTAGAGAATCTAAATTCCTCTTATGGTCTGAATATGATGTACATAAACACAGCCTCACATATACTTCTAAAAATTATAAATACGTGGGGCCACTGAAAGGACTCAACAATTAACAGCATTGTCTCCTCTTTCAGAGAACATGGGATAAACTACCAGCACCTAAAAGGTGGCCCATCCCCAGTTCCAGTGGATCAGACAGACAGACAGACAGAGAGACAGAGATGAGGATGGCATGCCTGCCTGGTCTTTCTTTATTTCTTATACATTTTAAAAACTGTTTATTTATTTATTTATTTATTTATTTATTTATGTATTTATTAGATATAAGTACACTGTAGCCGTCTTCAGACACTCCAGAAGAGGGTGTCAGATTCTAGAGAATCTAAATCCCTCTTATGGTCTGAAAATGATGTACATAAATACAGCCTCACATATATTTCTAAAAATTATAAATAGGTGGGGCCACTGAAAGGACTCAACAATTAACAGCATTGTCTCCTCTTCCAGAGAACCTGGGATCAACTACCAGCACCTAAAAGGTGGCCCATCTCCAGTTCCAGGGGATCAGACAGACAGACAGACAGGCAGTGATAAGGATGGCAGGCCTGCCTGGTCTTTCTTTGTTTCTTATCCTTTTTTCAAAAAAATATTTGTTTATTTATTTATTTATTTATTTATTTATTTATTATTAGATATAAGTACACTGTAGCTGTTCACACACTCCAGAAGAGGGTGTCAGATTCTGGAGAATCTAAATCCCTCTTATGGTCTGCATATGATGTACATAAACACAGCCTCATACATACTTCTAAAATGTTAAAGAAAGGTGGGGCCACTCTAAAAGTTCAACAATTAACAGCATTGTCTCCTCTTCCAGAGTACCTGGGATCAACTACCAGCAACTATATGGTGGCCCATCTCCAGTTCCAGGGGATCAGACAGACAGACATACAGAGAGTGATAAGGATGGCAGGCCTGCCTGGTCTTTCTTTCTTTATTATCCTTTTTAAAAAAATGTTTATTTATATATTTATTTATGTATTTATTAGATATATGTACACTGTAGCTGTCTTCAGACACTCCAGAAGAGGGTGTCAGATTCTGGAGAATCTAAATCCCTCTTATGGTCTGAATATGATGTACATAAATACAGCCTCACATATATTTCTAAAAATTATAAATAGGTGGGGCCACTGAAAGGACTCAACAATTAACAGCATTGTCTCCTCTTCCAGAGAACCTGGGATCAACTACCAGCACCTAAAAGGTGGCCCATCCCCAGTTCCAGTGGATCAGACAGACAGACAGACAGAGAGACAGAGATAAGGATGGCAGGCCTGCCTGGTCTTTCTTTATTTCTTATACTTTTTAAAAAATGTTTATTTATTTATTTATTTATTTATTTATTTATTTATGTATTTATTAGATATAAGTACACTGTAGCCGTCTTCAGACACTCCAGAAGAGGGTGTCAGATTCTAGAGAATCTAAATCCCTCTTATGGTCTGAATATGATGTACATAAACACAGCCTCATATATACTTCTAAAAATTATAAATAGGTGG
This sequence comes from Mus caroli, assembly GCF_978045245.1. Taxonomy (NCBI): domain Eukaryota; kingdom Metazoa; phylum Chordata; class Mammalia; order Rodentia; family Muridae; genus Mus; species Mus caroli. The sequence goes on along the minus strand of NW_028227285.1, from coordinate 1,369,016 downwards.
GGCCACTGAAAGGACTCAACAATTAACAGCATTGTCTCCTCTTCCAGAGAACCTGGGATCAACTACCAGCACCTAAAAGGTGGCCCATCTCCATTCCAGGGGATCAGACAGACAGACAGACAGACAGTGATAAGGATGGCAGGCCTGCCTGGTCTTTCTTTCTTTCTTAACCTTTTTTTAAAAAAATGTTTGTTTATTTATTTATTTATTTATTTATTTATTTATTTATTATTAGATATAAGTACACTGTAGCTGTTCAGACACTCCAGAAGAGGGTGTCAGATTCTGGAGAATCTAAATCCCTCTTATGGTCTGCATATGATGTACATAAACACAGCCTCACGTATACTTCTAAAAATTTAAGGAAGGGTGGGGCCACTCTAAAAGCTCAACAATTAACAGCATTGTCTCCTCTTCCAGAGTACCTGGGATCAACTACCAGCAACTATATGGTGGCCCATCTCCAGTTCCAGGGGATCAGACAGACAGACATACAGACAGTGATAAGGATGGCAGGCCAGCCTGGTCTTTCTTTCTTTCTTATCCTTTTTTAAAAAATGTTTATTTATATATTTATTTATGTATTTATTAGATATAAGTACACTGTAGCTGTCTTCAGACACTCCAGAAGAGGGTGTCAGATTCTGGAGAATCAAAATCCCTTTTATGGTCTGCATATGATGTACATAAACACAGCCTCACATATACTTCTAAAAATTTAAAGACGTGTGGGGCCACTGAGAGGGCTCAACAATTAACAGCATTGTCTCCTCTTTCAGAGAACCTGGGATAAACTACAGGCAACTTATGGTGGCCCATCTCCAGTTCCAGTGGATCAGACAGACAGACAGACAGAGAGACAGAGATATGGATGGCAGGCCTGACTGGTCTTTCTTTATTTCTTATACTTTTTAAAAAATGTTTATTTATTCTTTTATTTATTTATTTATTTATGTATTTATTAGATATAAGTACACTGTAGCCGTCTTCAGACACTCCAGAAGATGGTGTCAGATTCTGGAGAATCTAAATCCCTCTTATGGTCTGAATATGATGTACATAAACACAGCCTCACATATACTTGTAAAAATTAAAAATGGGTAGGGCCACTGAAAGGGCTCAACAATTAACAGCATTGTCTCCTCTTCCAGAGAACCTGGGATCAACTACCAGCACCTACAAGGTGGCCCATCTCCAGTTCCAGGGGATCAGACAGACAGACAGACAGACTGAGATAAGTATGACAGGCCTGCCTGGTCTTTCTTTCTTTCTTATCCTTTTAAAATAATGTTTATTTATTTATTTATTTATTTATATATGTATGTATTTATTAGATATAAGTACACTGTAGTTGTCTTCAGACACTCCAGAAGAGGGTGTCAGATTCTGGAGAAACTAAATCCCTCTTATGGTCTGCATATGATGTACATAAACACAGCCTAACATATACTTCTAAAAATTTAAAGATAGGTGGAGCCACTGAAAGGGCTCAACAATTAATAGCATTGTCTCCTCTTCCAGAGAAGCTGGGATCAACTAACAGCAACTATATGGTGGCCCATTTGCAGTTCCAAGGTATCAGACAGTCTGACAGACAGACAGACTGACAGAGATTAGGATGGCAGGCCTGCCTGGTCTTTCTTTCTTTATTATCCTTTTTAAAAAATGTTTATTTATTCATGTATTTATTAGATATAAGTACACTGTAGCTGTCTTCAGACACTCCAGTAGAGGGTGTCAGATTCTGGAGAATCTAAATCCCTCTTATGGTCTGCATATGATGTACATAAACACAGCCTCACATATACTACTAAAAATTTAACGATGGGTGGGGCCACTGAAATCGCTCAACAATTAACAGCATTGTCTCCTCTTCCAGAGAACCTGGGATCAACTACCAGCACCTATATGGTGGCCCATCTCCAGTTCCAGGGGATCAGAACGACTGATAGACAGACAGACAGAGATAGGGATGGTAGGCCTGCCTGGTCTTTCTTTTTTTCTTATCTGGTTTAAATAATGTTTATTTATTTATTTATTTATTTATTTATTTATTTATTATATAAGTACACTGTAGCTGTCTTCAGACACTCCAGAAGAGGGTGTCAGAATCTGGAGTATCTAAATCCCTCTTATGGTCTGCATATGATGTACATAAACACAGACTCACATATACTTCTAAAAATTTAAAGATGGGTGGGGCCACTGATAGGGCTCAACAATTAAGAGCATTGTCTCCTCTTCCAGAGAACCTTGGATCAACTACCAGCAACTATATGGTGGCCCATCTCCAGTACCCGGGGATCAGATAGACAGACAGACAGACAGGCAGAGATATGAATGGCAGGCCTGCCTGGTCTTTCTTTCTTTCTTTCTTATCCTTTTTAAAAATGTTTATTTATTTATTTATCTATTTATTTATTAGATATAAGTACACTGTAGCTGTCTTCAGACACTCCAGAAGAGGGTGTCAGATTCTGGAGAATCTAAATCCCTCTTATGGTCTGCATATGATGTACATAAACACAGCCTCACTTATACTTATAAATATTTAAAGAAGTGTGGGGCCACTGAAAGGGCTCAACAATTAACCGAATTGTCTCCTCTTCCAGAGAACCTTGGATCAACTACCAGCACTATATGGTGGCCCATCTCCAGTTCCCGGGGATCAGATAGACAGACAGACAGACAGACAGAGATATGGATGGCAGGCCTGCCTGGTCTTTCTTTCTTTCTTATACTTTTTAAAAAATGTTTATTTATTTATTTATTTATTTATTTATCTATTTATTTATTAGATATAAGTACACTGTAGCTGTCTCAGACACTCCAGAAGAGGGTGTCAGTTTCTGGAGAATCTAAATCCCTCTTATGGTCTGCATATGATGTACATAAACACAGCCTCACATATACCTCTAAATATTTAAAGATGGGTGGCGCCACTGAAAGGGCTCAACAATTAACAGCATTGTCTCCTCTTCCAGAGTACCTGGGATCAACTACCAGCAACTATATGGTGGCCCATCTCCAGTTCCAGGGGATCAGACAGACAGACATACAGACAGTGATAAGGATGGCAGGCCTGCCTGGTCTTTCTTTCTTTCTTATCCTTTTTAAAATAATGTTTATTTATATATTTATTTATGTATTTATTAGATATAAGTACACTGTAGCTGTCTTCAGACACTCCAGAAGAGGGTGTCAGATTCTGGAGAATCTAAATCCCTCTTATGGTCTGCATATGATGTACATAAACACAGCCTCACATATACCTCTAAATATTTAAAGATGGGTGGCGCCACTGAAAGGGCTCAACAATTAACAGCATTGTCTCCTCTTCCAGAGTACCTGGGATCAACTACCAGCAACTATATGGTGGCCCATCTCCAGTTCCAGGGGATCAGACAGACAGACATACAGACAGTGATAAGGATGGCAGGCCTGCCTGGTCTTTCTTTCTTTCTTATCCTTTTTAAAAAAGTTTATTTATTTATTTATTTATTTATTTATTTATTTATTTATTTATTTATTTATTATATATAAGTACACTGTAGCTGTCTTCAGTCACTCCAGTAGAGGGTGTCAGATTCTGGAGAATCTAAATCCTCTTATAATCTGAATATGATGTACATAAACACAGCCTCACATAAACTTCTAAATATTTAAAGAAGTGTGGGGCCACTGAAAGGGCTCAACAATTAACCGAATTGTCTCCTCTTCCAGAGAACCTTGGATCAACTACCAGCACTATATGGTGGCCCATCTCCAGTTCCCGGGGAACAGATAGACAGACAGACAGACAGACAGAGATATGGATGGCAGGCCTGCCTGGTCTTTCTTTCTTTCTTATACTTTTTAAAAAATGTTTATTTATTTATTTATTTATTTATGTATTTATTATATATAAGTACACTGTAGCTGTCTTCAGACACTCCAGTAGAGGGTGTCAGATTCTGGAGAATCTAAATCCCTCTTATGGTCTGCATATGATGTACATAAACACAGCCTCACATATACTACTAAAAATTTAACGATGGGTGGGGCCACTGAAATCGCTCAACAATTAACAGCATTGTCTCCTCTTCCAGAGAACCTGGGATCAACTACCAGCACCTATATGGTGGCCCATCTCCAGTTCCAGGGGATCAGAACGACTGATAGACAGACAGACAGAGATAGGGATGGTAGGCCTGCCTGGTCTTTCTTTTTTTCTTATCCGGTTTAAATAATGTTTATTTATTTATTTATTTATTTATTTATTTATTTATTTATTATATAAGTACACTGTAGCTGTCTTCAGACACTCCAGAAGAGGGTGTCAGAATCTGGAGTATCTAAATCCCTCTTATGGTCTGCATATGATGTACATAAACACAGACTCACATATACTTCTAAAAATTTAAAGATGGGTGGGGCCACTGATAGGGCTCAACAATTAAGAGCATTGTCTCCTCTTCCAGAGAACCTTGGATCAACTACCAGCAACTATATGGTGGCCCATCTCCAGTACCCGGGGATCAGATAGACAGACAGACAGACAGGCAGAGATATGAATGGCAGGCCTGCCTGGTCTTTCTTTCTTTCTTTCTTATCCTTTTTAAAAATGTTTATTTATTTATTTATCTATTTATTTATTAGATATAAGTACACTGTAGCTGTCTTCAGACACTCCAGAAGAGGGTGTCAGATTCTGGAGAATCTAAATCCCTCTTATGGTCTGCATATGATGTACATAAACACAGCCTCACATATACTTATAAATATTTAAAGAAGTGTGGGGCCACTGAAAGGGCTCAACAATTAACCGAATTGTCTCCTCTTCCAGAGAACCTTGGATCAACTACCAGCACTATATGGTGGCCCATCTCCAGTTCCCGGGGATCAGATAGACAGACAGACAGACAGACAGACAGAGATATGGATGGCAGGCCTGCCTGGTCTTTCTTTCTTTCTTATACTTTTTAAAAAATGTTTATTTATTTATTTATTTATTTATTTATTTATTTATTTATTTATCTATTTATTTATTAGATATAAGTACACTGTAGCTGTCTCAGACACTCCAGAAGAGGGTGTCAGTTTCTGGAGAATCTAAATCCCTCTTATGGTCTGCATATGATGTACATAAACACAGCCTCACATATACCTCTAAATATTTAAAGATGGGTGGCGCCACTGAAAGGGCTCAACAATTAACAGCATTGTCTCCTCTTCCAGAGTACCTGGGATCAACTACCAGCAACTATATGGTGGCCCATCTCCAGTTCCAGGGGATCAGACAGACAGACATACAGACAGTGATAAGGATGGCAGGCCTGCCTGGTCTTTCTTTCTTTCTTATCCTTTTTAAAATAATGTTTATTTATATATTTATTTATGTATTTATTAGATATAAGTACACTGTAGCTGTCTTCAGACACTCCAGAAGAGGGTGTCAGATTCTGGAGAATCTAAATCCCTCTTATGGTCTGCATATGATGTACATAAACACAGCCTCACATATACCTCTAAATATTTAAAGATGGGTGGCGCCACTGAAAGGGCTCAACAATTAACAGCATTGTCTCCTCTTCCAGAGTACCTGGGATCAACTACCAGCAACTATATGGTGGCCCATCTCCAGTTCCAGGGGATCAGACAGACAGACATACAGACAGTGATAAGGATGGCAGGCCTGCCTGGTCTTTCTTTCTTTCTTATCCTTTTTAAAAAAGTTTATTTATTTATTTATTTATTTATTTATTTATTTATTTATTTATTTATTTATTATATATAAGTACACTGTAGCTGTCTTCAGTCACTCCAGTAGAGGGTGTCAGATTCTGGAGAATCTAAATCCTCTTATAATCTGAATATGATGTACATAAACACAGCCTCACATAAACTTCTAAATATTTAAAGAAGTGTGGGGCCACTGAAAGGGCTCAACAATTAACCGAATTGTCTCCTCTTCCAGAGAACCTTGGATCAACTACCAGCACTATATGGTGGCCCATCTCCAGTTCCCGGGGAACAGATAGACAGACAGACAGACAGACAGAGATATGGATGGCAGGCCTGCCTGGTCTTTCTTTCTTTCTTATACTTTTTAAAAAATGTTTATTTATTTATTTATTTATTTATGTATTTATTATATATAAGTACACTGTAGCTGTCTTCAGACACTCCAGTAGAGGGTGTCAGATTCTGGAGAATCTAAATCCCTCTTATGGTCTGCATATGATGTACATAAACACAGCCTCACATATACCTCTAAATATTTAAAGATGGGTGGCGCCACTGAAAGGGCTCAACAATTAACAGCATTGTCTCCTCTTCCAGAGTACCTGGGATCAACTACCAGCAACTATATGGTGGCCCATCTCCAGTTCCAGGGGATCAGACGGACAGACATACAGACAGTAATAAGGATGGCAGGCCTGCCTGGTCTTTCTTTCTTTCTTATCCTTTTTAAAAAAATGTTTATTTATATATTTATTTATGTATTTATTAGATATAAGTACACTGTAGCTGTCTTCAGACACTCCAGAAGAGGGTGTCAGATTCTGGAGAATCTAAATCCCTCTTATGGTCTGCATATGATGTACATAAACACAGCCTCACATATACTTCTAATAATTTAAAGATGTGTGGGGCCACTGAGAGGGCTCAACAATTAACAGCATTGTCTCCTCTTCCAGAGAACCTGGGATCAACTACCAGCACCTTATGGTGTCCCATCTCCAGTTCCAGTGGATCAGACAGACAGACAGACAGACAGAGAGACAGTGATAAGGATGGCAGGCCTGCCTGGTCTTTCTTTCTTTCTTATCCTTTTTAAAAAATGTTTATTTATTTATTTATTTATTTATTTATTTATTTATTTATTTATTTAGTTATTATATATAAGAACACTCTAGCTGTCTTCAGTCACTCCAGTAGAGGGTGTCAGATTCTGGAGAATCTAAATCCTCTTATAATCTGAATATGATGTACATAAACACAGCCTCACATAAACTTATAAATATTTAAAGAAGTGTGGGGCCACTGGAAGGGCTAAACAATTAACCGAATTGTCTCCTCTTCCAGAGAACCTTGGATCAACTATCAGCACTATATGGTGGCCCATCTCCAGTTCCCGGGGATCAGATAGACAGACAGACAGACAGACAGAGATATGGAGGGCAGGCCTGCCTGGTCTTTCTTTCTTTCTTATACTTTTTAAAAAATGTTTATTTATTTATTTATTTATTTATCTATTTATTTTTTAGATATAAGTACACTCTAGCTGTCTTCAGACACTCCAGAAGAGGGTGTCAGATTCTGGAGAATCTAAATCCCTCTTATGGTCTGCATATGATGTACATAAACACAGCCTCACATATACCTCTAAATATTTAAAGATGGATGGCGCCACTGAAAGGGCTCAACAATTAACAGCATTGTCTCCTCTTCCAGAGTACCTGGGATCAACTACCAGCAACTATATGGTGGCCCATCTCCAGTTCCAGGGGATCAGACAGACAGACATACAGACAGTGATAAGGATGGCAGGCCTGCCTGGTCATTCTTTCTTTCTTATCCTTTTTAAAAAAATGTTTATTTATATATTTATTTATGTATTTATTAGATATAAGTACACTGTAGCTGTCTTCAGACACTCCAGAAGAGTTTGTCAGATTCTGGAGAATCTAAATCCCTCTTATGGTCTGCATATGATGTACATAAACACAGCCTCACATATACTTCTAAAAATTTAAAGATGTGTGGGGCCACTGAGAGGGCTCAAAAATTAACAGCATTTTCTCCTCTTTCAGAGAACCTGGGATAAACTACCAGCACCTTATGGTGGCCCGTCTCCAGTTCCAGGGGATCAGACAGACAGACAGACAGAGAGACAGAGATTAGGATGGCAGGCCTGCCTGGTCATTCTTTATTTCTTATACTTTTTAAAAAATGTTTATTTATTTATTTATTTATTTATTTATTTATTTATTTATTAGATATAAGTACACTGTAGCTGTCTTCAGACACTCCAGAAGAGGGTGTCAGATTCTGGAGAATCTAAATCCCTCTTATGGTCTGCATATGATGTACATAAACACAGCCTCACATATACTTCTAAATATTTAAAGATGGGTAGGGCCACTGATAGGGCTCAACAATTAACAGCATTGTCTCCTCTTCCAGAGAACCTGGGATCAACTACCAGCAACTTTATGGTAGCCCAACTCCAGTTCCAGGGGATCAGACAGACAGACAGACAGACAGAGATAAGGATGGCAGGCCTGCCTGGTCTTACATTCTTTCTTATCCTTTTTAAAAAATGTTTATTTATTTATTTATTTATTTATTTATTTATTTATTTATTTATTATACATAAGTACACTGTAGCTGTCTTCAGTCACTCTAGTAGAGGGTGTCAGATTCTGGAGAATCTAAATCCTCTTATAATCTGAATATGATGTACATAAACACAGCCTCACATAAACTTCTAAATATTTAAAGAAGTGTGGGGCCACTGAAAGGGCTAAACAATTAACCGAATTGTCTCCTCTTCCAGAGAACCTTGGATCAACTACCAGCACTATATGGTGGCCCATATCCAGTTCCTGGGGATCAGATAGACAGACAGACAGACAGACAGAGATATGGATGGCAGGCCTGCCTGGTCTTTCTTTCTTTCTTATACTTTTTAAAAAATGTTTATTTATTTATTTATTTATGTATCTATTTATTTATTAGATATAAGTACACTGTAGCTTTCTTCAGACACTCCAGAAGAGGGTGTCAGATTCTGGAGAATCTAAATCACTCTTATGGTCTGCATATGATGTACATAAACACAGCCTCACATATACTTCTAAATATTTAAAGATGGGTAGGGCCACTGATAGGGCTCAACAATTAACAGCATTGTCTCCTCTTCCAGAGAACCTGGGATCAACTACCAGCAACTTTATGGTAGCCCAACTCCAGTTCCAGGGGATCAGACAGACAGACAGACAGACAGAGATAAGGATGGCAGTCCTGCCTGGTCTTACATTCTTTCTTATCCTTTTTAAAAAATGTTTATTTATTTATTTATTTATTTATTTATTATACATAAGTACACTGTAGCTGTCTTCAGTCACTCTAGTAGAGGGTGTCAGATTCTGGAGAATCTAAATCCTCTTATAATCTGAATATGATGTACATAAACACAGCCTCACATAAACTTCTAAATATTTAAAGAAGTGTGGGGCCACTGAAAGGGCTAAACAATTAACCGAATTGTCTCCTCTTCCAGAGAACCTTGGATCAACTACCAGCACTATATGGTGGCCCATATCCAGTTCCTGGGGATCAGATAGACAGACAGACAGACAGACAGAGATATGGATGGCAGGCCTGCCTGGTCTTTCTTTCTTTCTTATACTTTTTAAAAAATGTTTATTTATTTATTTATTTATTTATCTATTTATTTATTAGATATAAGTACACTGTAGCTGTCTTCAGACACTCCAGAAGAGGGTGTCAGATTCTGGAGAATCTAAATCACTCTTATGGTCTGCATATGATGTACATAAACACAGCCTCACATATACCTCTAAATATTTAAAGATGGGTGGCGCCACTGAAAGGGCTCAACAATTAACAGCATTGTCTCCTCTTCCAGAGTACCTGGGATCAACTACCAGCAACTATATGGTGGCCCATCTCGAGTTCCAGGGGATCAGACAGACAGACATACAGACAGTGATAAGGATGGCAGGCCTGCCTGGTCTTTCTTTCTTTCTTATCCTTTTTAAAAAAATGTTTATTTATATATTTATTCATGTATTTATTAGATATAAGTACACTGTAGCTGTCTTCAGACACTCCAGAAGAAGGTGTCAGATTCTGGAGAATCTAAATCCCTCTTATGGTCTACATATGATGTACATAAACACAGCCTCACATATACCTCTAAATATTTAAAGATGGGTGGCGCCACTGAAAGGGCTCAACAATTAACAGCATTGTCTCCTCTTCCAGAGTACCTGGGATCAACTACCAGCAACTATATGGTGGCCCATCTCCAGTTCCAGGGGATCAGACAGACAGACATACAGACAGTGAAAAGGATGGCAGGCCTGCCTGGTCTTTCTTTCTTTCTTATCCTTTTTAAAAAAAAATGTTTATTTATATATTTATATATGTATTTATTAGATATAAGTACACTGTAGCTGTCTTCAGACACTCCAGAAGAGGGTGTCAGATTCTGGAGAATCTAAATCCCTCTTATGGTCTGCATATGATGTAAATAAACACAGCCTCACATATACTTCTAAAAATTTAAAGATGTGTGGGGCCACTGAGAGGGCTCAACAATTAACAGCATTGTCTCCTCTTTCAGAGAACCTGGGAAAAAATACCAGCACCTTATGGTGGCCCATCTCCAGTTCCAGTGGATCAGACAGACAGACAGACAGAGAGACAGAGATAAGGATGGCAGGCCTGCCTGGTCTTTCTTTATTTCTTATACTTTTTAAAAAATGTTTATTTATTTATTTATTTATTTATTTATTTATTTATTAGATATAAGTACACTGTAGCTGTCTTCAGACACTCCAGAAGAGGGTGTCAGATTCTGGAGAATCTAAATCCCCCTTATGGTCTGCATATGATGTACATAAACACAGCCTCACATATACTTCTAAATATTTAAAGATGGGTAGGGCCACTGATAGGGCTCAACAATTAAGAGCCTTGTCTCCTCTTCCAGAGAACCTGGGATCAACTACCAGCAACTTTATGGTAGCCCAACTCCAGTTCCAGGGGATCAGACAGACAGACAGACAGACAGAGATAAGGATGGCAGGCCTGCCTGCTCTTACTTTCTTTCTTATCCTTTTTAAAAAATGTTTATTTATTTATTTATTTATTTATTTATTTATTTATTATATATAAGTACACTGTAGCTGTCTTCAGACACTCCAGTAGAGGGTGTCAGATTCTGGAGAATCTAAATCCTCTTATAATCTGAATATGATGTAAATAAACACAACCTCACATAAACTTCTAAATATTTAAAGAAGTGTGGGGCCACTGAAAGGGCTCAACAATTAACCGAATTGTCTCCTCTTCCAGAGAACCTTGGATCAACTACCAGCACTATATGGTGGCCCATCTCCAGTTCCCGGGGATCAGATAGACAGACAGACAGACAGACAGAGATATGGATGGCAGGCCTGCCTGGTCTTTCTTTCTTTCTTATACTTTTTAAAAAATGATTATTTATTTATTTATTTATTTATCTATTTATTTATTAGATATAAGTACACTGTAGCTGTCTTCAGACACTCAAGAAGAGGGTGTCAGATTCTGGAGAATCTAAATCCCTCTTATGGTCTGCATATGATGTACATAAACACAGCCTCACATATACCTCTAAATATTTAAAGATGGATGGCGCCACTGAAAGGGCTCAACAATTAACAGCATTGTCTCCTCTTCCAGAGTACCTGGGATCAACTACCAGCAACTATATGGTGGCCCATCTCCAGTTCCAGGGGATCAGACAGACAGACATACAGACAGTGATAAGGATGGCAGGCCTGCCTGGTCTTTCTTTCTTTCTTATCTTTTTAAAAAAATGTTTATTTATATATTTATTCATGTATTTATTAGATATAAGTACACTGTAGCTATCTTCAGACACTCCAGAAGAGGGTTTCAGATTGTGTAGAATCTAAATCCCTCTTATGGTCTGCATATGATGTACATAAACACAGCCTCACATATACTTCTAAAAATTTAAAGATGTGTGGGGCCACTGAGAGGGCTCAACAATTAACAGCATTGTCTCCTCTTTCAGAGAACCTGGGATAAACTACCAGCACCTTATGGTGGCCCATCTCCAGTTCCAAGGGATCAGACAGACAGACAGACAGACTGACAGAGATAAAGATGGAGGCCTGCCTGGTCTTTCTTTCTTTCTTATACTTTTAAGAAATGTTTATTAATTTAAGTATGTATTTATTAGATTTAAGTACAAGGTAGCTGTCTTCAGACACTCTAAAAGAGGGTGTCATCTTCTGGAGAATCTAAATCCCTCTTATGGTCTGCATATGATGTACATAAACACAGCCTCACATATATTTCTAAAAATTTAAAGATGGGTGGGCCCACTGAAAGGGCTCAACAATTAACAGCATTGTCTCTTCTTCCAGAGAACGTGGGATCAACTACCAGCAACTATATGGTGGCCCATCTCAAGTTCCAGGGGATAAGACAGACAGACAGACAGACAGAGATAAGGATGGCAGGCCTGCCTGATTTTTCTTTCTTTCTTATCCTTTTTAAAAAATGTTTATTAATTTATTTATTTATTTATTCATTTATTCATTTATTTATTTATTTATTTATGTATTTATTAGATGTAAGTACACTGTAGCTGTCTTCAGACTCTCCAGAAGAGGGTGTCAGATTCTGGAGAATCAATATCCCTCATATGGTCGGCATATGATGTACATGAACACAGCCTCACATATACTTCTAAAAATTTAAAGATTGGTGGGGCCACTGAAAGGGCTCAACAATTAACAGCATTGTCGCCTCTTCCAGAGAACCTGGGATCAACTACCAGCAACTATATGGTGGCCCATCTCCAGTTTCAGGGTATCTGACAGATAGACACACAGACAGACAGACAGACAAGGTGGCAAGCCTGCCTGGTCTTTCTTTCTTTCTTATTCTTTTTAAAAAATGTTTATTTATTTATTTATGTATTTATTAGATATAAGTACAATGTAGCTGTCTTCAGTCACTCCAGAAGAGGGTGTCAGATTCTGGAGAATTTATATCCCTCTTATGGTCTGCATATGATGTACATAAACACAGCCTCACATTTACTTCTAAAAATTTAAAGATGTGTGGGGCCAATGAAAGGTATCAACAATTAACAGCATTGTCTCCTCTTATAGAGAACATGGGATCAACTACCAGCAACTATATGGTGGCCCATCTCCAGTTCCAGGGGATCAGAGAGACAGACAGACAGACAGATAGAGTTAAGAATGGCAGGCCTGCCTGGTCTCTCTTTCTTTATTATCCTTTTTAAAAAATGTTTATTTGTTTATTTATGAATTTATTAGATATAAGTACACTGTAGCTGTCTTCAGACACTCTAGAAGAGTGTGTCATCTTCTGGAGAATCTAAATCCCTCTTATGGTCTGCATATGATGTACATAAACACAGCCTCACATATACTTCTAAAAATTTAAAGATGGGTGGGGCCACTGAAAGGGCTCAACAATTAACAGCATTGTCTCCTCTTCCAGAGGACCTGGGATCAACTACCAGCAACTATATTGTGGCCCATCTCCAGTTCCAGGGGATCAGACAGACATAGAGACAGAGAGACAGACAAGGATTGCAGGCCTGCCTGGTTTTTCTTTCTTTCTTATACATTTTAAAAATGTTTATTTATTTATATATGTATTTCTTAGATATAAGTACACTGTAGCTTTCTTTAGACACTCCAGAGGAGGGTGTCAGATTCTGGAGAATCTAAATCCCTCTTATGGTCTGCATATGATGTACATAAACACAGCCTCACATATACTTCTAAAAATTTAAAGAAGGGTGGGGCCACTCTAAAAGCTCAACAATTAACAGCATTGTCTCCTCTTCCAGAGTACCTGGGATCAACTACCAGCAACTATATGGTGGCCCATCTCCAGTTCCAGGGGATCAGACAGACAGACATACAGACAGTGATAAGGATGGCAGGCCTGCCTGGTCTTTCTTTCTTTCTTATCCTTTTTAAAAAAATGTTTGTTTATTTATTTATTTATTTATTTATTTATTTATATATTTATTAGATATAAGTACACTGTAGCTGTCTTCAGACACTCCAGAAGAGGGTGTCAGATTCTGGAGAATCTAAATCCCTCTTATGGTCTTCATATGATGTACATAAACAAGGCCTCACATATACTTCTAAAAATTTAAAGATGTGTGGGGACAGTGAGAGGGCTCAACAATTAACAGCATTGTCTCCTCTTTCAGAGAACCTGGGATAAACTACCAGCACCTTATGGTGGCCCATCTCCAGTTCCAGTGGATCAGACAGACAGACAGACAGAGAGACAGAGATAAGGATGGAAGGCCTGCCTGGTCTTTCTTTATTTCTTATACTTTTTAAAAAATGTTTATTTATTTATTTATTTATGTATTTATTAGATATAAATACACTGTAGCCGTCTTCAGACACTCCAGAAGAGGGTGTCAGATTCTGGAGAATAAATCCCTCTTATGATTTGAATATGATGTACATAAACACAGCCTCACATATACTTCTAAAAATTAAAAATTGGTGGGGCCACTGAAAGGGCTCAACAATTAACAGCATTGTCTCCTCTTCCAGAGAACGTGGGATCAACTACCAGCACCTACAAGATGGCCCATCTCCAGTTCCAGGGGATCAGACAGACAGGCAGACAGAGATAAGGATGGCAGGCCTGCCTGGTCTTTCTTTCTTTCTTATCCTTTTTAAAAAATATTTATTTATTTATTTATTTATTTATTTATTTATTTATTTATTTATTTATTTATGTATTTCTTAGATATAAGTACACTGTAGCTTTCTTTAGACACTCCAGAGGAGGGTGTCAGATTCTGGTAATGTAAATCCCTCTTATGGTCTGCATATGATGTACATAAACACAGCCTCACATATACTGAGCTGAGGTGTCACAGGCCAACTTCTGGAATTTCTGAGTACCACCTAGATAGAGAAAAGCTATGCTGTGGTTGCTTAATTTATGTATTTTATTATTTCTATTTGTTGTTTTGTTTTATTTTATTTGTTTTTAGAGAAGTCCTCAGTCTGTAGCTCTGGCTGACCCAGGACTGCCTACTTGTGTTAATTAGTTTTTCACAGCTGAGAACAGACACCAAGAGCAAGGTAAGGCTTAGAAAACCCTACATTCAGTGGTGGCTCAAGCTCTTAATGAGAGCACTCTGTAGGCAGAGGCAGTCAGTTTCTGAATTTGAGGCCACCCTGGTGAAAGACAGGGCTAGGGTAGGGGCTAGGGTGAGGAAAGAAAGAAAGGAAAGTTTATAATAAAAAGTTTTTATAAAAGTTTTATAAAAAGTGTTAAAGTTTTTAAAAATTAAAAAAAAAATACCAGATCACCTTCACACAGCATTGGCTGTCTTCAGGTGTATCCTTTCAGCCTCCAAAACAAAAAACAATGGCTGGCTGTCTTCAGGTGTATCATATTCTCGAGTCTTATTTCCAACCTTAGAGCTGGGCTGAGCTGCCTCATTATGTAATTGCAAACCTTCCTTGGTTTGTCTTTTCCATTTCTAAGACTAACAGGCCTTTTTCTATTTATTGAATATGCTCATGACTGTCCTTTAGATATAGTAAATATAACTGTTGCTTATAAAACTTGTTTTCTAGGAATTTTTAAAGGGCAATGGCAGAGTTTATTTATAAAAAAATATTTTGCATTTATTCATTTGTGTAAGTGATGAAGCTCAGGTCTTCAAACTCGTCAGGAGGTATGATTACCTCCCCTCTCTCTCAACCCCTCTCTCTCCTCTCTCAATGATTGTGTAAGAATGTTTTGCATGTGTATGCTGTGCCCACAGACTCCAGAACAGAGTATTAGATCCCCTGGAACTGGAGATGGGCCACCATATATAATACTGGTAATTGAGCACAGGTTCTCTGGAAGAGGAGACAATGCTCTTAATTGTTGAGCCCTCTCTGTAGCCACATCTTTCTTTTTCTTTTTTTTTTTTTTGAGTATGTGTGAGGCTGTGTTTATATATATCATATGCAGACAATAAGAATGATTTAGATTCTTCAGAATCTGACACCCTCTTCTGGACTGTCTGAAGATAGCTACAGCATACTTAAATATAATAAATAAATAAATCTTTAAAAAGAAAGGGAAAAGTGAAAAAGAAAGATCAGGCCTGCCATATGCATGTTCATAGAGGAAAATGGAAGAGACCCCAATCTAACCTCAGCAGGGTGCTTCCTTCTGGATGGTAGCTCACAGTTTCATCCCAGCAAGACAGGCAAATCACTGAGTTCAAGGACAGTAAGGTTCAGGACAGCCAAGGTTAGGAAGGAAAAGGGTCTATGTTGAGAATACAAACCGACAAAACAATTACTAGGAAAAAGAAGTGACAGTGTAACTTGGGGTAGGGTACCAACAAGAGAAAGCTTTCTTTTACCACTTACAAACACCAGTAGCCTTGCACCCTTCTGCCCAGGTCCCTGCCTTCCTTTCTAGGAATTCTAAGGATGCCAGGGGGTGGGGGAATCCAGATTAACTTTTTAAAAACAAAGACTTGGTCTTTGATGTCTATAGGAAGCCCTTCTCAGTGCCTTTAACTACCACTGAACTTTCAGGGCTGTGACTCAACTGTAACAAGGAACAGGGCTAAGAACCTGCAGCCTTTGAAAACAACTATTTTTTTAAAGTGGGGGACACAAATCAGCAGTAGAACCCCTCAGGTTCAGCCATAATACTTGTTAGGGAAAGAGCCTCAATGTCCGGAGCTGAGGTCTCATGGGTGAACTGCTTCAAGCTCTGAGTATCATTGAAAGAAAGAAAAGATATCATGTGGTTGCTTAATTTATTTATTTTATTATTTCATTTTTTGTTTTCTTTTGTTTTGTTTTAGCAAAGGCCTCAGTCTGTAGCTATGGCTGACCTAGGACAGACTACATGTGTTAATTAGGGTTTCACAGCTGAGAAACAGACCATACCTATGTAAGACTTAGAAAACCCAACAGTCAGTGGTGGCTCGAGCTCTTGATGAGAGCACTCTGGAGGCAGAGGCAGTCAGTTTCTGAGTTCGAGGCCAGCCTGGTTAAAGACGGGGATAGGCAGGGCTAGGCAAGGCAGGGCTGGGCTAGGCTAGGCTAGGCAAGGGGCTGGGCTAGTCAAGGCAAGGGACTAGGCTAGGCTACTCAAGGGGCTAGGCAAGACAGACAGACAGAGAGAAGGACAGACAAGGATGGCAGGAATGCCTGTTTTTTCTTTCTTTCTTATCCCTTTTAAAAAATGTTTGTTTATTTATTTATTTATTTATTTATTTATGTATTTATTAGATATACGTACACTGTAGCTGTCTTCAAACACTCCCGAAGAGGGTGTCAGATTCTGGAGAATCTATATCCCTCTTATGGTCTGCATATGATGTATATGAACACAGCCTCACATATACTTCTAAAAATTTAAAGATGGGTGGGGCCACTGAAAGGGCTCAACAATTAACAGCACTGACTCCTCTTCCAGAGAACCTGGGATCAACTACCAGCAATTATATGGTGGCCCATCTCCAGTTCCAGGGGATCAGACAGACAGACAGACAGACAAGGATGGCAGGCCTGCCTGGTCTCTCTTTCTTTATTATCCTTTTTTAAAAATGTTTATTTGTTTATTTATGAATTTATTAGATATAAGTACACTGTAGCTGTCTTCAGACACTCCAAAAGAGGGTGTCAGATTCTGGAGAATCTAAATCCCTCTTATGGTCTGCATATTCGGTACATAAACACAGCCTTGCATATACTTCTAAAAATTTAAAGATGGGTGGGGCCACTGAAAGGGCTCAACAATTAACAGCATTGTCTCCTCTTCCAGAGAACCTTGGATAAACTACCAGCAACTATATGGTGGCCCATCTCCAGTTCCAGGGTATCAGACAGACACACACAGACAGAGATAAGGATGGAGGCCTGCCTGGTCTTTCTTTCTTTCTTATACTTTTAAAAAATGTTTATTTATTTATTTATTTATTTATTTATTTATTTATTAGATATAAGTACACTGTAGCTGTCTTCAGACTCTCCAGAAAAGGGTGTCAGATTCTGGAGAATCTATATCCCTCTTATGGTCTGCATATGATGTACATAAACACAGCCTCACATATACTTCTAAAAATTTTAAAGTTGGTTGGGGCCACTGAAAGGGCTCAACAATTAACAGCATTGTCTTCTCTTCCAGAGGACCAGGGATCAACTACCAGCAACTATATTGTGGCCCATCTCCAGTTCCAGGCGATCAGACAGACATATATACACACAGACAGACAAGGATTGCAGGCCTGTCTGGTTTTTCTTTCTTTCTTATACATTTTAAAAATGTTTATTTATTTATATATATATTTATTAGATATAAGTACACTGTAGCTGTCTTCAGACACTTCAGAAGAGGGTGTCATATTCTGGAGAATCTAAATCCCTCTTATGGTCTGCATATGATGTACACAAACACAGCCTCACATATACTTCTAAAAATTTAAAGATGGGTGGGCCCACTGAAAGGGCTCAACAATTAACACCATTGTCTCTTCTTCCAGAGAACCTGGGATCAACTACCAGCACCTAAAAGGTGGCCCATCTCCAGTTCCAGGCGATCAGACAGACAGACAGACTGACAGAGGTAAGGATGGAGGCCTGCCTGGTCTTTCTTTCTTTCTTATACTTTTAAAAAAATGTTTATTTATTTATTTATTTATTTATTTATTTATTTATGTATTTATTAGATATAAGTACACTGTAGCTGTCTTCAGACACTCTAGAAGAGGGTGTCATCTTCTGGAGAATCTAAATCGCTCTTATGGTCTGCATATGATGTACATAAACACAGCCTCACATATACTTCTAAATATTTAAAGATGGGTGGGCCCACTGAAAGGGCTCAACAATTAACACCATTGTCTCCTCTTCCAGAGAACGTGGGATCAACTACCAGCAACTATGTGGTGGCCCATCTCCAGTTGCAGGGGATCAGACAGACAGACAGACAGACAGAGATAAGGATGGCAGGCCTGCCTGATTTTTGTTTCTTTCTTATCCTTTTTAAAATTGTTTATTTATTTATTTATTCATTAATTTATTTATTTATTTATTTATTTATGTATTTATTAGATATAAGTACACTGTAGCTGTCTTCAGACTCTCCAGAAGAGGGTGTCAGATTCTGTAGAATCTATATCCCTCTTATGGTCTGCATATGATGTACATAAACACAGCATCACATATACTTCTAAAAATTTAAAGATGGTTGGGGCCACTGAAAGGGCTCAACAATTAACAGCATTGTCTCCTCTTCCAGAGGACCTGGGATCAACTACCAGCAACTATATTGTGGCCCATCTCCAGTTCCAGGCGATCAGACAGACAGACATACAGACAGACAGACAAGGATTGCAGGCCTTCCTGGTTTTGCTTTCTTCTTATACATTTTAAAAATGTTTATTTATTTATATATATATTTATTAGATATAAGTACACTGTAGCTGTCTTCAGACACTTCAGAAGAGGGTGTCATATTCTGGAGAATCTAAATCCCTCTTATGGACTGCATATGATGTACATAAACACAGCCTCACATATACTTCTAAAAATTTAAAGAATGGTGGGGCCACTCTAAAAGCTCAACAATTAACAGCATTGTCTCCTCTTCCAGAGTACCTGGGATCAACTACCAGCAACTATATGGTGGTTCATCTCCAGTTCCAGAGGATCAGACAGACAGACATACAGACAGTGATAAGGATGGCAGGCCTGCCTGGTCTTTCTTTCTTTCTTATCCTTTTTAAAAAAATGTTTATTTATATATTTATTTATGTATTTATTAGATATAAGTACACTGTAGCTGTCTTCAGACACTCCAGAAGAGGGTGTCAGATTCTGGAGAATCTAAATCCCTCTTATGGTCTGTATATGATGTACATAAACAAAGCCTCACATATACTTCTAAAAATTTAAAGATGTGTGGGGCCACTGAGAGGGCTCAACAATTAACAGCATTGTCTCCTCTTTCAGAGAACCTGGGATAAACTACCAGCACCTTATGGTGGCCCATCTCCAGTTCCAGTGGATCAGACAGACAGACAGAGAGACAGAGAGACAGAGATAAGGATGGCAGGTCTGCCTGGTCTTTCTTTATTTCTTATACTTTTTAAAAAATGTTTATTTATTTATTTATTTATTTATTTATGTATTTATTAGATATAAGTACACTGTAGCCGTCTTCAGACACTCCAGAAGAGGGTGTCAGATTCTAGAGAATCTAAATCCCTCTTATGGTCTGAATATGATGTACATAAACACAGCCTCACATATACTTCTAAAAATTATAAATAGGTGGGGCCACTGAAAGGACTCAACAATTAACAGCATTGTCTCCTCTTCCAGAGAACCTGGGATCAACTACCAGCACCTAAAAGGTGGCCCATCTCCAGTTCCAGGGGATCAGACAGACAGACAGACAGACAGTGATAAGGATGGCAGGCCTGCCTGGTCTATCTTTCTTTCTTATCCTTTTTTAAAAAAATGTTTATTTATTTATTTATTTATTTATTTATTTATTTATTATTAGATATAAGTACACTGTAGCTGTTCAGACACTCCAGAAGAGGGTGTCAGATTCTGGAGAATCTAAATCCCTCTTATGGTCTGCATATGATGTACATAAACACAGCCTCACATATACTTCTAAAAATTAAAGAAAGGTGGGGCCACTCTAAAAGCTCAACAATTAACAGCATTGTCTCCTCTTCCAGAGTACCTGGGATCAACTACCAGCAACTATATGGTGTCCCATCTCCAGTTCCAGGGGATCAGACAGACAGACATACAGACAGTGATAAGGATGGCAGGCCTGCCTGGTCTTTCTTTCTTTCTTATCCTTTTAAAAAAAATGTTTATTTATTTATTTATTTATGTATTTATTAGATATAAGTACACTGTAGCTGTCTTCAGACACTCCAGAAGAGGGTGTCAGATTCTGGAGAATCTAAATCCCTCTTATGGTCTGCATATGATGTACATAAACAGAGCCTCACATATACTTCTAAAAATTTAAAGATGTGTGGGGCCACTGAGAGGGCTCAACAATTGACAGCATTGTCTCCTCTTTCAGAGAACCTGGGATAAACTACCAGCACCTTATGGTGGCCCATCTCCAGTTCCAGTGGATCAGACAGACAGACAGACAGACAGAGAGACAGAGATAAGGATGGCAGGTCTGCCTGGTCTTTCTATATTTCTTATACTTTTTAAAAAATGTTTATTTATTTATTTATTTATTTATTTATTTATTTATTTATGTATTTATTAGATATGAGTACATTGTAGCCGTCTTCAGACACTCCAGAAGAGGGTGTCAGATTCTAGAGAATCTAAATCCCTCTTATGGTCTGAATATGATGTACATAAACACAGCCTCACATATACTTCTAAAAATTTAAAGAAGGGTGGGGCCACTCTAAAAGCTCAACAATTAACAGCATTTTCTCCTCTTCCAGAGTTCCTGGGATCAACTACCAGCAACTATATTGTGGCCCATCTCCAGTTCCAGGGGATCAGACAGACAGACATACAGACAGTGCTAAGGATGGCAGGCCTGCCTGGTCTTTCTTTCTTTCTTATCCTTTTTAAAAAAATGTTTATTTATATATTTATTTATGTATTTATTAGATATAAGTACACTGTAGATGTCTTCAGACACTCCAGAAGAGGGTGTCAGATTCTGGAGAATCTAAATCCCTCTTATGGTCTTCATATGATGTACATAAACAAGGCCTCACATATACTTCTAAAAATTTAAAGATGTGTGGGGACAGTGAGAGGGCTCAACAATTAACAGCATTGTCTCCTCTTTCAGAGAACCTGGGATAAACTACCAGCACCTTATGGTGGCCCAACTCCAGTTCCAGTGGATCAGACAGACAGACAGACAGAGAGACAGAGATAAGGATGGCAGGCCTGCCTGGTCTTACTTTATTTCTTATACTTTTTAAAAAATGTTTATTTATTTATGTATTCATTTATTTATGTATTTATTAGATATAAGTACACTGTAGCCGTCTTCAGACACTCCAGAAGAGGGTGTCAGATTCTGGAGATTCTAAATCCCTCTTATGGTTTGAATAAGATGTACATAAACACAGCTCACATATACTTCTAAAAATTAAAAATGGGTGGGGCCACTGAAAGGGCTCAATAATTAACAGCATTGTCTCCTCTTCCAGAGAACGTGGGATCAACTACCAGCACCTACAAGGTGGCCCATCTCCAGTTCCACGGGATCAGACAGACAGACAGACAGAGATAAGGATGGCAGGCCTGCCTGGTCTTTCTTTCTTTCTTATCCTTTTTAAAAAATATTTATTTATTTATTTATTTATTTATTTATTTATTTATTTATTTATGTATTTCTTAGATATAAGTACACTGTAGCTTTCTTTAGACACTCCAGAGGAGGGTGTCAGATTCTGGAGAATGTAAATCCCTCTTATGGTCTGCATATGATGTACATAAACACAGCCTCACATATACTGAGCTGAGGTGTCACAGGCCAACTGCTGGAATTTCTGAGTACCACCTAGATAGAGAAAAGCTATGCTGTGGTTGCTTAATTTATGTATTTTATTATTTCTATTTGTTGTTTTGTTTTGTTTTATTTGTTTTTAGAGAAGTCCTCAGTCTGTAGCTCTGGCTGACCCAGGACTGCCTACTTGTGTTAATTAGGGTTTCACAGCTGGGAACAGACACCAAGAGCAAGGTAAGGCTTAGAAAACCCTACATTCAGTGGTGGCTCAAGCTCTTAATGAGAGCACTCTGTAGGCAGAGGCAGTCAGTTTCTGAGTTTGAGGCCACCCTGGTGAAAGACAGGGCTAGGGTAGAGGCTAGGGTGAGGAAAGAAAGAAAGAAAAGTTTATAATAAAAAGTTTTTATAAAAGTTTTATAAAAAGTGTTAAAGTTTTTAAAAATTAAAAAAAAAAAAATACCAGATCACCATCACACAGCATTGGCTGTCTTCAGGTGTATCCTTTCAGCCTCCAAAACAAAAAACAATGGCTGGCTGTCTTCAGGTGTATCCTATTCTCGAGTCTTATTTCCAACCTTAGAGCTGGGCTGAGCTGCCTCATTATGTAATTGCAAACCTTCCTTGGTTTGTCTTTTCCATTTCTAAGACTAACAGGCCTTTTTCTATTTATTGAATATGCTCATGACTGTCCTTTAGATATAGTAAATATAACTGTTGCTTATAAAACTTGTTTTCTAGGAATTTTTAAAGGGCAATGGCAGAGTTTATTTATAAAAAAATATTTTGCATTTATTTATTTGTGTGAAACACGTCAGGAGGTATGATTACCTCCCCTCTCTCTCAACCCCTCTCTCTCCTCTCTCAATGATTGTGTAAGAATGTTTTGCATGTGTATGCTGTGCCCACAGACTCCAGAACAGAGTATTAGATCCCCTGGAACTGGAGATGGGCCACCATATATAATACTGGTAATTGAGCCCAGGTTCTTTGGAAGAGGAGACAATGCTCTTAATTGTTGAGCCCTCTCTGTAGCCACATCTTTCTTTTTTTTTTTTTTTTGAGTATATGTGAGGCTGTGTTTATATACATCATATGCAGACAATAAGAATGATTTAGATTCTTCAGATTCTGACACCCTCTTCTGGACTGTCTGAAGATAGCTACAGCATACTTAAATATAATAAATAAATAAATCTTTAAAAAGAAAAAGAAAAGTAAAAAAGAAAGAACAGGCCTGCCATATGCATGTTCATAGAGGAAAATGGGAGAGACCCCAATCTTACCTCAGCAGGGTGCTTCCTTCTGGATGGTAGCTCACAGTTTCATCCCAGCAAGACAGGCAAATCATTGAGTTCAAGGACAGTAAGGTTCAGGACAGCCAAGGTTAGGAAGGAAAAGGGTCTATGTTGAGAATACAAACCAACAAAACAACAACTAGGAAAAAGAAGTGACAGTGTAACTTGGGGTAGGGTACCAACAAGAGAAAGCTTTCTGTTACCACTTACAAACACCAGTAGCCTTGCACACTTCTGCCCAGGTCCCTGCCTTCCTTTCTAGGAATTCTAAGGATGCCAGGGGGTGGGGGAATCCAAATTAACTTTTTAAAAACAAAGACTTGGTCTTTGATGTCTATAGGAAGCCCTTCTCAGTGCCTTTAACTACCACTGAACTTTCAGGGCTGTGACTCAACTGTAACAAGGAACAGGGCTAAGAACCTGCAGCCTTTGAAAACAACTATTTTTTTAAAGTGGGGGACACAAATCAGCAGTAGAACCCCTCAGGTTCAGCCATAATACTTGTTAGGGAAAGAGACTCAATGTCCGGAGCTGAGGTCTCATGGGTGAACTGCTTCAAGCTCTGAGTATCATTGAAAGAAAGAAAAGATATCATGTGGTTGCTTAATTTATTTATTTTATTATTTCTATTTTTTGTTTTCTTTTGTTTTGTTTTAGCAAAGGCCTCAGTCTGTAGCTATGGCTGACCTAGGACAGACTACATGTGTTAATTAGGGTTTCACAGCTGAGAAACAGACCATACCTATGTAAGACTTAGAAAACCCAACAGTCAGTGGTGGCTCCAGCTCTTAATGAGAGCACTCTGGAGGCAGAGGCAGTCAGTTTCTGAGTTCGAGGCCAGCCTGGTTAAAGACAGGGATAGGCAGGGATAGGCAAGGCAGGGCTGGGCTAGGCTAGGCTAGGCAAGGGGCTGGGCTAGTCAAGGCAAGGGACTAGGATAGGCTACTCAAGGGGATAGACAAGACAGACAGACAGAGAGAAGGACAGACAAGGATGGCAGGCCTGCCTGGTTTTTCTTTCTTTCTTATCCCTTTTAAAAAATGTTTGTTTATTTATTTATTTATTTATTTATGTATTTATTAGATATACGTACACTGTAGCTGTCTTCAGACACTCCAGAAGAGGGTGTCAGATTCTGGAGAATCTATATCCCTCTTATGGTCTGCATATGATGTACATAAACACAGCCTCACATATACTTCTAAAAATTTAAAGAAGGGTGGGGCCACTCTAAAAGCTCAACAATTAACAGCATTGTCTCCTCTTCCAGAGTACCTGGGATCAACTACCAGCAACTATATGGTGGCCCATCTCCAGTTCCAGGGGATCAGACAGACAGACATACAGACAGTGATAAGGATGGCAGGCCTGCCTGGTCTTTCTTTCTTTCTTATCCTTTTTAAAAAAATGTTTGTTTATTTATTTATTTATTTATTTATTTATATATTTATTAGATATAAGTACACTGTAGCTGTCTTTAGACACTCCAGAAGAGGGTGTCAGATTCTGGAGAATCTAAATCCCTCTTATGGTCTTCATATGATGTACATAAACAAGGCCTCACATATACTTCTAAAAATTTAAAGATGTGTGGGGACAGTGAGAGGGCTCAACAATTAACAGCATTGTCTCCTCTTTCAGAGAACCTGGGATAAACTACCAGCACCTTATGGTGGCCCATCTCCAGTTCCAGTGGATCAGACAGACAGACAGACAGAGAGACAGAGATAAGGATGGAAGGCCTGCCTGGTCTTTCTTTATTTCTTATACTTTTTAAAAAATGTTTATTTATTTATTTATTTATGTATTTATTAGATATAAATACACTGTAGCCGTCTTCAGACACTCCAGAAGAGGGTGTCAGATTCTGGAGAATAAATCCCTCTTATGATTTGAATATGATGTACATAAACACAGCCTCACATATACTTCTAAAAATTAAAAATTGGTGGGGCCACTGAAAGGGCTCAACAATTAACAGCATTGTCTCCTCTTCCAGAGAACGTGGGATCAACTACCAGCACCTACAAGATGGCCCATCTCCAGTTCCAGGGGATCAGACAGACAGGCAGACAGAGATAAGGATGGCAGGCCTGCCTGGTCTTTCTTTCTTTCTTATCCTTTTTAAAAAATATTTATTTATTTATTTATTTATTTATGTATTTCTTAGATATAAGTACACTGTAGCTTTCTTTAGACACTCCAGAGGAGGGTGTCAGATTCTGGTAATGTAAATCCCTCTTATGGTCTGCATATGATGTACATAAACACAGCCTCACATATACTGAGCTGAGGTGTCACAGGCCAACTTCTGGAATTTCTGAGTACCACCTAGATAGAGAAAAGCTATGCTGTGGTTGCTTAATTTATGTATTTTATTATTTCTATTTGTTGTTTTGTTTTATTTTATTTGTTTTTAGAGAAGTCCTCAGTCTGTAGCTCTGGCTGACCCAGGACTGCCTACTTGTGTTAATTAGGGTTTCACAGCTGAGAACAGACACCAAGAGCAAGGTAAGGCTTAGAAAACCCTACATTCAGTGGTGGCTCAAGCTCTTAATGAGAGCACTCTGTAGGCAGAGGCAGTCAGTTTCTGAATTTGAGGCCACCCTGGTGAAAGACAGGGCTAGGGTAGGGGCTAGGGTGAGGAAAGAAAGAAAGGAAAGTTTATAATAAAAAGTTTTTATAAAAGTTTTATAAAAAGTGTTAAAGTTTTTAAAAATTAAAAAAAAAATACCAGATCACCATCACACAGCATTGGCTGTCTTCAGGTGTATCCTTTCAGCCTCCAAAACAAAAAACAATGGCTGGCTGTCTTCAGGTGTATCCTATTCTCGAGTCTTATTTCCAACCTTAGAGCTGGGCTGAGCTGCCTCATTATGTAATTGCAAACCTTCCTTGGTTTGTCTTTTCCATTTCTAAGACTAACAGGCCTTTTTCTATTTATTGAATATGCTCATGACTGTCCTTTAGATATAGTAAATATAACTGTTGCTTATAAAACTTGTTTTCTAGGAATTTTTAAAGGGCAATGGCAGAGTTTATATATAAAAAAATATTTTGCATTTATTCATTTGTGTGAGTGATGAAGCTCAGGTCTTCAAACTGGTCAGGAGGTATGATTACCTCCCCTCTCTCTCAACCCCTCTCTCTCCTCTCTCAATGATTGTGTAAGAATGTTTTGCATGTGTATGCTGTGCCCACAGACTCCAGAACAGAGTATTAGATCCCCTGGAACTGGAGATGGGCCACCATATATAATACTGGTAATTGAGCACAGGTTCTCTGGAAGAGGAGACAATGCTCTTAATTGTTGAGCCCTCTCTGTAGCCACATCTTTCTTTTTCTTTTTTTTTTTTTTTGAGTATGTGTGAGGCTGTGTTTATATACATCATATGCAGACAATAAGAATGATTTAGATTCTTCAGAATCTGACACCCTCTTCTGGACTGTCTGAAGATAGCTACAGCATACTTAAATATAATAAATAAATAAATCTTTAAAAAGAAAGGGAAAAGTAAAAAAGAAAGATCAGGCCTGCCATATGCATGTTCATAGAGGAAAATGGAAGAGACCCCAATCTAACCTCAGCAGGGTGCTTCCTTCTGGATGGTAGCTCACAGTTTCATCCCAGCAAGACAGGCAAATCACTGAGTTCAAGGACAGTAAGGTTCAGGACAGCCAAGGTTAGGAAGGAAAAGGGTCTATGTTGAGAATACAAACCGACAAAACAATTACTAGGAAAAAGAAGTGACAGTGTAACTTGGGGTAGGGTACCAACAAGAGAAAGCTTTCTTTTACCACTTACAAACACCAGTAGCCTTGCACCCTTCTGCCCAGGTCCCTGCCTTCCTTTCTAGGAATTCTAAGGATGCCAGGGGGTGGGGGAATCCAGATTAACTTTTTAAAAACAAAGACTTGGTCTTTGATGTCTATAGGAAGCCCTTCTCAGTGCCTTTAACTACCACTGAACTTTCAGGGCTGTGACTCAACTGTAACAAGGAACAGGGCTAAGAACCTGCAGCCTTTGAAAACAACTATTTTTTTAAAGTGGGGGACACAAATCAGCAGTAGAACCCCTCAGGTTCAGCCATAATACTTGTTAGGGAAAGAGCCTCAATGTCCGGAGCTGAGGTCTCATGGGTGAACTGCTTCAAGCTCTGAGTATCATTGAAAGAAAGAAAAGATATCATGTGGTTGCTTAATTTATTTATTTTATTATTTCATTTTTTGTTTTCTTTTGTTTTGTTTTAGCAAAGGCCTCAGTCTGTAGCTATGGCTGACCTAGGACAGACTACATGTGTTAATTAGGGTTTCACAGCTGAGAAACAGACCATACCTATGTAAGACTTAGAAAACCCAACAGTCAGTGGTGGCTCGAGCTCTTGATGAGAGCACTCTGGAGGCAGAGGCAGTCAGTTTCTGAGTTCGAGGCCAGCCTGGTTAAAGACGGGGATAGGCAGGGCTAGGCAAGGCAGGGCTGGGCTAGGCTAGGCTAGGCAAGGGGCTGGGCTAGTCAAGGCAAGGGACTAGGCTAGGCTACTCAAGGGGCTAGGCAAGACAGACAGACAGAGAGAAGGACAGACAAGGATGGCAGGAATGCCTGGTTTTTCTTTCTTTCTTATCCCTTTTAAAAAATGTTTGTTTATTTATTTATTTATTTATTTATGTATTTATTAGATATACGTACACTGTAGCTGTCTTCAAACACTCCCGAAGAGGGTGTCAGATTCTGGAGAATCTATATCCCTCTTATGGTCTGCATATGATGTATATGAACACAGCCTCACATATACTTCTAAAAATTTAAAGATGGGTGGGGCCACTGAAAGGGCTCAACAATTAACAGCACTGACTCCTCTTCCAGAGAACCTGGGATCAACTACCAGCAATTATATGGTGGCCCATCTCCAGTTCCAGGGGATCAGACAGACAGACAGACAGACAAGGATGGCAGGCCTGCCTGGTCTCTCTTTCTTTATTATCCTTTTTTAAAAATGTTTATTTGTTTATTTATGAATTTATTAGATATAAGTACACTGTAGCTGTCTTCAGACACTCCAAAAGAGGGTGTCAGATTCTGGAGAATCTAAATCCCTCTTATGGTCTGCATATTCGGTACATAAACACAGCCTTGCATATACTTCTAAAAATTTAAAGATGGGTGGGGCCACTGAAAGGGCTCAACAATTAACAGCATTGTCTCCTCTTCCAGAGAACCTTGGATAAACTACCAGCAACTATATGGTGGCCCATCTCCAGTTCCAGGGTATCAGACAGACAGACACACCGACAGAGATAAGGATGGAGGCCTGCCTGGTCTTTCTTTCTTTCTTATACTTTTAAAAAATGTTTATTTATTTATTTATTTATTTATTTATTTATTTATTTATTAGATATAAGTACACTGTAGCTGTCTTCAGACTCTCCAGAAAAGGGTGTCAGATTCTGGAGAATCTATATCCCTCTTATGGTCTGCATATGATGTACATAAACACAGCCTCACATATACTTCTAAAAATTTAAAGATGGTTGGGGCCACTGAAAGGGCTCAACAATTAACAGCATTGTCTTCTCTTCCAGAGGACCAGGGATCAACTACCAGCAACTATATTGTGGCCCATCTCCAGTTCCAGGCGATCAGACAGACATATATACACACAGACAGACAAGGATTGCAGGCCTGCCTGGTTTTTCTTTCTTTCTTATACATTTTAAAAATGTTTATTTATTTATATATATATTTATTAGATATAAGTACACTGTAGCTGTCTTCAGACACTTCAGAAGAGGGTGTCATATTCTGGAGAATCTAAATCCCTCTTATGGTCTGGATATGATGTACACAAACACAGCCTCACATATACTTCTAAAAATTTAAAGATGGGTGGGCCCACTGAAAGGGCTCAACAATTAACACCATTGTCTCTTCTTCCAGAGAACCTGGGATCAACTACCAGCACCTAAAAGGTGGCCCATCTCCAGTTCCAGGCGATCAGACAGACAGACAGACTGACAGAGGTAAGGATGGAGGCCTGCCTGGTCTTTCTTTCTTTCTTATACTTTTAAAAAAATGTTTATTTATTTATTTATTTATTTATTTATTTATTTATTTATTTATGTATTTATTAGATATAAGTACACTGTAGCTGTCTTCAGACACTCTAGAAGAGGGTGTCATCTTCTGGAGAATCTAAATCGCTCTTATGGTCTGCATATGATGTACATAAACACAACCTCACATATACTTCTAAATATTTAAAGATGGGTGGGCCCACTGAAAGGGCTCAACAATTAACACCATTGTCTCCTCTTCCAGAGAACGTGGGATCAACTACCAGCAACTATGTGGTGGCCCATCTCCAGTTGCAGGGGATCAGACAGACAGACAGACAGACAGAGATAAGGATGGCAGGCCTGCCTGATTTTTGTCTCTTTCTTATCCTTTTTAAAATTGTTTATTTATTTATTTATTCATTAATTTATTTATTTATTTATTTATTTATGTATTTATTAGATATAAGTACACTGTAGCTGTCTTCAGACTCTCCAGAAGAGGGTGTCAGATTCTGGAGAATCTATATCCCTCATATGGTCTGCATATGATGTACATAAACACAGCATCACATATACTTCTAAAAATTTAAAGATGGTTGGGGCCACTGAAAGGGCTCAACAATTAACAGCATTGTCTCCTCTTCCAGAGGACCTGGGATCAACTACCAGCAACTATATTGTGGCCCATCTAAAGTTCCAGGCGATCAGACAGACAGACATACAGACAGACAGACAAGGATTGAAGGCCTTCCTGGTTTTGCTTTCTTCTTATACATTTTAAAAATGTTTATTTATTTATATATATATTTATTAGATATAAGTACACTGTAGCTGTCTTCAGACACTTCAGAAGAGGGTGTCATATTCTGGAGAATCTAAATCCCTCTTATGGACTGCATATGATGTACATAAACACAGCCTCACATATACTTCTAAAAATTTAAAGAAGGGTGGGGCCACTCTAAAAGCTCAACAATTAACAGCATTGTCTCCTCTTCCAGAGTACCTGGGATCAACTACCAGCAACTATATGGTGGTTCATCTCCAGTTCCAGAGGATCAGACAGACAGACATACAGACAGTGATAAGGATGGCAGGCCTGCCTGGTCTTTCTTTCTTTCTTATCCTTTTTAAAAAAATGTTTATTTATATATTTATTTATGTATTTATTAGATATAAGTACACTGTAGCTGTCTTCAGACACTCCAGAAGAGGGTGTCAGATTCTGAAGAATCTAAATCCCTCTTATGGTCTGTATATGATGTACATAAACAAAGCCTCACATATACTTCTAAAAATTTAAAGATGTGTGGGGCCACTGAGAGGGCTCAACAATTAACAGCATTGTCTCCTCTTTCAGAGAACCTGGGATAAACTACCAGCACCTTATGGTGGCCCATCTCCAGTTCCAGTGGATCAGACAGACAGACAGAGAGACAGAGAGACAGACATAAGGATGGCAGGTCTGCCTGGTCTTTCTTTATTTCTTATACTTTTTAAAAAATGTTTATTTATTTATTTATTTATGTATTTATTAGATATAAGTACACTGTAGCCGTCTTCAGACACTCCAGAAGAGGGTGTCAGATTCTAGAGAATCTAAATCCCTCTTATGGTCTGAATATGATGTATGTAAACACAGCCTCACATATACTTCTAAAAATTATAAATAGGTGGGGCCACTGAAAGGACTCAACAATTAACAGCATTGTCTCCTCTTCCAGAGAACCTGGGATCAACTACCAGCACCTAAAAGGTGGCCCATCTCCAGTTCCAGGGGATCAGACAGACAGACAGACAGACAGTGATAAGGATGGCAGGCCTGCCTGGTCTATCTTTCTTTCTTATCCTTTTTTAAAAAAATGTTTATTTATTTATTTATTTATTTATTTATTTATTTATTTATTTATTATTAGATATAAGTACACTGTAGCTGTTCAGACACTCCAGAAGAGGGTGTCAGATTCTGGAGAATCTAAATCCCTCTTATGGTCTGCATATGATGTACATAAACACAGCCTCACATATACTTCTAAAAATTAAAGAAAGGTGGGGCCACTCTAAAAGCTCAACAATTAACAGCATTGTCTCCTCTTCCAGAGTACCTGGGATCAACTACCAGCAACTATATGGTGTCCCATCTCCAGTTCCAGGGGATCAGACAGACAGACATACAGACAGTGATAAGGATGGCAGGCCTGCCTGGTCTTTCTTTCTTTCTTATCCTTTTTAAAAAAAATGTTTATTTATTTATTTATTTATGTATTTATTAGATATAAGTACACTGTAGCTGTCTTCAGACACTCCAGAAGAGGGTGTCAGATTCTGGAGAATCTAAATCCCTCTTATGGTCTGCATATGATGTACATAAACAGAGCCTCACATATACTTCTAAAAATTTAAAGATGTGTGGGGCCACTGAGAGGGCTCAACAATTGACAGCATTGTCTCCTCTTTCAGAGAACCTGGGATAAACTACCAGCACCTTATGGTGGCCCATCTCCAGTTCCAGTGGATCAGACAGACAGACAGACAGACAGAGAGACAGAGATAAGGATGGCAGGTCTGCCTGGTCTTTCTATATTTCTTATACTTTTTAAAAAATGTTTATTTATTTATTTATTTATTTATTTATTTATTTATTTATGTATTTATTAGATATGAGTACATTGTAGCCGTCTTCAGACACTCCAGAAGAGGGTGTCAGATTCTAGAGAATCTAAATCCCTCTTATGGTCTGAATATGATGTACATAAACACAGCCTCACATATACGTCTAAAAATTATAAATAGGTGGGGCCACTGAAAGGACTCAACAATTAACAGCATTGTCTCCTCTTCCAGAGAACCTGGGATCAACTACCAGCACCTAAAAGGTGGCCCATCTCCAGTTCCAGGGGATCAGACAGACAGACAGACAGACAGTGATAAGGATGGCAGGCCTGCCTGGTCTTTCTTTCTTTCTTATACTTTTTTTAAAAAAATGTTTATTTATTTATTTATTTATTTATTTATTTATTTATTTATTATTAGATATAAGTACACTGTAGCTGTTCAGACACTCCAGAAGAGGGTGTCAGATTCTGGAGAATCTAAATCTCTCTTATGGTCTGCATATGATGTACATAAACACAGCCTCACATATACTTCTAAAAATTTAAAAAGGGTTGGAGCACTCTAAAAGCTCAACAATTAACAGCATTGTCTCCTCTTCCAGAGTACTTGGGATCAGCTACCAGCAACTATATGGTGGCCCATCTCCAGTTCCAGGGGATCAGACAGACAGACATACAGACAGTGATAAGGATGGCAGGCCTGCCTGGTCATTCTTTCTTTCTTATCCTTTTCAAAAAATGTTTATTTATATATTTATTTATGTATTTATTAGATATAAGTACACTGTAGCTGTCTTCAGACACCCCAGAAGAGGGTGTCAGATTCTGGAGAATCTAAATCCCTCTTATGGTCTGCATATGATGTACATAAACACAGCCTCACATATACTTCTAAAAATTTAAAGATGTGTGGGGCCAATGAGAGGGCTCAACAAGTAACAGCATTGTCTCCTCTTTCAGAAACCTGGGATAAACTACCAGCACCTTATGGTGGCCCATCTCCAGTTCCAGTGGATCAGACAGACAGACAGACAGACAGAGAGACAGAGATAAGGATTGCAGGCCTGCCTGGTCTTTCTTTATTTCTTATACTTTTTAAAAAATGTTTATTTATTTATTTATTTATTTATTTATTTATTTATTAGATATAAGTACACTGTAGCCGTCTTCAGACACTCCAGAAGAGGGTGTCATATTCTAGAGAATCTAAATCCCTCTTATGGTCTGAATATGATGTACATAAACACAGCCTCACATATACTTCTAAAAATTATAAATATGTGGGGCCACTGAAAGCACTCAACAATTAACAGCATTGTCTCCTCTTCTAGAGAACCTGGGATCAACTACCAGCACCTAAAAGGTGGCCCATCTCCAGTTCCAGGGGATCAGACAGACAGAGAGACAGACAGTGATAAGGATGGCAGGCCTGCCTGGTCTTTCTTTCTTATCCTTTTTTTAAAAAAATGTTTATTTATTTATTTATTTATTTATTTATTTATTCATTTATTATTAAATATAAGTACACTGTAGATGTTCAGACACTCCAGAAGAGGGTGTCATATTCTGGAGAATCTAAATCCCACTTATGGTATGCATATGATGTACATAAACACAGCCTCACATATACTTCTAAAAATTTAAAGAAGGGTGGGGCCACTCTAAAAGCTCAACAATTAACAGCATTGTCTCCTCTTCCAGAGTACCTGGGATCAACTACCAGCAACTATATGGTGGCCCATCTCCAGTTCCAGGGATCAGACAGAGAGACATACAGACAGTGATAAGGATGGCAGGCCTGCCTGGTCTTTCTTTCTTTCTTATCCTTTTTAAAAAATGTTTATTTATATATTTATTTATGTATTTATTAGATATATGTACACTGTAGCTGCTTTCAGACACTCCAGAAGAGGTTGTCAGATTCTGGAGAATCTAAATCCCTGTTATGGTCTGCATATGATGTACATAAAAACAGCCTCGCATATACTTCTAAAAATTTAAAGATGTGTGGGGCCACTGAGAGGGCTCAACAATTAACAGCATTGTCTCCTCTTTCAGAGAACCTGGAATAAACTACCAGCACCTTATGGTGGCCCATCTCCAGTTCCAGTGGATCAGACAGACAGACAGACAGACAGAGAGACAGGGATAAGGATGGCAGGCCTGCCTGGTCTTTCTTTATTTCTTATACTTTTTAAAAATTGTTTATTTATTTATTTATTTATTTATTTATTTATGTATTTATTAGATATAAGTACACTGTAGCCGTCTTCAGACACTCCAGAAGAGGGTGTCAGATTCTAGAGAATCTAAATCCCTCTTATGGTCTGAATATGATGTACATAAACACAGCCTCACATATACGTCTAAAAATTATAAATAGGTGGGGCCACTGAAAGGACTCAACAATTAACAGCATTGTCTCCTCTTCCAGAGAACCTGGGATCAACTACCAGCACCTAAAAGGTGGCCCATCTCCAGTTCCAGGGGATCAGACAGACAGACAGACAGAGAGACAGAGATATGGATGGCAGGCCTGCCTGGTCTTTCTTTATTTCTTATATTTTAAAAAAAATGTTTATATTTTATTTATTTATTTATTTATTTATTTATTTATTTATTTATTAGATATAAGTACACTGTAGCCGTCTTCAGACACTCCAGAAGAGGGTGTCAGATTCTAGAGAATCTAAATCCCTCTTATGGTCTGAATATGATGTATATAAACACAGCCTCACATATACTTCTAAAAATTATAAATAGGTGGGGCCACTGAAAGGACTCAACAATTTACAGCATTGTCTCCTCTTCCAGAGAACCTGGGATCAACTACCAGCACCTAAAAGGTGGCCCATCTCCAGTTCCAGGGGATCAGACAGAAAGACAGACAGACAGTGATAAGGATGGCAGGCCTGCCTGGTCTTTCTTTCTTTCTTATCCTTTTTTTAAAAAAATGTTCGTTTATTTATTTATTTATTTATTTATTTATTTATTTATTTATTATTAGATATAAGTACACTGTAGCTGTTCAGACACTCCAGAAGAGGGTGTCAGATTCTGGAGAATCTAAATCCCTCTTATGGTCTGCATATGATGTACATAAACAGAGCCTCACATATACTTCTAAAAATTTAAAGATGTGTGGGGCCACTGAGAGGGCTCAACAATTAACAGCATTGTCTCCTCTT
The DNA here is from genome assembly GCF_978045245.1 of Mus caroli. Taxonomy (NCBI): domain Eukaryota; kingdom Metazoa; phylum Chordata; class Mammalia; order Rodentia; family Muridae; genus Mus; species Mus caroli. Next base: position 1,333,550 of record NW_028227285.1, on the reverse strand, counting down.
TCAGAGAACCTGGGATAAACTACCAGCACCTTATGGTGGCCCATCTCCAGTTCCAGTGGATCAGACAGACAGACAGACAGACAGAGAGACAGAGATAAGGATGGCAGGTCTGCCTGGTCTTTCTATATTTCTTATACTTTTTAAAAAATGTTTATTTATTTATTTATTTATTTATGTATTTATTAGATATGAGTACATTGTAGCCGTCTTCAGACACTCCAGAAGAGGGTGTCAGATTCTAGAGAATCTAAATCCCTCTTATGGTCTGAATATGATGTACATAATCACAGCCTCACATATACGTCTAAAAATTATAAATAGGTGGGGCCACTGAAAGGACTCAACAATTAACAGCATTGTCTCCTCTTCCAGAGAACCTGGGATCAACTACCAGCACCTAAAAGGTGGCCCATCTCCAGTTCCAGGGGATCAGACAGACAGACAGACAGACAGTGATAAGGATGGCAGGCCTGCCTGGTCTTTCTTTCTTTCTTATCCTTTTTTTAAAAAAATGTTTATTTATTTATTTATTTATTTATTTATTTATTTATTTATTTATTTATTTATTATTAGATATAAGTACACTGTAGCTGTTCAGACACTCCAGAAGAGGGTGTCAGATTCTGGAGAATCTAAATCTCTCTTATGGTCTGCATATGATGTACATAAACACAGCCTCACATATACTTCTAAAAATTTAAAAAGGGTTGGAGCACTCTAAAAGCTCAACAATTAACAGCATTGTCTCCTCTTCCAGAGTACTTAGGATCAGCTACCAGCAACTATATGGTGGCCCATCTCCAGTTCCAGGGGATCAGACAGACAGACATACAGACAGTGATAAGGATGGCAGGCCTGCCTGGTCATTCTTTCTTTCTTATCCTTTTCAAAAAATGTTTATTTATATATTTATTTATGTATTTATTAGATATAAGTACACTGTAGCTGTCTTCAGACACCCCAGAAGAGGGTGTCAGATTCTGGAGAATCTAAATCCCTCTTATGGTCTGCATATGATGTACATAAACACAGCCTCACATATACTTCTAAAAATTTAAAGATGTGTGGGGCCAATGAGAGGGCTCAACAAGTAACAGCATTGTCTCCTCTTTCAGAAACCTGGGATAAACTACCAGCACCTTATGGTGGCCCATCTCCAGTTCCAGTGGATCAGACAGACAGACAGACAGACAGAGAGACAGAGATAAGGATGGCAGGCCTGCCTGGTCTTTCTTTATTTCTTATACTTTTAAAAAAATGTTTGTTTATTTATTTATTTATTTATTTATTTATTTATTTATTAGATATAAGTACACTGTAGCCGTCTTCAGACACTCCAGAAGAGGGTGTCATATTCTAGAGAATCTAAATCCCTCTTATGGTCTGAATATGATGTACATAAACACAGCCTCACATATACTTCTAAAAATTATAAATATGTGGGGCCACTGAAAGCACTCAACAATTAACAGCATTGTCTCCTCTTCTAGAGAACCTGGGATCAACTACCAGCACCTAAAAGGTGGCCCATCTCCAGTTCCAGGGGATCAGACAGACAGAGAGACAGACAGTGATAAGGATGGCAGGCCTGCCTGGTCTTTCTTTCTTATCCTTTTTTTAAAAAAATGTTTATTTATTTATTTATTTATTTATTTATTTATTCATTTATTATTAAATATAAGTACACTGTAGATGTTCAGACACTCCAGAAGAGGGTGTCATATTCTGGAGAATCTAAATCCCACTTATGGTATGCATATGATGTACATAAACACAGCCTCACATATACTTCTAAAAATTTAAAGAAGGGTGGGGCCACTCTAAAAGCTCAACAATTAACAGCATTGTCTCCTCTTCCAGAGTACCTGGGATCAACTACCAGCAACTATATGGTGGCCCATCTCCAGTTCCAGGGGATCAGACAGAGAGACATACAGACAGTGATAAGGATGGCAGGCCTGCCTGGTCTTTCTTTCTTTCTTATCCTTTTTAAAAAAATGTTTATTTATATATTTATTTATGTATTTATTAGATATATGTACACTGTAGCTGCTTTCAGACACTCCAGAAGAGGGTGTCAGATTCTGGAGAATCTAAATCCCTGTTATGGTCTGCATATGATGTACATAAACACAGCCTCGCATATACTTCTAAAAATTTAAAGATGTGTGGGGCCACTGAGAGGGCTCAACAATTAACAGCATTGTCTCCTCTTTCAGAGAACCTGGAATAAACTACCAGCACCTTATGGTGGCCCATCTCCAGTTCCAGTGGATCAGACAGACAGACAGACAGACAGAGAGACAGAGATAAGGATGGCAGGCCTGCCTGGTCTTTCTTTATTTCTTATACTTTTTAAAAATTGTTTATTTATTTATTTATTTATTTATTTATTTATTTATTTATTAGATATAAGTACACTGTAGCCGTCTTCAGACACTCCAGAAGAGGGTGTCAGATTCTAGAGAATCTAAATCCCTCTTATGGTCTGAATATGATGTACATAAACACAGCCTCACATATACGTCTAAAAATTATAAATAGGTGGGGCCACTGAAAGGACTCAACAATTAACAGCATTGTCTCCTCTTCCAGAGAACCTGGGATCAACTACCAGCACCTAAAAGGTGGCCCATCTCCAGTTCCAGGGGATCAGACAGACAGACAGACAGACAGTGATAAGGATGGCAGGCCTGCCTGGTCTTTCTTTCTTTCTTATCCTTTTTTTAAAAAAAATGTTCGTTTATTTATTTATTTATTTATTTATTTATTAGATATAAGTACACTGTAGCTGTTCAGACACTCCAGAAGAGGGTGTCAGATTCTGGAGAATCTAAATCCCTCTTATGGTCTGCATATGATGTACATAAACACAGCCTCACATATACTTCTAAAAATTTAAAGAAGGGTGGGGCCACTCTAAAAGCTCAACAATTAACAGCATTGTCTCCTCTTCCAGAGTACCTGGGATCAACTACCAGCAACTATATGGTGGCCCATCTCCAGTTCCAGGGGATCAGATAGACAGACATACAGACAGTGATAAGGATGGCAGGCCTGCCTGGTCTTTCTTTCTTTCTTATCCTTTTAAAAAAATGTTTATTTATATATTCATGTATGTATTTATTAGATATATGTACACTGTAGCTGTCTTCAGACACTCCAGAAGAGGGTGTCAGATTCTGGAGAATCTAAATCCCTCTTATGGTCTGCATATTCGGTACATAAACACAGCCTTGCATGTACTTCTAAAAATTTAAAGATGTGTGGGGCCACTGAGAGGGCTCAACAATTAACAGCATTGTCTCCTCTTTCAGAGAACCTGGGATAAACTACCAGCACCTTATGGTGGCCCATCTCCAGTTCCAGTGGATCAGACAGACAGACAGACAGACAGAGAGACAGAGATAAGGATGGCAGGCCTGCCTGGTCTTTCTTTATTTCTTATACTTTTTAAAAATTGTTTATTTATTTATTTATTTATTTATTTATTTATTTATTTATTTATTTATTTATTTATTAGATATAAGTAGACTGTAGCCGTCTTCAGACACTCCAGAAGAGGGTGTCAGATTCTAGAGAATCTAAATCCCTCTTATGGTCTGAATATGATGTACATAAACACAGCCTAACATATACGTCTAAAAATTATAAATAGGTGGGGCCACTGAAAGGACTCAACAATTAACAGCATTGTCTCCTCTTCCAGAGAACCTGGGATCAACTACCAGCACCTAAAAGGTGGCCCATCTCCAGTTCCAGGGGATCAGACAGACAGACAGACAGACAGTGATAAGGATGGCAGGCCTGCCTGGTCTTTCTTTCTTTCTTATCCTTTTTTTAAAAAAATGTTCGTTTATTTATTTATTTATTTATTTATTTATTAGATATAAGTACACTGTAGCTGTTCAGACACTCCAGAAGAGGGTGTCAGATTCTGGAGAATCTAAATCCCTCTTATTGTCTGCATATGATGTACATGAACACAGCCTCACATATACTTCTAAAAATTTAAAGATGGGTGGGGCCACTGAAAGGGCTCAACAATTAACAGCATTGTCTCCTCTACCAGAGAACCTGGGATCAACTACCAGGAACTATATGGTGGCCCATCTCCAGTTCCAGGGGATCAGACAGACAGACAGACATACAGACAGATAGAGTTAAGGATGGAAGGCCTACCTGGTCTTTCATTCTTTCTTATCCTTTTTAAAAAATGTTTATTAATTTAAGTATGTATTTATTAGATATAAGTACACTGTAGCTCTCTTCAAACACTCCCGAAGAGGGTGTCAGATTCTGGAGAATCTATATCCCTCTTATGGTCTGCATATGATGTACATGAACACAGCCTCACATATACTTCTAAAAATTTATAGATGGGTGGGGCCACTGAAAGGGCTCAACAATTAACAGCACTGACTCCTCTTCCAGAGAACATGGGAACAACTACCAGCATTTATATGGTGGCCCATCTCTAGTTCCAGGGGAACAGACAGACAGACAGACAGACAAGGATGGCAGGCTTGCCTGGTCTCTCTTTTTTTATTATCCTTTTTTAAAAATGTTTATTTGTTTATTTATGAATTTATTAGATATAAGTACACTGTAGCAGTCTTCAGACACTCTAGAAGAGTGTGTCATCTTCTGGAGAATCTAAATCCCTCTTATGGTCTGCATATGATGTACATAAACACAACCTCACATATACTTCTAAAAATGTAAAGATGGGTGAGCCCACTGAAATGACTCAACAATTAACAGCATTGTCTCTTCTTCCAGAGAACGTGGGATAAACTACCAGCAACTATATGGTGGCCCATTTCAAGTTCCAGGGGATAAGACAGACATACAGACAGACAGAGATAAGGATGGCAGGCCTGCCTGATTTTTCTTTCTTTCTTATCCTTTTTAAAAAAGGTTTATTTATTTATTTATTTATTCATTTATTTATTTATTTATTTATTTATTTATTCATTAGATATAAGTACACTGTAGCTGTCTTCAGGCACTCCAGAAGAGGGTGTCAGATTCTGGAGAATCTATATCCCTCCTATGGTCTGCCTATGATGTACATGAACACAGCCTCACATATACTTCTAAAAATTTAAAGATGGGTGGGGCCACTGAAAGGACTCAACAATTAACAGCATTGTTTCCTCTTCCAGAGAACCTGGAATCAACTACCATCAACTATATGGTGGCGCATCTCCAGTTCCAGGGTATCTGACAGATAGACAGACAGACAGACAGACAGACATGGTGGCAGGCCTGCCTGGTCTTTCTTTCTTTCTTATACTTTTTAAAAAATGTTTATTTATTTATTTATGTATTTATTAGATATAAGTACACTGAAGCTGTCTTCAGACACTCTAGAAGAGGGTGTCATATTCTGGAGAATCTAAATCCCTCTTATGGTCTGCATATGATGTACATAAACACGGCCTCACATATACTTCTAAAAATTTAAAGATGTGTGGGCCCACTGAAAGGGCTCAACAATTAAAAGCATTGTCTCCTTTTCCAGAGAACCTGGGATCAACTACAAGCAACTCTATGGTGGCCCATCTCCAGTTCCAGAGGATCAGACAGACAGACAGACAGACAGAGATAAGGATGGCAGTCCTGCCTGGTCTTTCTTTCTTTCTTATCCTTTTTAAAAAATGTTTGTTTATTTATTTATTTATTTATTTATTTATTTATTTATTTATTTATTTATTTATTAGATATAAGTACACTGTAGCTATCTTCAGACACTCCAGAAGAGGGTGTCAGATTCTGGAGTATCGATATCCCTCTTATGGTCTGCATATGATGTACATAAACACAGACTCACATATACTTCTAAAAATTAAAATATGTGTGGGGCCACTTAAAGGTCTCAACAATTAACAGCATTGTCAACTCTACCAGAGATCCTGGGATCAACTACCAGCAACTATATGGTGGCCCATCTCCAGTTCCAGCTGATCAGACAGACAGACAGACAGACAAGGATAATGATGGCAGGCCTACCTGGTCTTTCTTTCTTTCTTATCCTTTTTAAAAAATGTTTATTCATATATTTATGTATTTATTAGATATAAGTACAATGTAGCTGTCTTCAAACAATCAAGAAGAGGGTGTCAGATTCTGGAGAATCTAAATCCCTCTTATGGTCTGCATATGATGTACATAAACACAGCCTCAACTTTACTTCTAAAAATTTAAAGATGGGTGGGGCCACTGAAATGGCTCAACAATTAACAGCATTGTCTCCTCTTCCAGAGAGCCTGGGATCAACTTCCAGCAACTATATGGTGGCCCATCTCCAGTTCCAGGGTATCAAACAGACAGACAGACAGACAGAGTTAAGGATGGAGGCCTGCCTGGTCTTTCTTTCTTTCTTATCATTTTTAAAAATATTTATTTTTTATATATGTATTCATTAGATATAAGTAAACTGTATCTGTTTCAGACACTCCAGAAGAGGTTGTCAGATTCTGGAGAATCTAAATCCCTCTTATGTTCTGAATATGATGTACATAAACACAGCCTCACATATACTTCTAAAAATTAAAAATGGGTGGGGCCACTGAAAGGGCTCAACAATTAATAGCATTGTCTCCTCTTCCAGAGAACCTGGGATCAACTACCAGCTCCTACAAGGTGGCCCATCTCCTGTTCCAGGGGATCAGACAGACAGACAGACAGACAGAGATAATGATGGCAGGCCTGCATGGTCTTTCTTTCTTTCTTATCCTTTTTAAAAAATATTTATTTATTTATTTATTTATTTATTTATTTATTTATTTATTTCTTAGATATAAGTACACTGTAGCTGTCTTCAGACACTCCAGAGGAGGGTGTCAGATTCTGGAGAATGTAAATCCCTCTTATGGTCTGCATAGGATGTACATAAACACAGCCTCACATATACTGAGCTGAGTTGTCACAGGCCAACTGCTGGAATTTCTGAGTACCACCTAGAGAGAGAAAAGCTATGCTGTGGTTTCTTAATTTATGTATTTTATTATTTCTATTTGTTGTTTTGTTTTGTTTTATTTGTTTTTAGAGAAGTCCTCAGTCTGTAGCTCTGGCTGACCCAGGACTGCCTACTTGTGTTAATTAGGGTTTCACAGCTGAGAACAGACACCAAGAGCAAGGTAAGGCTTAGAAAACCCTACATTCAGTGGTGGCTCAAGCTCTTAATGAGAGCACTCTGTAGATAGAGGCAGTCAGTTTCTGAGTTCGAGGCCACCCTGGTGAAAGACAGGGCTAGGGTAGGGGCTAGGGTGAGGAAAGAAAGAAAGAAAGAAAAAGTTTTTATAAAAGTTTTATAAAAAGTGTTAAAGTTTTTAAAAATTAAAAAAAAAAAATACCAGATCACCATCACACAGCATTGGCTGTCTTCAGGTGTATCCTTTCAGCCTCCAAAACAAAAAACAATGGCTGGCTGTCTTCAGGTGTATCCTATTCTCGAGTCTTATTTCCAACCTTAGAGCTGGTCTGAGCTGCCTCATTATGTAATTGCAAACCTTCCTTGGTTTGTCTTTTCCATTTCTAAGACTAACAGGCCTTTTTCTATTTATTGAATATGCTCATGACTGTCCTTTAGATATAGTAAATATAACTGTTGCTTATAAAACTTGTTTTCTAGGAATTTTTAAAGGGCAATGACAGAGTTTATTTATAAAAAAATATTTTGCATTTATTTATTTGTGTGAGTAATGAAGCTCAGGTCTTCAAACTCGTCAGGAGGTATGATTACCTCCCCTCTCTCTCAACCCCTCTCTCTCCTCTCTCAATGATTGTGTAAGAATGTTTTGCATGTGTATGCTGTGCCCACAGACTCCAGAACAGAGTATTAGATCCCCTGGAACTGGAGATGGGCCACCATATATAATACTGGTAATTGAGCCCAGGTTCTCTGGAAGAGGAGACAATGCTCTTAATTGTTGAGCCCTCTCTGTAGCCACATCTTTTTTCTTTCTTTTTTTTTTTTGAGTATATGTGAGGCTGTGTTTATATACATCATATGCAGACAATAAGAATGATTTAGATTCTTCAGAATCTGACACCCTCTTCTGGACTGTCTGAAGATAGCTACAGCATACTTAAATATAATAAATAAATAAATCTTTAAAAAGAAAAGGAAAAGTAAAAAAGAAAGATCAGGCCTGCCATATGCATGTTCATAGAGGAAAATGGAAGAGACCCCAATCTAACCTCAGCAGGTTGCTTCCTTCTGGATGGTAGCTCACAGTTTCATCCCAGCAAGACAGGCAAATCACTGAGTTCAAGGACAGTAAGGTTCAGGACAGCCAAGGTTAGGAAGGAAAAGGGTCTATGTTGAGAATACAAACCGACAAAACAACAACTAGGAAAAAGAAGTGACAGTTTAACTTGGGGTAGGGTACCAACAAGAGAAAGCTTTCTGTTACCACTTACAAACACCAGTAGCCTTGCACCCTTCTGCCCAGGTCCCTGCCTTCCTTTCTAGGAATTCTAAGGATGCCAGGGGGTGGGGGAATCCAAATTAACTTTTTAAAAACAAAGACTTGGTCTTTGATGTCTATAGGAAGCCCTTCTCAGTGCCTTTAACTACCACTGAACTTTCAGGGCTGTGACTCAACTGTAACAAGGAACAGGGCTAAGAACCTGCAGCCTTTGAAAACAACTATTTTTTTAAAGTGGGGGACACAAATCAGCAGTAGAACCCCTCAGGTTCAGCCATAATACTTGTTAGGGAAAGAGCCTCAATGTCCGGAGCTGAGGTCTCATGGGTGAACTGCTTCAAGCTCTGAGTATCATTGAAAGAAAGAAAAGATATCATGTGGTTGCTTAATTTATTTATTTTATTATTTCTATTTTTTGTTTTCTTTTGTTTTGTTTTAGAAAAGGCCTCAGTCTGTAGCTATGGCTGACCTAGGACAGACTACACGTGTTAATTAGGGTTTCACAGCTGAGAAACAGACCATACCTATGTAAGACTTAGAAAACACAACAATCAGTGGTGGCTCGAGGTCTTAATGAGAGCACTCTGGAGGCAGAGGCAGTCAGTTTTTGAGATCGAGGCCAGCCTGGTTAAAGACAGGGATAGGCAGGGCTAGGCAAGGCAGGGCTGGGCTAGGCTAGGCTAGGCAAGGGGCTGGGCTAGTCAAGGCAAGGGACTAGGATAGGCTACTCAAGGGGCTAGGGAAGACAGACAGACAGAGAGAAAGACAGACAAGGATGGCAGGCCTGCCTGGTTTTTCTTTCTTTCTTATCCCTTTTAAAAAATGTTTATTTATATATTTATTTATTTATTTTTTTATTTATTTATTTATTTATTTATTTATTAGATATAAGTACACTGTAGCTGTCTTCAGACACTCCAGAAGAGGGTGTCAGATTCTGGAGAATCTATATCCCTCTTATGGTCTGCATATGATGTACATAAACACAGCCTCACATTTACTTCTAAAAATTTAAACATGTGTGGGGCCAATGAAAGGGATCAACAATTAACAGCATTGTCTCCTCTTCTAGATAACCTGGGATCAACTACCAGCAACTATATGGTGGCCCATCTCCATTTCCAGGGGATCAGACAGACAGACAGACAAGGATGGCAGGCTTGCCTGGTCTCTCTTTCTTTATTATCCTTTTTTAAAAATGTTCATTTGTTTATTTATGAATTTATTAGATATAAGTACACTGTAGCTGTCTTCAGACACTCCAGAAGAGGGTGTCAGATTCTGGAGAATCTAAATACCTCTTATGGTCTGCATATTCGGTACATAAACACAGCCTCGCATATACTTCTAAAAATTTAAAGATGGGTGGGGCCACTGAAAGGGCTCAACAATTAACAGCATTGTCTCCTCTTCCAGAGAACCTGGGATCAACTACAAGCAACTCTATGGTGGCCCATCTCCAGGTCCAGAGGATCAGACAGACAGACACACAGACAGAGATAAGGATGGCAGGCCTGCCTGGTCTTTCTTTCTTTCTTATCTTTTTTAAAAAATGTTTATTTCTTTATTTATGTATTTATTAGATATAAGTACACTGTATCCGTCATAGACACTCCAAAAGACGGTGTCAGATTCTGGAGAATATAAATCCCTCTTTAAGGGTCTGAATATGATGTACATAAACACAGCATCACATTTACTTCTAGAAATTTAAAGATGGGTGGGGCCACTGAAAGGGCTGAACAATTAACAGCATTGTCTCCTCTTCAGAAGACCTGGGATCAACTATCAGCAACAAAATGGTGGCCCATCTCCAGTTCCAGGAGATCAGACAGACAGACAAACAGAGAGACAGACAGACAGACAAAGATAAGGAGGGCAGCCCTGCCTGGTCTTTCTTTCTTTCTTATCCTTTTAAAAAAATGTTTATTTATTTATTTATTTATTTATTTATTTATTTATTTATGTATTTATTAGATATAAGTACACTGTAGCTGTCTTCAGACACTCTAGAAGAGGGTGTCATCTTCTGGAGAATCTAAATCCCTCTTATGGTCTGCATATGATGTACATAAACACAGCCTCACATATACTTCTAAAAATTTAAAGATGGGTGGGCCCACTGAAAGGGCTCAACAATTAACAGCATTGTCTTGTTGCCCGCCGCTTTTGTGTGTCCCCCTGGTAAGAACACGCTCAGGGCAACCGGAATCTTCTGCAGTACAAACTTTATTGCTTACCCCATCAGGAGCCAGTGGAGAAAGGAGCCAGAGAGAGAGCCAGAGATGGCGGAGCCCCCTCCCTTTTATGGAGGACTGTCCTCCGCCTCGGACGTGTCACTCCCTGATTGGCTGCAGCCCATCAGCCAGAGTTGTCATCACGGGAAAGGCAGAGCACATGGGGTGGGAAACTACCCCAGCGCATGTGCAGATGGTTTGTTTACTACTTAGAACACAGGTGTCAGTGCCATCTTATAATGGCGAATGTGAGGACGGCTCCTTACATCTCCCCCTTTTCTTTTATTTAAGAGCAATAGGCCACCCATAATAATGAGAGTGGAGATAGAGGTCAAATCCCCAGTGTGTAAAATAGGGGCTTTACACAAAACCTCCTCCCAGGCTCATCACCCGAAGGGGTCTTGGTCTGCTCCCGTGTCGTTTTTCCTGGGGGAAGGACACTTGGACACTCAACCTTCTTGAAAGATGACATGTCTCCCTAGAATAGGCTCATATATGCCACAGAGCCCTTCTACTGCAGTGCTTAGCCGTGCAACTCTCTTGGGCTGCTGAAGCACACTCACTCTATCCCGTGCAATGAGACTAGCCTCGTGGGGTGCAAGAGCTGAGTAGCCAGCGACCTATTGCTTAAGCATAGATAACCATATATCAGGGGAAGCACCATGTTCTAGTGCTGCAAGCGCCTGGGAAATAACCACCATGTCTCTCCTAATTTGGGCCTTAAGCTTACAGACCAATCAAAGAAGCAACACTAATCCACAGCAAAGAACAGCTCCAAATAATTCCACCCCCACCCATTCTTTAAAGAAGGAAAATGTTGAAAAGATAGTCCTTAGGTCAGGGACAGGTCCAAGTGCGTGGGGCAAGTCTCAATTTTCAAAGGGTCTGTTCAAATTTAGCCGTCCAATTCTGTATCTCCCAACGCTGCTCTCCCTTTGTTGTTATCGCACTGGACATCACCAAGACGAGGGACATCAGTATTCCCTTGGTCAGTCTGGATTTTTCGGGTGAGTCTTTCCGGTATCCAAAATGGGTTGTCTTCATTCTGTGGAAAAACACAAACAGCTCCCCTGGATCTTATCAAAATAGGATCCGGGCCTTTCCATTTGTTATTTAAAACATCTTTCCATTTAACCATCTCTTTGGGCCTATCTGGCTCTGAACAATGACGTTCAGCCGCTGTATCTTTGTTAATTGTCCAGTGGCTTCACCTGTTCGGGAGAGCGCCTTCCAGGCCTTAATAGCCGTGGAGGAAATTTGGGCATAAGCTCCCCAGTGATAATTTGTTTGATCAGCGGTATAAGCTCCCTGACCCGTTAACAGGTCAAAGGTCCAATCTCTCTGCTCTGGAGTCAAAGCGGCAGCATTTGCTCGGGCCTGCGTTTGTGCAGCCTCTTGCCATAGAGCTCTCCATTCCATATATTTGCCTGCACTGGGGAGAGCGGCTTTTGCAATCATTTGCCAGACGGCAGGAGTTAGTGCCATGCCGGCAAGTCTGTCTAACTGCACCAAAGTAAAATTAGCATTGGCTCCATATTTACAGACCAATTCAGCAAGCTCTTTCATCTGTATATACTCTACTGGAGCGTGGACATGCCCACCCTCGGCTCCTTCAAAGACTGAAAATGCCTGTTGTATCTTCCTTTGTGCCTCTCTTGAAATGAACGAGTCCACGCACTGCCTCTCTGCACAGGGCTGACGCACTACGCAGGGTGGGGGCTCCGCATAGGGCGGAGGTGCACTATGACTTTGAAGCCAACTGCCCAGAGGCCGAGCAGCAAGCTGGCCTTTGCCAGCCGCTTTTGGCTTCTTTCTTGACCTATAAGCTCGCATTTCTCTCTCATAACGAGCTGCTCCCTCCTCCAAGTCTGTTTTCTCAGAAGGGCTAATTTTTACATCTGATTTACAGCTACTAAGAACTGGCTCTTTAAACTCGTCTCTTTTCTCCTCTTTCCTTCTAATCTCTCCCCAGGTATTTTTCCCTGACATTAACTTTTCTTTTTTCCTTTGTTTTTTCTCCTCTTTCCTTCTATTCTCTCCCCAGGTATTCTTCCCTGACATTAACTTTTCCTTGGGTTCAAGACCCGTGGAAAGGCCTGTATACTTATTTGGCGCGCCATGCTTTCTCTTTTTTCCTGCTCTCTCTCCCCGCTTTACTTCTGATAGACTGTCTTGAATTTTGTCCAGAATTCTCCACCCTGCCTTAACCACTTGTTGACATGTGAAAAGAAATAAAAGGGCTTTTAACACTAGAGAAAGTTCAAGACCAGACATACCTTGTAAAGCTGTAACGAACGCGCATCCGTTCCCCAGCTGAAGAGTTCTGAATCTACGTCGGATCCTTCTCAACAGTCTGTTTTGTGGGAACACTTCATTACCACAGTTCCCCAGCTGAAGAGTTCTGAACCTACACCGGATCCTTCTCAACAGTCTGTTTTCCGGGAACACTTCATTAACCGCTCCTTCCCCGTGATATAGTAGCTCCCGGGTTTCGGCACCATTTGTTGCCCGCCGCTTTTGTGTGTCCCCCTGGTAAGAACACGCTCAGGGCAACCGGAATCTTCTGCAGTACAAACTTTATTGCTTACCCCATCAGGAGCCAGTGGAGAAAGGAGCCAGAGAGAGAGCCAGAGATGGCGGAGCCCCCTCCCTTTTATGGAGGACTGTCCTCCGCCTCGGACGTGTCACTCCCTGATTGGCTGCAGCCCATCAGCCAGAGTTGTCATCACGGGAAAGGCAGAGCACATGGGGTGGGAAACTACCCCAGCGCATGTGCAGATGGTTTGTTTACTACTTAGAACACAGGTGTCAGTGCCATCTTATAATGGCGAATGTGAGGACGGCTCCTTACATTGTCTCTTCTTCCAGAGAACGTGGGATCAACTACCAGCAACTATATGGTGGCCCATCTCAAGTTCCAGGGGATAAGACAGACAGACAGACAGACAGAGATAAGGATGGCAGGCCTGCCTGATTTTTCATTCTTTCTTATCCTTTTAAAAAAATGTTTATTTATTTATTTATTTATTCAGTTATTCATTTATTTATTTATTTATGTATTTAAGATATAAGTACACTGTAGCTGTCGTCAGACTCTCCAGAAGACGGTGCAGATTCTGGAGAATCTAATCCCTCTTATGGTCTGCATATGATTTACATAAACACAGCCTCACATATACTTCTAAAAATTTAAAGAAGGGTGGGGCCACTCTAAAATCTCAACAATTAACAGCATTGTCTTGTTGCCCGCCGCTTTTGTGTGTCCCCCTGGTAAGAACACGCTCAGGGCAACCGGAATCTTCTGCAGTACAAACTTTATTGCTTACCCCATCAGGAGCCAGTGGAGAAAGGAGCCAGAGAGAGAGCCAGAGATGGCGGAGCCCCCTCCCTTTTATGGAGGACTGTCCTCCGCCTCGGACGTGTCACTCCCTGATTGGCTGCAGCCCATCAGCCAGAGTTGTCATCACGGGAAAGGCAGAGCACATGGGGTGGGAAACTACCCCAGCGCATGTGCAGATGGTTTGTTTACTACTTAGAACACAGGTGTCAGTGCCATCTTATAATGGCGAATGTGAGGACGGCTCCTTACATCTCCCCCTTTTCTTTTATTTAAGAGCAATAGGCCACCCATAATAATGAGAGTGGAGATAGAGGTCAAATCCCCAGTGTGTAAAATAGGGGCTTTACACAAAACCTCCTCCCAGGCTCATCACCCGAAGGGGTCTTGGTCTGCTCCCGTGTCGTTTTTCCTGGGGGAAGGACACTTGGACACTCAACCTTCTTGAAAGATGACATGTCTCCCTAGAATAGGCTCATATATGCCACAGAGCCCTTCTACTGCAGTGCTTAGCCGTGCAACTCTCTTGGGCTGCTGAAGCACACTCACTCTATCCCGTGCAATGAGACTAGCCTCGTGGGGTGCAAGAGCTGAGTAGCCAGCGACCTATTGCTTAAGCATAGATAACCATATATCAGGGGAAGCACCATGTTCTAGTGCTGCAAGCGCCTGGGAAATAACCACCATGTCTCTCCTAATTTGGGCCTTAAGCTTACAGACCAATCAAAGAAGCAACACTAATCCACAGCAAAGAACAGCTCCAAATAATTCCACCCCCACCCATTCTTTAAAGAAGGAAAATGTTGAAAAGATAGTCCTTAGGTCAGGGACAGGTCCAAGTGCGTGGGGCAAGTCTCAATTTTCAAAGGGTCTGTTCAAATTTAGCCGTCCAATTCTGTATCTCCCAACGCTGCTCTCCCTTTGTTGTTATCGCACTGGACATCACCAAGACGAGGGACATCAGTATTCCCTTGGTCAGTCTGGATTTTTCGGGTGAGTCTTTCCGGTATCCAAAATGGGTTGTCTTCATTCTGTGGAAAAACACAAACAGCTCCCCTGGATCTTATCAAAATAGGATCCGGGCCTTTCCATTTGTTATTTAAAACATCTTTCCATTTAACCATCTCTTTGGGCCTATCTGGCTCTGAACAATGACGTTCAGCCGCTGTATCTTTGTTAATTGTCCAGTGGCTTCACCTGTTCGGGAGAGCGCCTTCCAGGCCTTAATAGCCGTGGAGGAAATTTGGGCATAAGCTCCCCAGTGATAATTTGTTTGATCAGCGGTATAAGCTCCCTGACCCGTTAACAGGTCAAAGGTCCAATCTCTCTGCTCTGGAGTCAAAGCGGCAGCATTTGCTCGGGCCTGCGTTTGTGCAGCCTCTTGCCATAGAGCTCTCCATTCCATATATTTGCCTGCACTGGGGAGAGCGGCTTTTGCAATCATTTGCCAGACGGCAGGAGTTAGTGCCATGCCGGCAAGTCTGTCTAACTGCACCAAAGTAAAATTAGCATTGGCTCCATATTTACAGACCAATTCAGCAAGCTCTTTCATCTGTATATACTCTACTGGAGCGTGGACATGCCCACCCTCGGCTCCTTCAAAGACTGAAAATGCCTGTTGTATCTTCCTTTGTGCCTCTCTTGAAATGAACGAGTCCACGCACTGCCTCTCTGCACAGGGCTGACGCACTACGCAGGGTGGGGGCTCCGCATAGGGCGGAGGTGCACTATGACTTTGAAGCCAACTGCCCAGAGGCCGAGCAGCAAGCTGGCCTTTGCCAGCCGCTTTTGGCTTCTTTCTTGACCTATAAGCTCGCATTTCTCTCTCATAACGAGCTGCTCCCTCCTCCAAGTCTGTTTTCTCAGAAGGGCTAATTTTTACATCTGATTTACAGCTACTAAGAACTGGCTCTTTAAACTCGTCTCTTTTCTCCTCTTTCCTTCTAATCTCTCCCCAGGTATTTTTCCCTGACATTAACTTTTCTTTTTTCCTTTGTTTTTTCTCCTCTTTCCTTCTATTCTCTCCCCAGGTATTCTTCCCTGACATTAACTTTTCCTTGGGTTCAAGACCCGTGGAAAGGCCTGTATACTTATTTGGCGCGCCATGCTTTCTCTTTTTTCCTGCTCTCTCTCCCCGCTTTACTTCTGATAGACTGTCTTGAATTTTGTCCAGAATTCTCCACCCTGCCTTAACCACTTGTTGACATGTGAAAAGAAATAAAAGGGCTTTTAACACTAGAGAAAGTTCAAGACCAGACATACCTTGTAAAGCTGTAACGAACGCGCATCCGTTCCCCAGCTGAAGAGTTCTGAATCTACGTCGGATCCTTCTCAACAGTCTGTTTTGTGGGAACACTTCATTACCACAGTTCCCCAGCTGAAGAGTTCTGAACCTACACCGGATCCTTCTCAACAGTCTGTTTTCCGGGAACACTTCATTAACCGCTCCTTCCCCGTGATATAGTAGCTCCCGGGTTTCGGCACCATTTGTTGCCCGCCGCTTTTGTGTGTCCCCCTGGTAAGAACACGCTCAGGGCAACCGGAATCTTCTGCAGTACAAACTTTATTGCTTACCCCATCAGGAGCCAGTGGAGAAAGGAGCCAGAGAGAGAGCCAGAGATGGCGGAGCCCCCTCCCTTTTATGGAGGACTGTCCTCCGCCTCGGACGTGTCACTCCCTGATTGGCTGCAGCCCATCAGCCAGAGTTGTCATCACGGGAAAGGCAGAGCACATGGGGTGGGAAACTACCCCAGCGCATGTGCAGATGGTTTGTTTACTACTTAGAACACAGGTGTCAGTGCCATCTTATAATGGCGAATGTGAGGACGGCTCCTTACATTGTCTCTTCTTCCAGAGAACGTGGGATCAACTACCAGCAACTATATGGTGGCCCATCTCAAGTTCCAGGGGATAAGACAGACAGACAGACAGACAGAGATAAGGATGGCAGGCCTGCCTGATTTTTCATTCTTTCTTATCCTTTTAAAAAAATGTTTATTTATTTATTTATTTATTCAGTTATTCATTTATTTATTTATTTATGTATTTAAGATATAAGTACACTGTAGCTGTCGTCAGACTCTCCAGAAGACGGTGCAGATTCTGGAGAATCTAATCCCTCTTATGGTCTGCATATGATTTACATAAACACAGCCTCACATATACTTCTAAAAATTTAAAGAAGGGTGGGGCCACTCTAAAATCTCAACAATTAACAGCATTGTCTCCTCTTCCAGAGTACCTGGGATCAACTACCAGCAACTATATGGTGGCCCATCTCCAGTTCCAGGGGATCAGAGAGACAGACAGACAGACAGAGATAAGGATGGCAGGCCTGCCTGGTCTTTCTTTCTTTCTTATCCTTTTTAAAAAATGTTTATTTATATATTTATTTATGGATTTATTAGATATTAGTACACTGTAGCTGTCTTCAGACACTCCAGAAGAGGGTGTCAAATTCTGGAATCTAAATCCCTCTTATGGTCTGCATATGATGTACATAAACACAGCCTCACATATACTTCTAAAAATTTAAAGATGTGTGGGGTCACTGAGAGGGCTCAACAATTAACAGCATTGTCTCCTCTTTCAGAGAACCTAGGATCAACTACCAGCAACTATATGGTGGCCCATCTCCAGTTCCAGGGGATCAGACAGACAGACAGACAGACAGAGATAAGGATGGCAGGCCTGCCTGGTCTTACATTCTTTCTTATCCTTTTTCAAAAATGTTTATTTATTTATTTATTTATTTATTTATTTATTTATTATAAGTACACTGTAGCTGTCTTCAGACACTCCAGTATAGGGTGTCAGATTCTGGAGAATCTAAATACTCTTATAATCTGAATATGATGTACATAAACACAGCCTCACATATACTTCTAAATATTTAAAGAAGTGTGGGGCCACTGAAAGGGCTCAACAATTAACAGCATTGTCTCCTCTTCCAGAGAACCTTGGATCAACTACCAGCAACTATATGGTGGCCCATCTCCAGTTCCCGGGGATCAGATAGACAGACAGAAAGACAGACAGAGATATGGATGGCAGGCCTACCTGGTCTTTCTTTCTTTCTTATCCTTTTAAAAAATGTTTATTTATTTATTTATTTATTTATCTATTTATTTATTTGATATAAGTACACTGTAGCTGTCTTCAGACACTCCAGAAGAGGGTGTCAGATTCTGGAGAATCTAAATCCCTCTTATGGTCTGCATATGATGTACATAAACACAGCCTCACATTTACTACTAAATATTTAAAGATGGGTGGCACCACTGAAAGGGCTCAACAATTAACAGCATTGTCTCCTCTTCCAGAGAACCTGGGATCAACTACCAGCAATTATTCGTGGCCCATCTCCAGTTCCCAGGGATCAGATTGACAGACAGACAGACAGAGTTATGGATGGCAGGCCTGCCTGGTCTTTCTTTCTGTCATATCCTTTTTAAAAAATGTTTATTTATTTATTTATTTATTTATTTATTTATTTATTTATTTATTAGATATAAGTACACTGTAGCTGTTCAGACACTCCAGAAGAGGTTGTCAGATTCTGGAGAATCTAAATCCCTCTTATGGTCTGCATATGATGTACATAAACACAGCCTCACATATACTTCTAAAAATTTAAAGAAGGGTGGGGCCACTCTAAAAGCTCAACAATTAACAGCATTGTCTCCTCTTCCAGAGTACCTGGGATCAACTACCAGCAACTATATGGTGGCCCATCTCCAGTTCCAGGGGATCAGACAGACAGACATACAGACAGTGCTAAGGATGGCAGGCCTGCCTGGTCTTTCTTTCTTTCTTTCTTATCCTTTTTAAAAAAATGTTTATTTATATATTTATTTATGTATTTATTAGATATAAGTACACTGTAGCTGTCTTCAGACACTCCAGAAGAGGGTGTCAGATTCTGGAGAATCTAAATCCCTCTTATGGTCTGCATATGATGTACATAAACACAGCCTAACATATACTTCTAAAAATTAAAAGATGTGTGGGGCCACTGAAAGGGCTCAAAAATTAACAGCATTGTCTCCTCTTATAGAGAACCTAGGATCAACTACCAGCAACTCTATGGTGGTCCATCTCCAGTTCCAGGGGATCAGACAGACAGACAGACAGACAGTGATAAGGTTGGCAGGCCTGCCTGGTCTTTCTTTCTTTCTTATCCTTTTTTTAAAAAAATGTTTGTTTATTTATTTATTTAATTATTTATTAGATATAAGTACACTGTAGCTGTTCACACACTGCAGAAGAGGGTGTCAGATTCTGGAGAATCTAAATCCCTCTTATGGTCTGCATATGATGTACATAAACACAGCCTCACATATACTTCTAAAAATTTAAAGAAGGGTGGGGCCACTCTAAAAGCTCAACAATTAACAGCATTGTCTCCTCTTCCAGAGTACCTGGGATCAACTACCAGCAACTATATGGTGGCCCATCTCCAGTTCCAGAGGATCATACAGACAGACATACAGACAGTGATAAGGATGGCAGGCCTGCCTGGTCTTTCATTCTTTCTTATCCTTTTTAAAAAAATGTTTATTTATATATTTATTTATGTATTTATTTGATATAAGTACACTGTAGCTGTCTTCAGACACTCCAGAAGAGGGTGTCAGACTCTGGAGAATCTAAATCCTCTTATAATCTGAATATGATGTACATAAACACAGCCTCACATATACTTCTAAATATTTAAAAAGTGTGGGGCCACTGGAAGGGCTCAACAATTAACAGCATTGTCTCCTCTTCCAGAGAACCTTGGATCAACTACCAGCAACTATATGGTGGCCCATCTCCAGTTCCCGGGAATCAGATAGACAGACAGACAGACAGACAGAGATATGGATGGTAGGCCTGCCTGGTCTTTGTTTCTTTCTTATCCTTTTTAAAAAAATGTTTATTTATTTATTTATTTATTTATCTATTTATTTATTAGATATAAGTACACTGTAGCTGTCTTCAGACACTCCAGAAGAGGGTGTCAGATTCTGGAGAATCTAAATGCCTCTTATGGTCTGCATATGATGTACATAAACACAGCCTCACATATACTTCTAAATATTTAAAGATGGGTGGCGCCACTGAAAGGGCTCAACAATTAACAGCATTGTCTCCTCTTCCAGAGAACCTGGGATCAACTACCAGCAACTATTCGTGGCCCATCTCCAGTTCCCAGGGATCAGATAGACAGACAGACAGACAGACAGACAGACAGACAGACAGAGATATGGATGGCAGGCGTGCCTGGTCTTTCTTTATTTCTTATACTTTTTAAAAAATGTTTATTTATTTATTTATTTATTTATTTATTTATTTATTTATTTATTTATTAGATATAACTACACTGTAGCCGTCTTCAGACACTCCAGAAGAGGGTGTCAGATTCTAGAGAATCTAAATCCCTCTTATGGTCTGAATATGATGTACATAAACACAGCCTCACATATACTTAAAAAATTAAAAGGCCACTGAAAGGACTCAACAATGAACAGCATTGTCTCCTCTTCCAGAGAACCTGGGATCAACCTCCAGCACCTACAAAGTGGCCCATCTCCAGTTCCAGGGGATCAGACAGACAGACAGACAGACAGATATAAGGATGGCAGGCCTGTCTGGTCTTTCTTTCTTTCATTCTTATCCTTTTTAAAAAATATTTATTTATTTATTTATTTATTTATTTATTTATTTATGTAATTATTAGATATAAGTACACTGTAGCTGTTCAGACACTCCAGTAGAGGGTGTCAGATTCTGGAGAATCTAACTCCCTCTTATGGTCTCCATATGATGTACATAAACACAGCCTAACATATACTTCTAAAAATTAAAAGATCTGTGGGGACACTGAAAGGGCTCAACAATTAACAGCATTGTCTCGTCTTATAGAGAACCTGGGATCAACTACCAGCAACTATATGGTGGTCCATCTCCAGTTCCAGGGGATCAGAGAGACAGACAGACAGACAGAGATAAGGATGGCAGGCCTGCCTGGTCTTTCTTTCTTTCTTATCCTTTTTAAAAAATGTTTATTTATATATTTATTTATGGATTTATTAGATATTAGTACACTGTAGCTGTCTTCAGACACTCCAGAAGAGGGTGTCAAATTCTGGAATCTAAATCCCTCTTATGGTCTGCATATGATGTACATAAACACAGCCTCACATATACTTCTAAAAATTTAAAGATGTGTGGGGTCACTGAGAGGGCTCAACAATTAACAGCATTGTCTCCTCTTTCAGAGAACCTAGGATCAACTACCAGCAACTATATGGTGGCCCATCTCCAGTTCCAGGGGATCAGACAGACAGACAGACAGACAGAGATAAGGATGGCAGGCCTGCCTGGTCTTACATTCTTTCTTATCCTTTTTCAAAAATGTTTATTTATTTATTTTTTATTTATTTATTTATTTATTTATTTATTTATTTATTTATTTATTTATTATAAGTACACTGTAGCTGTCTTCAGACACTCCAGTATAGGGTGTCAGATTCTGGAGAATCTAAATACTCTTATAATCTGAATATGATGTACATAAACACAGCCTCACATATACTTCTAAATATTTAAAGAAGTGTGGGGCCACTGAAAGGGCTCAACAATTAACAGCATTGTCTCCTCTTCCAGAGAACCTTGGATCAACTACCAGCAACTATATGGTGGCCCATCTCCAGTTCCCGGGGATCAGATAGACAGACAGAAAGACAGACAGAGATATGGATGGCAGGACTACCTGGTCTTTCTTTCTTTCTTATCCTTTTTAAAAATGTTTATTTATTTATTTATTTATTTATCTATTTATTTATTTGATATAAGTACACTGTAGCTGTCTTCAGACACTCCAGAAGAGGGTGTCAGATTCTGGAGAATCTAAATCCCTCTTATGGTCTGCATATGATGTACATAAACACAGCCTCACATTTACTACTAAATATTTAAAGATGGGTGGCACCACTGAAAGGGCTCAACAATTAACAGCATTGTCTCCTCTTCCAGAGAACCTGGGATCAACTACCAGCAATTATTCGTGGCCCATCTCCAGTTCCCAGGGATCAGATTGACAGACAGACAGACAGAGATATGGATGGCAGGCCTGCCTGGTCTTTCTTTCTGTCATATCCTTTTTAAAAAATGTTTATTTATTTATTTATTTATTTATTTATTTATTTATTTATTAGATATAAGTACACTGTAGCTGTTCAGACACTCCAGAAGAGGTTGTCAGATTCTGGAGAATCTAAATCCCTCTTATGGTCTGCATATGATGTACATAAACACAGCCTCACATATACTTCTAAAAATTTAAAGAAGGGTGGGGCCACTCTAAAAGCTCAACAATTAACAGCATTGTCTCCTCTTCCAGAGTACCTGGGATCAACTACCAGCAACTATATGGTGGCCCATCTCCAGTTCCAGGGGATCAGACAGACAGACATACAGACAGTGCTAAGGATGGCAGGCCTGCCTGGTCTTTCTTTCTTTCTTTCTTATCCTTTTTAAAAAAATGTTTATTTATATATTTATTTATGTATTTATTAGATATAAGTACACTGTAGCTGTCTTCAGACACTCCAGAAGAGGGTGTCAGATTCTGGAGAATCTAAATCCCTCTTATGGTCTGCATATGATGTACATAAACACAGCCTAACATATACTTCTAAAAATTAAAAGATGTGTGGGGCCACTGAAAGGGCTCAAAAATTAACAGCATTGTCTCCTCTTATAGAGAACCTAGGATCAACTACCAGCAACTCTATGGTGGTCCATCTCCAGTTCCAGGGGATCAGACAGACAGACAGACAGACAGTGATAAGGTTGGCAGGCCTGCCTGGTCTTTCTTTCTTTCTTATCCTTTTTTTAAAAAAATGTTTGTTTATTTATTTATTTAATTATTTATTAGATATAAGTACACTGTAGCTGTTCACACACTGCAGAAGAGGGTGTCAGATTCTGGAGAATCTAAATCCCTCTTATGGTCTGCATATGATGTACATAAACACAGCCTCACATATACTTCTAAAAATTTAAAGAAGGGTGGGGCCACTCTAAAAGCTCAACAATTAACAGCATTGTCTCCTCTTCCAGAGTACCTGGGATCAACTACCAGCAACTATATGGTGGCCCATCTCCAGTTCCAGAGGATCATACAGACAGACATACAGACAGTGATAAGGATGGCAGGCCTGCCTGGTCTTTCATTCTTTCTTATCCTTTTTAAAAAAATGTTTATTTATATATTTATTTATGTATTTATTTGATATAAGTACACTGTAGCTGTCTTCAGACACTCCAAAGAGGGTGTCAGACTCTGGAGAATCTAAATCCTCTTATAATCTGAATATGATGTACATAAACACAGCCTCACATATACTTCTAAATATTTAAAAAGTGTGGGGCCACTGGAAGGGCTCAACAATTAACAGCATTGTCTCCTCTTCCAGAGAACCTTGGATCAACTACCAGCAACTATATGGTGGCCCATCTCCAGTTCCCGGGAATCAGATAGACAGACAGACAGACAGACAGACAGAGATATGGATGGTAGGCCTGCCTGGTCTTTGTTTCTTTCTTATCCTTTTTAAAAAAATGTTTATTTATTTATTTATTTATTTATTTATCTATTTATTTATTAGATATAAGTACACTGTAGCTGTCTTCAGACACTCCAGAAGAGGGTGTCAGATTCTGGAGAATCTAAATGCCTCTTATGGTCTGCATATGATGTACATAAACACAGCCTCACATATACTTCTAAATATTTAAAGATGGGTGGCGCCACTGAAAGGGCTCAACAATTAACAGCATAGTCTCCTCTTCCAGAGAACCTGGGATCAACTACCAGCAACTATTCGTGGCCCATCTCCAGTTCCCAGGGATCAGATAGACAGACAGACAGACAGACAGACAGACAGACAGAGATATGGATGGCAGGCGTGCCTGGTCTTTCTTTATTTCTTATACTTTTTAAAAAATGTTTATTTATTTATTTATTTATTTATTTATTTATTTATTTATTTATTTATTTATTAGATATAACTACACTGTAGCCGTCTTCAGACACTCCAGAAGAGGGTGTCAGATTCTAGAGAATCTAAATCCCTCTTATGGTCTGAATATGATGTACATAAACACAGCCTCACATATACTTAAAAAATTAAAAGGCCACTGAAAGGACTCAACAATGAACAGCATTGTCTCCTCTTCCAGAGAACCTGGGATCAACCTCCAGCACCTACAAAGTGGCCCATCTCCAGTTCCAGGGGATCAGACAGACAGACAGACAGACAGATATAAGGATGGCAGGCCTGTCTGGTCTTTCTTTCTTTCATTCTTATCCTTTTTAAAAAATATTTATTTATTTATTTATTTATTTATTTATTTATTTATTTATGTAATTATTAGATATAAGTACACTGTAGCTGTTCAGACACTCCAGTAGAGGGTGTCAGATTCTGGAGAATCTAACTCCCTCTTATGGTCTCCATATGATGTACATAAACACAGCCTAACATATACTTCTAAAAATTAAAAGATCTGTGGGGACACTGAAAGGGCTCAACAATTAACAGCATTGTCTCGTCTTATAGAGAACCTGGGATCAACTACCAGCAACTATATGGTGGTCCATCTCCAGTTACAGGGGATCAGACAGACAGACAGACAGACAGTGATAAGGATGGCAGGCCTGCCTGGTCTTTCTTTCTTTCTTATCCTTTTTTTAAAAAAATGTTTGTTTATTTATTTATTTATTTATTTATTCATTTATTTATTTATTTATTTATTAGATATAAGTACATTGTAGCTGTTCAGACACTCCAGAAGAGGGTGTCAGATTCTGGAGAAACTAAATCCCTCTTATGGTCTGCATATGATGTACATAAACACAGCCTCACATATACTTCTAAAAATTTAAAGATGGGTGGGGCCACTGAAAGGGCTCAACAATTAACAGCACTGACTCCTCTTCCAGAGAACCTGAGATCAACTACCAGCAACTATTCGTGGCCCATCTCCAGTTCCCAGAGATCAGATAGACAGACAGACAGACAGACAGACAGAGATATGGATGGCAGGCGTGCCAGGTCTTTCTTTCTGTCTTATCCTTTTTAAAAAATGTTTATTTATTTATTTATTTATTTATTTATTTATTTATTTATTTATTTATTTATGTATTTAGTAGAAATAAGTACACTCTAGCTGTTCAGACACTCCAGAAGAGGGTGTCAGATTCTGGAGAATCTAAATCCCTCTTATGGTCTGCATATGATGTACATAAACACAGCCTCACATATACTTCTAAAAATTTAAAGAAGGGTGGGGCCACTCTAAAACCTCAACAATTAATAGCATTGTCTCCTCTTACAGAGTACCTGGGATCAACTACCAGCAACTATATGGTGGCCCATCTCCAGTTCCAGGGGATCAGACAGACAAACATACAGACAGTGATAAGGATGGCAGGCCTGCCTGGTCTTTATTTCTTTCTTATCCTTTTTAAAAAAATGTTTATTTATATATTTATTTACGTATTTATTAGATATAAGTACACTGTAGCTGTCTTCAGACACTCCAGAAGAGGGTGTCAGATTCTGCAAAATCTAAATCCCTCTTATGGTCTGCATATGATGTACATAAACACAGCCTCACATATACTTCTAAAAATTTAAAGATGGGTGGGGCCACTGAGAGGGTTCAACAATTAACAGCATAGTCTCCTCTTTTAGAGAACCTGGGATAAACTACCAGCACCTTATGGTGGGCCATCTCCAGTTCCAGTGGATCAGACAGACAGACAGACAGAGAGACAGAGATAAGGATGGCAGGCCTGCCTGGTCTTTCTTTATTTCTTATACTTTTTAAAAAATGTTTATTTATTTATTTATTTATGAATTTATTAGATATAAGTACACTGTAGCTGTTCAGACACTCCAGAAAAGGGTGTCAGATTCTGGAGAATCTAAATCCCTCTTATGGTCTGCATATGATGTACATAAACACAGCCTAACATATACTTCTAAAAATTAAAAGATGTGTGGGGCCACTGAAAGGGACAACAATTAACAGCATTGTCTCCTCTTATAGAGAACCTGGAATCAATTACCAGCAACTATATGGTGGTCCATCTCCAGTTCCAGGGGATCAGAAGAAAGACAGACAGACAGTGATAAGGATGGCAGTCTTCCTGGCCTTTCTTTCTTTCTTATCCTTTTTTTTTTAAATGTTTGTTTATTTATTTATTTATTTATTTATTTATTTATTTATTTATTTATTTATTTATTGGATATAAGTACACTGTAGCTGTTCAGACACTCCAGAAGAGGGTGTCAGATTCTGGAGAATCTAAATCCCTCTTATGGTCTGCATATGATGTACATAAACAGAGCCTCACATATATTTCTAAAAATTTAAAGAAGAGTGGGGCCACTCTAAAAGCTCAACAATTAACAGCATTGTCTCCTCTTCCAGAGTACGTGGGATCAACTACCAGCAACTATATGGTGGCCCATCTCCAGTTCCAGGGGATCAGACAGACAGACAGACAGATAGTGATAAGGATGGCAGGCCTGCCTGGTCTTTCTTTCTTTCTTATCCTTTTTAAAAAAATGTTTATTTATATATTTATTTATGTATTTATTAGATATAAGTACACTGTAGCTGTATCAGACACTCCAGAAGAGGATGTCAGATTCTGGAGAATCTAAATCCCTCTTATGGTGTGCATATGATGTACATAAACACAGCCTCACATATACTTCTAAAAATTTAAAGATGTGTGGGGCCACTGAGAGGGCTCAACAATTAACAGCATTTTCTCCTCTTTCAGAGAACCTGGGATAAACTACCAGCACCTTATGGTGGCCCATCTCCAGTTTCAGTGGATCAGACAGACAGACAGACAGAGAGACAGAGATAAAGATGGCAGGACTGCCTGGTCTTTCTTTATTTCTTATACTTTTTAAAAAATGTTTATTTATTTATTTATTTATTTATTTATTTATTTATTTATTTATTAGATATAAGTACACTGTACCCGTCTTCAGACACTCCAGAAGAGGATGACAGATTCTAGAGAATCTAAATCCCTCTTATGGTCTGAATATGATGTACATAAACACAGCATCACATATACTTCTAAAAATTAAAAATGGGTGGGGCCACTGAAAGAGCTCAACAATCAACAGCATTGTCTCCTCTTCCAGAGAACCTGGGATCAACTACCAGCAACTATAAGGTGGCCCATCTCCAGTTCCAGTGGATCAGACAGACAGACAGACAGACAGACAGAGATAAGGATGGCAGGCCTGCCTGGTCTTACTTTCTTTCTTATCCTTTTTCAAAAATGTTAATTATTTATTTATTTATTTATTTATTTATTATATATAAGTACACTGTAGCTGTCTTCAGACACTCCAGTATATGGTGTCAGATTCTGGAGAATCTAAATCCTCTTATAATCTGAATATGATGTACATAAACACAGCCTCACATGTACTTCTAAATATTTAAAGAAGTGTGGGGCCACTGAAAGGGCTCAACAATTAACAGCATTGTCTCCTCTTCCAGAAAACCTTGGATCAACTACCAGCAACTATATGGTGGCCCATCTCCAGTTCCCGGGGATCAGATAGACAGACAGACAGACAGACAGACAGATATATGGATGGCAGGCCTGCCTGGTCTTTCTTTCTTTCTTATCCTTTTTAAAAAAATGTTTATTTATATATTTATTTATGTATTTATTAGATATAAGTACACTGTAGCTGTCTTCAGACACTCCAGAAGAGGGTGTCAGATTCTGGAGAATCTAAATCCCTCTTATGGTCTGAATATGATGTACATAAACACAGCCTCACATATACTTCTAAAAATTTAAAGATGTGTGGGGCCACTGAGAGGGCTCAATAATTAACAGCATTGTCTCCTCTCTCAGAGAACCTGGGATAAACTACCAGCACCTTATGGTGGCCCATCTCCAGTTCCAGTGGATCAGACAGACAGACAGACAGACAGAGAGACAGAGATAAAGATGGCAGGCCTGCCTGGTCTTTCTTTATTTCTTATACTTTTTAAAAAATGTTTATTTATTTATTTATTTATTTATTTATTTATTTATTTATTAGATATAACTACACTGTAGCCGTCTTCAGACACTCCAGAAGAGGGTGTCAGATTCTAGAGAATCTAAATCCCTCTTATGGTCTGAATATGATGTACATAAACACAGCCTCACATATACTTAAAAAATTAAAAGGCCACTGAAAGGACTCAACAATGAACAGCATTGTCTCCTCTTCCAGAGAACCTGGGATCAACCTACAGCACCTACAAAGTGGCCCATCTCCAGTTCCAGGGGATCAGACAGACAGACAGACAGACAGAGATAAGGATGGCAGGCCTGTCTGGTCTTTCTTTCTTTCATTCTTATCCTTTTTAAAAAATATTTATTTATTTATTTATTTATTTATTTATTTATTTATTTATTTATGTAATTATTAGATATAAGTACACTGTAGCTGTTCAGACACTCCAGTAGAGGGTGTCAGATTCTGGAGAATCTAACTCCCTCTTATGGTCTCCATATGATGTACATAAACACAGCCTAACATATACTTCTAAAAATTAAAAGATCTGTGGGGACACTGAAAGGGCTCAACAATTAACAGCATTGTCTCGTCTTATAGAGAACCTGGGATCAACTACCAGCAACTATATGGTGGTCCATCTCCAGTTACAGGGGATCAGACAGACAGACAGACAGACAGTGATAAGGATGGCAGGCCTGCCTGGTCTTTCTTTCTTTCTTATCCTTTTTTTAAAAAAATGTTTGTTTATTTATTTATTTATTTATTTATTTATTCATTTATTTATTTATTTATTTATTAGATATAAGTACATTGTAGCTGTTCAGACACTCCAGAAGAGGGTGTCAGATTCTGGAGAAACTAAATCCCTCTTATGGTCTGCATATGATGTACATAAACACAGCCTCACATATACTTCTAAAAATTTAAAGATGGGTGGGGCCACTGAAAGGGCTCAACAATTAACAGCACTGACTCCTCTTCCAGAGAACCTGGGATCAACTACCAGCAACTATTCGTGGCCCATCTCCAGTTCCCAGAGATCAGATAGACAGACAGACAGACAGACAGTGATATGGATGGCAGGCGTGCCAGGTCTTTCTTTCTGTCTTATCCTTTTTAAAAAATGTTTATTTATTTATTTATTTATTTATTTATTTATTTATTTATTTATTTATTTATGTATTTAGTAGAAATAAGTACACTCTAGCTGTTCAGACACTCCAGAAGAGGGTGTCAGATTCTGGAGAATCTAAATCCCTCTTATGGTCTGCATATGATGTACATAAACACAGCCTCACATATACTTCTAAAAATTTAAAGAAGGGTGGGGCCACTCTAAAACCTCAACAATTAATAGCATTGTCTCCTCTTACAGAGTACCTGGGTTTAACTACAGCAACTATATGGTGGCCCATCTCCAGTTCCAGGGGATCAGACAGACAGACATAGAGACAGTGATAAGGATGGCAGGCCTGCCTGGTCTTTATTTCTTTCTTATCCTTTTTAAAAAAATGTTTATTTATATATTTATTTACGTATTTATTAGATATAAGTACACTGTAGCTGTCTTCAGACACTCCAGAAGAGGGTGTCAGATTCTGGAGAATCTAAATCCCTCTTATGGTCTGAATATGATGTACATAAACACAGCCTCACATATACTTCTAAAAATTTAAAGATGGGTGGGGCCACTGAGTGGGCTCAACAATTAACAGCATAGTCTCCTCTTTCAGAGAACCTGGGATCAACTACCAGCACCTTATGGTGGCCCATCTCCAGTTCCAGTGGATCAGACAGACAGACAGACAGAGAGACAGAGATAAGGATGGCAGGCCTGCCTGGTATTTATTTCTTATACATTTTTAAAAATGTTTATTTATTTATTTATTTATTTATTTATTTATGTATTTATTAGATAAAAGTACACTGTAGCTGTTCAGACACTCCAGAAGAGGGTGTCAGATTCTGGAGAATCTAAATCCCTCTTATGGTCTGCATATGATGTACATAAACAGAGCCTCACATATATTTCTAAAAATTTAAAGAAGAGTGGGGCCACTCTAAAAGCTCAACAATTAACAGCATTGTCTCCTCTTCCAGAGAACCTGGGATGAACTACCAGCAACTATATGGTGGTCCATCTCCATTTCCAGGGATCAGACAGACAGACAGACAGACAGTGATAAGGATGGCAGGCCTGCCTGGTCTTTCTTTCTTTCTTATCCTTTTTAAAAAAAAATGTTTATTTATTTATTTATTTATTTATTTATTTATTTATTTATTTATTAGATATAAGTACACTATAGCTGTACAGACACTCCAAAAGAGGGTGTCAGATTCTGGAGAACCTAAATCCCTCTTATGGTCTGCATATGATGTACATAAACACAGCCTCACATATACTTCTAAAAATTTAAAGCTGTGTGGGGCCACTGAGAGGGCTCAACAAGTAACAGCATTGTCTCCTCTTTCAGAGAACCTGGGATAAACTAACAGCACCTTATGGTGGCCCAAGTCCAGTTCCAGTGTATCAGACAGACAGACAGACAGAGAGACAGAGATAAGGATGGCAGGCCTGCCTGGTCTTTCTTTATTTCTTATACTTTTTAAAAAATGTTTATTAATTTATTTATTTATTTATTTATTTATTTATGTATTTATTAGATATAAGTACACTGTAGCCGTCTTCAGACACTCCAGAAGAGGGTGTCAGATTCTAGAGAATCTAAATCCCTCTTATGGTCTGAATATGATGGACATAAACACAGCCTCACATATACTTCTAAAAATTATAAATAGGTGGGGCCACTGAAAGGACTCAACAATTAACAGCATTGTCTCCTCTTCCAGAGAACCTGGGATCAACTACCAGCACCTAAAAGGTGGCCCATCTCCAGTTCCAAGGGTTCAGAGAGATAGACAGACAGACTGACAGAGATAAGGATGGAGGCCTGCCTGGTCATTCTTTCTTTCTTATACTTTAAAAAAAAATATTTATTTATTTATTTATTTATTTATTTATTTATTTATTTATGTATTTATTAGATATAAGTACACTGTAGCTGTGTTCAGACACTCTAGAAGAGGGTTTCATCTTCTGGAGAATCTAAATCCCTCTTATGGTCTGCATATGATGTACATAAACAGAGCCTCACATATACTTCTAAAAATTTAAAGATGGGTGGGGCCACTGAAAGGGCTCAACAATTAACAGCATTGTCTCTTCTTCCAGAGAACATGGGATCAACTACCATCAACTTTATGGTGGCCCATCTCCAGTTCCAGGGGATCAGACAGACAGACAGACAGAGATAAGGAGGGCAGGCCTGCCTGGTCTTTCTTTCTTTCTTATCCTTTTAAAATAATGTTTATTTATTTATTTATTTATTTATTTATTTATTTATTTATTAGATATAAGTACACTGTAGTTGTCTTCAGACACTCCAGAAGAGGGTGTCAGATCCTGGAGAATCTAAATCCCTCTTATGGTCTGCATATGATGTACATAAACACAGCCTAACATATACTTCTAAAAATTTAAAGATAGGTGGAGCCACTGAAAGGGCTCAACAATTAACAGCATTGTCTCCTCTTCCAGAGAACCTGGGATCAACTACCAGCAACTATATGGTGGCCCATCTACAGTTCCAGGGGATCAGACACACAGAGAGACAGACAGACACTGTAGGACCCAGAATATGGCAAGAAACCCTGAGTAAGGTGGAAAATTAATAATACACTCTGTAGTACCCAGAATATGGCAAGAAACCCTCATAAAAGTAGAAAATTAAAAACTCACACTTAAGGACCTCAAATATGACAAGAAAACCTGAAAAATTTGGAAAATGAGAATAATCACAGTGTAGGAACCAGAATTCCGAAAATACTTGAAAAATGTCGTAAATGAGAAAATCACATTTTAGGACCCAGAATATGGGGAGAGACCCTGAGAAACGTGGAAAATTAAAAATACACTCTGTAGCACTGAGAATATGGCAAGAAACCCTCAACAAAGTAGAAAATTAAAAACTCACACTGAAGGATCCCGAATATGGCGCGAAAACATGAAAAAGGTAGAAAATGAGAATAATCACACTGTATTACCCAGAATTACAAAAACATGAAAAACATCGAAAATGAGAAAATCACACTTGTAGGACCCAAAATACGGAAAAACTTGAAAAACGTGGAAAATGAGAAAATCACACTGGAGAAACCAGAATATGCCGAACAACCATGAAAAACCTGAAAATTAAAAATTCACACTATTGGACACAGAATATGGTGAGAAACCATGAAAAGACTGGACAATTAAAAATTCACACTTCATTACCCAGATATGGAGAGAAATACTGAAAACCGTGGGAAAAAATTCACACTGAAGGACCTGGAATACGGCAAGAGACCCTGAAAAAACATGGAAATGAGAAAATCACACAGTACGACCCAGAATATGACGAAAAAACCTGAAAAAGATAAAATATTAAAATATCACACGGAAGGACCCGGAATATGGCGAAAAACCTGAAAAACGAGGAAGATAAAAAACTCACACTGAAGGACACAGAATATGGCGAGAAAACCTGAAAAAAGTAGAAAATTAAAAATTCACACTGAAAGACCCCGAATATGGTTTGAAAACCTGAAAAAGGTGGAAAATGAGAATAATCACACTGTAGGACCCAGATTATGCCCAGAAACCCTGAAAACGTGTAAAATTAAAAAAACATGCTGTAGGACCCAGAATATGGCGAGAAAACCTGAAAAAAAGTAGAAAATTAAAAATTCACACTGAAGGACCCAGAATATGGTGAGAAAACCTGAAAAAGGTGGAAAATGAGAATAATCACACTGTAGGACCCAGATTTTGCCCAGAAACCCTGAAAACGTGGAAAATTAAAAATACATGCTGTAGGACCCAGAATATGGCGAGAAACCCTGAAAAAAGTTCAAAATTACAAACTCACACTGTAGGACCCCAAATATGGCGAGAAACCCTGAAAAAGGTGCAAAATGAGAAAATCACATTTCAGGACCCAGAATATGCCGAGAAAATGTGAAAAACGTGAAAATTAAAAATTCACACTAACGGACCCAGAATATGGCGAGAAAAAGTTAATTAAAAAAGTAGAAAATTAAAATCTCACAGTGAAGGAGCCCAAACATGGCGAGAAAACCTGAAAAAGGTGGAAAAATGAGAAAATCACACTGTAGGATCCAGAATATGGTGAGAAACCCTGAAGAAATTAGAAAAATACAAACTGACACTGAAGGACCCCAAATATGGGGAGAAAACCTGAAAAAGGTGGAAAATAAGAAAATCACACTGCAGGACCCAGAATATTTCAAGAAACACTGAAAAACGTGAAAATTAAAAACTCACACTGTTGGACACAGAATATGGCGAGAAACCATGAAAAAAAGTGGATAATTAAAATTCACACTGTATTACCTATAATATGGGGAGAAATACTGAAAAACGTGGAAAATTAAAAATCCACACTGAAGGACCTGGAATATGGCAAGAAAACCTGAAAACGTGGAAATGAGAAAATCACAGTGTAGGACCCAGAATATGAAGAAAAAACCTGAAAAACGTGGAAAATGAAAAATACATACTATAGGACACAGTTTATGGCAAGAAACCCTGAAAGAGTTGAAAATTAAAAACTCACACTGAAGGACCCCAAATATGGCAAGAAACCCTGAAAAAAGTAGAAAATTACAAACTGACACTGAAGAACCCCAATTATGGCCAGAAAACCTGAAAAAGTTGGAAAATGAGAAAATCACACTGTAGGACCCAGAATTACGAAAAAACTTGAAAAACGTCCAAAATAATAAAATCATACTGCAGGACCCAGAATATGCCGAGAAACATTGAAAAACATGAAAATTAAAAATTGACACTGTCAGACACAGAATAAGGGAGAAACCATGAAAAAAGTGGAAAATTAAATATTCACACTGCATTACCCAGAATATGGCGAGAAATACTAAAAAACGTGGAAAATTAAAAATTCACACTGAAGGACATGGAATATGGCAAGAAAACCTGAAAAAGTGGAAATGAGAAAATCACACTGTAGGACCCAGAATATGAGAAAAAATCTGAAAAAGGTGGAAAATTAAAAATTCACACTGAAGGATCCGGAATATGGTGAAAAAACCTGAAAAACGAGGAAAATTAAAAACTCACACTGAAGGACCCAGAATATGGCGAGAAACCCTGAAAGAGTAGAAATTTAAAAACTCACACTGAAGGACCCCAAATATGGCGAGAAAACCTGAAAAATGGGGAAAATGAGAATAATCACATTGAGGGACCCAGAATTGGGAAAAAACTTGAAAAACCTCAAAAATGAGAAAATCACACTGCAGGACCCAGAATATGCCTAGATTCCCTGAAAACCTGGAAAATTAAAAATACAAGCTGTAGGACCAAGAATATGGAGAGAAGCCCTGAAAAAGTAGAAAATTAAAAACTCACACTGAAGGACCCCAAATATGTCGAGAAAACCTGAAAAATTTGGAAAATGAGAAAGTCACACTGTAAGACCCAGAATATGACGAAAAAACCTGAAAAATGTGGAAAATTAAAAATTCACACAGAAGGACCTGGAATATGTCAAGAAAACCTGAAAAATTGGAAATGAGAAAATCACACTGTAGGACCCAGAATATGACGAAAAAACCTGAAAAACGTGGAAAAATAAAAATTCACACTGAAGGACCCAGAATATGGTGAGAATACCTGAAAAACGAGGAAAATTAAAAACTCACACTGAATGACCCAGAATACGGCGAGAAACCATGAAAGAGTAGAAAATTAAAAATTCACACTGACGGACCCCAAATATGGCGAAAAAACCTGAAAAATGAGGAAAATGAGAAAATCACATTGTAAGACCCAGAATATGACGAAAAAACCTGAATAATGTGGAAAATAAAAAATTCACAGTGAAGGACACGGAATATGGCGAGAATACCTGAAAAACGAGGAAAATTAAAAACTCATACTGAAGGACACAGAATATGGCGAGAAACCTTGAAAAAAGTAGAAAATTAAAAATTCACACTGAAAGACCCCAAATATGTCGAGAAAACCTGATAAAGGTGGAAAATGAGAATAATCACACTGTAGGACCCAGAATTGCCAAAAAACTTGAAAAACCATAAAAATGAGAAAATCACACTGCAGGACACAGAATATGCCGAGAAACCCTGAAAACGTGGAAAATTAAAAATTAACACTGAAGGACCTGGAATATGGCAAGAAAACCTGAAAAACGTGGAAATGAGAAAAATCACAGTGTAGGACCCAGAATATGAAGAAAAAACCTGTAAAACTTGAAAAATTAATAATTCACACTGAAGAACCCAGAATATTGTGAGAAAATCTGAAAAACGTCGAAAATGAAAAATACACACTGTAGGACCCAGAACATGGCAAGAAACCCTGAAAGAGTAGAAAATTAAAAACTCACACTGAAGGACCCCAAATATGGCAAGAAACCCTGAAAAAAGTAGAAAATTACAAACTGACACTGAAGAACCCCAATTATGGCGAGAAAACATGAAAAAGGTGGAAAATGAGAAAATCACACTGTAGGACCCAGAATTACGAAAAAACTTGAAAATATCGAAAATGAGAAAATCACACTGTAGGACCCAGAATATGCCAAGAAACCCTGAAAACGTGAAAAATTAAAAATACAACGTTTAGGACCCAGAATACGGCGAGAAACCCTGAAAAACTTAGAAAATTACAAACTCACACTGAAGGACCCGAAAAATGGCTAGAAAGGCTGAAAAAGGTGGAAAATGAGAAAATCACACTGTAGGACCCAGAATTACGAAAAAACTTGAAAAATGTGGAAAATGAGAAAATCACACTGTAGGACCCAGAATATGCCGAGAAACGCTGAAAAAAGTGAAACATTAAATATTCACACTGTCGGACCAAGAATATTACCAAAAAAAAACCTTAAAAACGTGGAAAATTAAAAATTTACACTGTGGGACCCAGAATATGGCGAGAAACACTGAAAAATGTGGAAAATTAAATTTACACTGTAGGAACCAGAATATGCCGAGAAAACCTGA
>NW_028227285.1:1177005-1297224 GCF_978045245.1 Mus caroli | reverse complement strand
TGAATTTTTAGTTTTCTACTTTTTTCAGGGTTTCTCGCCATATTCCGGGTCCTTCAGTTGAATTTTTAATTTTCACGTTTTTCAGGGTTTCTAACGATATTCTGGGTCCGATAATGTGAATTTTTAATTTTCACGTTTTTCAGGGTTTCTCGGCATATTCTAGGTCCTGGAGTGTGAATTTTTAATTTTCACGTTTTTCAGGATTTCTCTAAATATTCTTGGTCCTGCAGTGTGATTTTCTCATTTTCCACTTTTTTCAAGTTTTTTTGTAATTCTGGGTCCTACTGTGTGATTTTCTCATTTTCCACCTTTTTCGGGTTTTCTTGCCATATTTGGGGTCCTTCAGTGTGAGTTTTTATTTTTCTACTTTTTTCAGGATTTCTTGCCATATTCTGGATCCTACAGTGTGATTTTCTCATTTTCCACCTTTTTCAGGTTTTTCTGGTCATGTTTGGGCTCCTTCACTGTGAGTTTTTAATTTCCTACTTTTTTATTAAGTGTTTCTCGCCATATTCTGGGTCCGTTAGTGTGAATTATTAATTTTCACGTTTTTTCACATTTTCTCGGCATATTCTGGATCCTGCAGTGTGATTTTCTCATTTTCCACCTTTTTCAGGTTTTCTGGTCATGTTTGGGCTCCTTCACTGTGAGTTTTTAATTTCCTACTTTTTTATTAAGTGTTTCTCGCCATATTCTGGGTCCGTTAGTGTGAATTATTAATTTTCACGTTTTTCACATTTTCTCGGCATATTCTGGATCCTACAGTGTGATTTTCTCATTTTCCACCTTTTTCAGGTTTTCTGGTCATGTTTGGGCTCCTTCACTGTGAGTTTTTAATTTCCTACTTTTTTATTAAGTGTTTCTCGCCATATTCTGGGTCCGTTAGTGTGAATTATTAATTTTCACGTTTTTCACATTTTCTCGGCATATTCTGGATCCTGCAGTGTGATTTTCTCATTTTCCACCTTTTGCAGGGTTTCTCGCCATATTTGGGGTCCTACAGTGTGAGTTTGTTATTTTCAACTTTTTTCAGGGTTACACGCCATATTCTGGGTCCTACAGCATGTATTTTTAATTTTCCACGTTTTCAGGGTTTCTAGGCATAAGCTGGGTCCTACAGATTGATTATTCTCATTTTCCACCCTTTTCAGGTTTTCTTGCAATATTCGGGGTCCTTCAGTGTGAATTTTTAATTTTCTACTTTTTTCAGGTTTTCTCGCCATATGCTGGGTCCTACTGTGTGATTTTTCTCATTTCCATATTTTTCAGGGTCACTTGCCGTATTCCAGGTCCTTCAGTGTGAATTTTTTTCCACGGTTTTCAGTATTTCTCGCCATATCTGGGTAATAAATTGTGAATTTTTAATTGTCCACTTTTTTCATGGTTTCTCACCATATTCTGTGTCCGACTGTGTGAATTTTTAATTTTCAGGTTTTTCATGGTTGTTCGGCATATTCTGGTTTCTGCAGTGTGATTTTCTCATTTTCCACATTTTTCAAGTTTTTTCATATTTCTGGGTCCTACAGTGTGATTTTCTCTTTTTTCACCTTTTTCATGTTTTCTTGCCATATTTGGGGTCCTTCAGTGTGAGTTTTTACATTTCTAATTTTTCAGGGTTTCTCGACATATTATGGGTCCTACAGCGTGTATTTTTAATTTTCCACGTTTTTCAGTGTTTCTCAGCATATTCTGGGTCCTACAGTGTGATTTTCTCAATTTTGAAATTTTTCAAGTTTTTTCACATATCTTGGTCCTACAGTGTGATTATTCTCATTTTCCAACTTTTTCAGGTTTTCTAGCCATATTCTGGGTCCTACAGTGTGAATTTTGAATTTTCCTCGTTTTTCAGGTTTTCTCCCATATTCTGGGTCCTTCACTGTGAATTTTTAATTTTCCACTTCTTTCAAGTTTTTTGTAATATTATGGGTCCTACAGTGTGATTTTCTCATTTTCCACCTTTTTCAGGTTTTCTCGCCATATTCGGGGTCCTTCAATGTGAGTTTTTAATTTTCTACTTTTTTCAGGGTTTCTCGCCATATTCTGGGTCCTACAGAGTGTATTTTTAATTTTCCATGTTTTTCAAGGTTTCTCGGCATATTCTGGCTCCGACAGTGTGATTTTCCCATTTCCTCGTTTTTCAGGTTTTCTTGCCATATTCCAGGTCCTTCAGTCTGAATTTTTAATTTTCCACGTTTTTCAGTATTTCTCGCCATATTCTGGGCACGTTTTTCAAGTTTTATCGCTATTCTGTGTCCTACAGTGTGATTATACTCATTTTCCACCTTTTTCAGGTTTTTTGCCATATTCGGTGTCTTTCAGTGTGAGTTTTTAATTTTCTACTTTTTACTGTGTTTCTTGCAATATTCTGGCTCCAAAAAGCATATTTTTATTTTTTCTCGTTTTTCAGGGTTTCTTGGCATATTCTGGGTCCTACAATGTGATTTTCTCATTTTCCACTTTTTTTAAGTTTTTTCGCATTTCTATGTCCTACAGGTTGATTTTCTCATTTTCCACATTTTTCAGGTTTTCTCGCCATATTCTGGGTCCTTCAGTGTGAGTTTTTAATTTTCTACTTCTTTCAGGGTTTATTGCCATATTCTGAATCCTACAGCGTGTATTTTTAATTTTCCACGTTTTCAGGGTTTCTGGCATATTCTGGCTCCTACTGTGCGATTTTCCAATTTTTGACTTTTTTCAAGTTTTTTTCCCCAATTCTCCGTCCTACAGTGTGATTTTCTCATTTTCCACCTTTTTT
Organism: Mus caroli; assembly: GCF_978045245.1. Classification (NCBI taxonomy): domain Eukaryota; kingdom Metazoa; phylum Chordata; class Mammalia; order Rodentia; family Muridae; genus Mus; species Mus caroli. The sequence goes on along the minus strand of NW_028227285.1, from coordinate 1,294,469 downwards.
CAGGTTTTCTCAGCATATTCTGGGTCCTGCAGTGTGAATTTTTAATTTTCCACGTTTTTCAAGGTTTTTTTCCATATTCTGGTCCTATAGTGTGAATTTTTATTTTTCAATATTTTTCAGTGTTTATCATCATATTCTGGGTCCTACAGTGTGAATTTCTCATTTTCCACCTTTTTCAGGGTTTCTTGCCATATTCTAGGTTTTTCAGTGGGAGTTTTTAATTTTCCATGTTTTTAAGTTTTTTTTTTCATCATATTCTCAGTCCCACAGTGTGATTTTTTCATTTTCAAACTTTTTCAGGTTTTCTCGGCATATTCTGGTTCCTACAGTGTAAATTTAATTTTCCACATTTTTCAGTGTTTCTCGCCATATTCTGGGTCCCACAGTGTAAATTTTTAATTTTCCACGTTTTTAAGGTTTTTTTTTGGTAATATTCTTGGTCCGACAGTGTGAATATTTAATGTTTCACTTTTTTCAGCGTTTCTCGGCATATTCTGGGTCCTACAGTGTGATTTTCTCATTTTCCACATTTTTCAAGTTTTTTCGTAATTCTGGGTCCTACAGTGTGATTTTCTCATTTTCCACCTTTTTCAGCCTTTCTAGCCATTTTTCGGGTCCTTCAGTGTGAGTTTGTAATTTTCTAAGTTTTTCAGGGTTTCTCGCCGTATTCTGGGTCCTAAACGTTGTATTTTTAATTTTTCACGTTTTCAGGATTTCTTGGCATATTCTGGGTCCTACAGTGTGATTTTCTCATTTTCGATATTTTCAAGTTTTTTCGTAATTCTGGGTCCTACAGTGTGATTTTCTCATTTTCCACCTTTTTCATGTTTTCTCGCCATAATTGGGGTTCTTCAGTGTCAGTTTGTAATTTTCTACTTTTTTCAGGGTTTCTTGCCATATTTGGGGTCCTTCAGTGTGAGTTTTTAATTTTCTACTCTTTCAGGGTTTCTTGCCATGTTCTGGGTCCTACAGTGTGTATTTTTCATTTTCGACGTTTTTCAGATTTTCTCACAATATTCTGGGTTCTTCAGTGTGAATTATTAATTTTTCAAGTTTTACAGGTTTTTTCTTCATATTCTGGGTCCTACACTGTGATTTTTCTCATTTCCACGTTTTTCAGGTTTTCTTGCCATATTCCAGGTCCTTCAGTGTTAATTTTTAATTTTCCACGTTTTCAGGGTTTCTCGGCATATTCTGTGTCCTGCAGTGTGATTTTCTCATTTTTATGGTTTTTCAAGTTTTTTGGCAATTCTGGGTCCTACAGTGTGATTATTCTCATTTTCCACCTTTATCAGGTTTTCTCGACATATTTGGGGTCTTTCAGTGTGAATTTTTAATTTTCTACTTTTTTCAAGGTTTCTCGCCATATTCTGTGTCCTTCAGTATGAGTTTTTAATTTTCCTCGTTTTTCAGGTATTCTCGCCATATTCCGTGTCCTTCACTGTGAATTTTTTATTTTCCACATTATTCAGGTTTTTTCGTCATATTCTGGGTCTTACAATGTGATTTTCTCATTTTCCTCATTTTTCAGGTTTTTTCGCCATATTTGGGGTCCGTCAGTGTGAATTTTTAATTTTCTACTATTTCATGGTTTCTCGCCGTATTCTGGGTCATTCAGTGTGAATTTTTATTTTTCCACGTTTTTCAGGTTTTTTCGTCATATTCTGGGTCCTACAGTGTGATTTTCTCATTTCCAATTTTTCAGGTTTTCTTGACATATTCCAGGTCCTTCTGTGTGAATTTTTAATTTTCCACATTTTTCAGGTTTTTTCGTCATATTCTGGGTCTTACAGTGTGACTTTCTCATTTTCCAAATTTTTCAGGTTTTCTCGACATATTTGGGGTCCTTCAGTGTGAGTTTTTAATTTTCTACTTTTTCAGGGCTTCTCTCCATATTCTTGGTCCTACAGCTTGTATTTTTAATTTTCCAGGTTTTCAGGGAATCTAGGCATATTCTGGGTCCTGCAGTGTGATTTTCTCATTTTTGAGGTTTTTCAAGTTTTTTCCCAATTCTGGGTCCCTCAATGTGATTATTCTCATTTTCCCCATTTTTCAGGTTTTCTCGCCATATTTGGGGTCCTTCAGTGTGAGTTTTTAAATTTCTACTCTTTCAGGGTTTCTCGCCATATTCTGGGTCCTTCAGTGTGAGTTTTTAATTTTCCTCGTTTTTCAGGTTTTTTCACCATATTCCGGATCCTTCAGTGTGAATTTTTAATTTTCCACCTTTTTCAGATTTTTTCTCATATTCTGGGTCCTACAGTGTGATTTTCTCATTTCCACTTTTTCAGGTTTTCTTGCCATATTCCATGTCCTTCAGTGTGAATTTTTAATTTTCCACGTTTTTTAGTATTTCTCGCCATATTCTGGGTAATGCAGTGTGAATATTTAATTTTCCACTTTTTTCATGGTTTCTCCCTTATTCTGTGTCTGACAGTGTCAATTTTTAATTTTCATGTTTTTCAATGTTTCTCGGCATATTCTGGGTCCTGCAGTATGATTTTATTATTTTGGACGTTTTTCAAGTTTTTTCGTAATTCTGGGTCCTACAGTGTGATTTTCTCATTTTCCAACTTTTTCAGGTTTTCTGGCCATAATTGGGGTTCTTCAGTGTCAGTTTGTAATTTTCTACTTTTTTCAGGGTTTCTTGCCATATTTGGGGTCCTTCAGTGTGAGTTTTTAATTTTCAACTCTTTCAGGGTTTCTTGCCATAAACTGTGTCCTATAGTATGTATTTTTCATTTTCCACGTTTTTCAGGTTTTTTCTTCATATTCTGGGTCCTACACTGTGATTTTCTCATTTCCACGTTTTCAGGTTTTCTTGCCATATTCCAGGTCCTTCAGTGTGGATTTTTAATTTTCCACGTTTTTCAGTATTTCTCCCCATATTATAGGTAATACAGTGTGAATTTTAATTATCCACTTTTTTTCATGGTTTCTCGCCATATTCTGTGTCCAACAGTGTGAGTTTTTAATTTTCACGTTTTTCAGTGTTTCTTGAAATATTCTGGGTCCTGCAGTGTGATTTTCTTATTTTCCACCTTTTTCAGGTTTTCTCCCCATATTTGGGGTCCTTCAGTGTCAGTTTGTATTTTTCTACTTTCTTCAGGGTTTCTCACCATATTCTGGATCCTACAGTGTGATTTTCTCATTTTTCCACCTTTTTCAGGTTTTCTCGCCATGTTTGGGCTCCTTCACTGTGAGATTTTAATTTTCTACTTTTTTAATTAACTTTTTCTCGCCATATTCTGGGTCCGTTAGTGTGAATTTTTAATTTTCACGTTTTTCACATTTTCTCGGCATATTCTGGGTCCTGAAATGTGATTTTCTCATTTTGCACCTTTTTCAGGGTTTCTCGCCATATTTGGGGTCCTACAGTGTGAGTTTGTAATTTTGAACTTTTTTCAGGGTTTCTCGCCATATTCTGGGTCCTACAGCATGTATTTTTAATTTTCCACGTTTTCAGGGTTTCTGGGCAAAATCTGGGTCCTACAGTGTGATTATTCTCATTTTCCACCTTTTTCAGGTTTTCTCACCATATTCTGGGTCCTTCAGTGTGAATTTTTAATTTTCTACTTTTTTTCAGGTTTTCTCCCCATATTCTGGGTCCTACAGCATGTTTTTTTAATTTTACACGTTTTCAGGGTTTCTGGGCATAATCTGGGTCCTACAGTGTGATTATTCTCATTTTCCACCTTTTTCAGGTTTTCAAACCATATTCGGGGTCTTTCAGTGTGAATTTTTAATTTTCTACTTTTTTCAGGTTTTCTCGCCATATTCTGTGTCCTTCAGTGTGAGTTTTTTATCTTCCTCGTTTTTCAGGTTTTTCGCCATATTCCGGGTCCTTCCTTGTGATATTTTAATATTTTATCTTTTTCAGGTTTTTTCGTCATATTCTGGGTCGTACTGTGTGATTTTCTCATTTCCATGTTTTTTCAGGGTCTCTTGCCGTATTCCAGGTCCTTCAGTGTGAATTTTTTCCCACGGTTTTCAGTATTTCTCTCCATATCTGGGTAATGAAGTGTGAATTTTTAATTGTCCAGTCTTTTCATGGTTTCTCACCATATTCTGTGTCCAATAGTGTGAATTTTTAATTTTCAGGTTTTTCATGGTTGTTCGGCATATTCTGGTTTCTCCAGTGTGATTTTCTCATTTTCCACGTTTTTCAAGTTTTTCCGTATTTTGGGTCCTACAAGTGTGATTTTCTCATTTTCGATGTTTTTCATGTTTTTGTAATTCTGGGTAATACAGTGTGATTATTCTCATTTTCTACCTTTTTCATGTTTTCGCACCATATTCGGGATCCTTCAGTGTGAGTTTTTAATTTTCTACTTTGTTGAGGGTTTCTTGCCATATTCTCAGTGCTACAGAGTGTATTTTTAATTTTCCACGTTTCTCAGGGTCTCTCCCCATATTCTGGGTCCTAAAATGTGATTTTCTCATTTACGACATTTTTCAAGTATTTTCGGAATTCTGGTTCCTACACTGTGATTATTCTCATTTTCCAAATTTTTCAGGTTTTCTTGCCATATTTGAGGTCCTTAAGTGTGAGTTTTTAATTTTCTACTTTTATGAGGGTTTCTTGCCATATTCTGGGTACTACAGAGTGTATTATTAATTTTCCACCTTACTCAGGGTTTCTTGCCATATTCTGGGTCCTACAGTGTCTGTCTGTCTCTCTGTGTGTCTGATCCCCTGGAACTGTAGATGGGCCACCATATAGTTGCTGGTAGTTGATCCCAGGTTCTCTGGAAGAGGAGACAATGCTGTTAATTGTTGAGCCCTTTCAGTGGCTCCACCTATCTTTAAATTTTTAGAAGTATATGTTAGGCTGTGTTTATGTACATCATATGCAGACCATAAGAGGGATTTAGATTCTCCAGGATCTGACACCCTCTTCTGGAGTGTCTGAAGACAACTACAGTGTACTTATATCTAATAAATAAATAAATAAATAAATAAATAAATAAATAAATAAACATTATTTTAAAAGGATAAGAAAGAAAGAAAGACCAGGCAGGCCTGCCCTCCTTATCTCTGTCTGTCTGTCTGTCTGATCCCCTGGAACTGGAGATGGGCCACCATAAAGATGATGGTAGTTGATCCCATGTTCTCTGGAAGAAGAGACAATGCTGTTAATTGTTGAGCCCTTTCAGTGGCCCCACCCATCTTTAAATTTTTAGAAGTATATGTGAGGCTCTGTTTATGTACATCATATGCAGACCATAAGAGGGATTTAGATTCTCCAGAAGATGAAACCCTCTTCTAGAGTGTCTGAACACAGCTACAGTGTACTTATATCTAATAAATACATAAATAAATAAATAAATAAATAAATAAATAAATAAATATTTTTTTTTAAAGTATAAGAAAGAAAGAATGACCAGGCAGGCCTCCATCCTTATCTCTGTCAGTCTGTCTGTCTATCTCTCTGAACCCTTGGAACTGGAGATGGGCCACCTTTTAGGTGCTGGTAGTTGATCCCAGGTTCTCTGGAAGAGGAGACAATGCTGTTAATTGTTGAGTCCTTTCAGTGGCCCCACCTATTTATAATTTTTAGAAGTATATGTGAGGCTGTGTTTATGTCCATCATATTCAGACCATAAGAGGGATTTAGATTCTCTAGAATCTGACACCCTCTTCTGGAGTGTCTGAAGACGGCTACAGTGTACTTATATCTAATAAATAAATAAATAAATAAATAAATAAATAAATAAATAAATTAATAAACATTTTTTAAAAAGTATAAGAAATAAAGAAAGACCAGGCAGGCCTGCCATCCTTATCTCTGTCTCTCTGTCTGTCTGTCTGTCTGATACACTGGAACTGGACTTGGGCCACCATAAGGTGCTGTTAGTTTATCCCAGGTTCTCTGAAAGAGGAGACAATGCTGTTACTTGTTGAGCCCTCTCAGTGGCCCCACACAGCTTTAAATTTTTAGAAGTATATGTGAGGCTGTGTTTATGTACATCATATGCAGACCATAAGAGGGATTTAGGTTCTCCAGAATCTGACACCCTCTTTTGGAGTGTCTGTACAGCTATAGTGTACTTATATCTAATAAATAAATAAATAAATAAATAAATAAATAAATAAATAAACATTTTTTTTTAAAAAGGATAAGAAAGAAAGAAAGACCAGGCAGGCCTGCCATCCTTATCACTGTCTGTCTGTCTGTCTGTCTGATCCCTGGAAATGGAGATGGACCACCATATAGTTGCTGGTAGTTCATCCCAGGTTCTCTGGAAGAGGAGACAATGCTGTTAATTGTTGAGCTTTTAGAGTGGCCCCACTCTTCTTTAAATTTTAAGAAGTAAATGTGAGGCTGTGTTTATGTACATCATATGCAGACCATAAGAGGGATTTAGATTCTCCAGAATCTGACACCCTCTTCTGGAGTGTCTGAACAGCTACAGTGTACTTTTATCTAATAAATACATAAATAAATAAATAAATAAATAAATAAATAAACATTTTTAAAAATGTATAAGAAATAAATACCAGGCAGGCCTGCCATCCTTATCTCTGTCTCTCTGTCTGTCTGTCTGTCTGATCCACTGGAACTGGAGATGGGCCACCATAAGGTGCTGGTAGTTGATCCCAGGTTCTCTGAAAGAGGAGACTATGCTGTTAATTGTTGAGCCCACTCAGTGGCCCCACCCATCTTTAAATTTTTAGAAGTATATGTGAGGCTGTGTTTATGTACATCATATTCAGACCATAAGAGGGATTTAGATTCTCCAGAATCTGACACCCTCTTCTGGAGTGTCTGAAGACAGCTACAGTGTACTTATATCTAATAAATACGTAAATAAATATATAAATAAACATTTTTTTAAAAAGGATAAGAAAGAAATAAAGACCAGGCAGGCCTGCCATCCTTATCACTGTCTCTATGTCTGTCTGTCTGATCCCCTGGAACTGGAGATGGGCCACCATATAGTTGCTGTAGTTAAACCCAGGTACTCTGTAAGAGGAGACAATGCTATTAATTGTTGAGGTTTTAGAGTGGCCCCACCCTTCTTTAAATTTTTAGAAGTATATGTGAGGCTGTGTTTATGTACATCATATGCAGACCATAAGAGGGATTTAGATTCTCCAGAATCTGACACCCTCTTCTGGAGTGTCTGAACAGCTAGAGTGTACTTATTTCTACTAAATACATAAATAAATAAATAAATAAATAAATAAATAAATAAATAAATAAACATTTTTTAAAAAGGATAAGACAGAAAGAAAGACCTGGCACGCCTGCCATCCATATCTCTGTCTGTCTGTCTGTCTGTCTATCTGATCTCTGGGAACTGGAGATGGGCCACGAATAGTTGCTGGTAGTTGATCCCAGGTTCTCTGGAAGAGGAGTCAGTGCTGTTAATTGTTGAGCCCTTTCAGTGGCCCCACCCATCTTTAAATTTTTAGAAGTATATGTGAGGCTGTGTTTATGTACATCATATGCAGACCATAAGAGGGATTTAGTTTCTCCAGAATCTGACACCCTCTTCTGGAGTGTCTGAACAGCTACAATGTACTTATATCTAATAAATAAATAAATAAATAAATGAATAAATAAATAAATAAATAAATAAACAAACATTTTTTTAAAAAAAGGATAAGAAAGAAAGAAAGACCAGGCAGGCCTGCCATCCTTATCACTGTCTGTCTGTCTGTCTGTCTGATCCCCTGGAACTGGAGATGGACCACCATATAGTTGCTGGTAGTTGATCCCAGGTTCTCTATAAGACGAGACAATGCTGTTAATTGTTGAGTCCTTTCAGTGTCCCCACAGATCTTTTAATTTTTAGAAGTATATGTTAGGCTGTGTTTATGTACATCATATGGAGACCATAAGAGGGAGTTAGATTCTCCAGAATCTGACACCCTCTACTGGAGTGTCTGAACAGCTACAGTGTACTTATATCTAATAATTACATAAATAAATAAATAAATAAATAAATAAATAAATAAATAAATAAATATTTTTTAAAAAGGATAAGAATGAAAGAAAGAAAGACCAGACAGGCCTGCCATCCTTATCTCTGTCTGTCTGTCTGTCTGTCTGATCCCCTGGAACTGGAGATGGGCCACTTTGTAGGTGCTGTAGGTTGATCCCAGGTTCTCTGGAAGAGGAGACAATGCTGTTCATTGTTGAGTCCTTTCAGTGGCCTTTTAATTTTTTAAGTATATGTGAGGCTGTGTTTATGTACATCATATTCAGACCATAAGAGGGATTTAGATTCTCTAGAATCTGACACCCTCTTCTGGAGTGTCTGAAGACGGCTACAGTGTAGTTATATCTAATAAATAAATAAATAAATAAATAAATAAATAAATAAATAAATAAACATTTTTTAAAAAGTATAAGAAATAAAGAAAGACCAGGCAGGCCTGCCATCTTTATCTCTGTCTCTCTGTCTGTCTGTCTGTCTGTCTGATCCACTGGAACTGGAGATGGGCCACCATAAGGTGCTGGTAGTTTATCCCAGGTTCTCTGAGAGAGGAGACAATGCTGTTAATTGTTGAGCCCTCTCAGTGGCCCCACACATCTTTAAATTTTTAGAAGTATATGTGAGGCTGTGTTTATGTACATCATATTCAGACCATAAGAGGGATTTAGATTCTCCAGAATCTGACACCCTCTTCTGGAGTGTCTGAAGACAGCTACAGTGTACTTATATCTAATAAATACATAAATAAATATATAAATAAACATTTTTTTAAAAAGGATAAGAAAGAAAGAAAGACCAGGCAGGCCTGCCATCCATATATCTGTCTGTCTGTCTGTCTGTCTGTCTATCTGATCCCCGGGAACTGGAGATGGGCCACCATATAGTTGCTGGTAGTTGATCCAAGGTTTTCTGGAAGAGGAGACAATGCTGTTAATTGTTGAGCCCTTTCAGTGGCCCCACACTTCTTTAAATATTTAGAAGTACATGTGAGGCTGTGTTTATGTACATCATATTCAGATTATAAGAGGATTTAGATTCTCCAGAATCTGACACCATATACTGGAGTGTCTGAAGACAGCTACAGTGTACTTATATATAATAAATAAATAAATAAATAAATAAATAAATAAATAAATAAACATTTTTGAAAAAGGATAAGAAAGAAAGTAAGACCAGGCAGGCCTGCCATCCTTATCTCTGTCTGTCTGTCTGTCTGTCTGTCTGATCCACTGGAACTGGAGATGGGCCACCTTATAGTTGCTGGTAGTTGATCCCAGGTTCTCTGGAAGAGGAGACAATGCTGTTAATTGTTGAGCTCTTTCAGTGGCCCCACCCATTTTTAATTTTTAGAAGTATATGTGATGCTGTGTTTATGTACATCATATTCAGACCATAAGAGGGATTTAGATTCTCTAGAATCTGTCATCCTCTTCTGGAGTGTCTGAAGACGGGTACAGTGTACTTATATCTAATAAATACATAAATAAATAAATAAATAAATAAACATTTTTTAAAAAGTATAAGAAATAAAGAAAGACCAGGCAGTCCTGCCATCTTTATCTCTGTCTCTCTGTCTGTCTGTCTGTCTGATCCACTGAAACTGGAGATGGGCCACCATAAGGTGCTGGTAGTTTATCCCAGGTTCTCTGAAAGAGGAGAAAATGCTGTTAATTGTTGAGCCCTCTCAGTGGCCTCACACATCTTTAAATTTTTAGAAGTATATGTGAGGCTGTGTTTATGTACATCATATGCACACCATAAGAGGGATTTAGATTCTCCAGAATCTGACATCCTCTTCTGGAGTGTCTGATACAGCTACAGTGTACTTATATCTAATAAATACATAAATAAATATATAAATAAACATTTTTTTAAAAAGGATAAGAAAGAAAGAAAGACCAGGCAGGCCTGCCATCCTTATCACTATCTGTCTGTCTGTCTGTCTGATCCCCTGGAACTGGAGATGGGCCACCATATAGTTGCTGGTAGTTGATCCCACGTACTCTGGAAGAGGAGACAATGCTGTTAATTGTTGAGCTTTTAGAGTGGCCCCACTCTTCTTTAAATTTTTAGAAATATATGTGCGGCTCTGTTTATGTACATCATATGCAGACCATAAGAGGGATTTAGATTCTCCAGAATCTGACACCCTCTTCTGGAGTGTCTGAACAGCTACAGTGTACTTATATCTAATAAATAAATAAATAAATAAATAAATAAATAAATAAATAAATAAATAAATAAACAAACATTTAAAAAAAAAAGGATAAGAAAGAAAGAAAGGCCAGGAAGACTGCCATCCTTATCACTGTCTGTCTGTCTTTCTTCTGATCCCCTGGAACTGGAGATGGACCACCATATAGTTGCTGGTAATTGATTCCAGGTTCTCTATAAGAGGAGACAATGCTGTTAATTGTTGTCCCTTTCAGTGGCCCCACACATCTTTTAATTTTTAGAAGTATATGTTAGGCTGTGTTTATGTACATCATATGCAGACCATAAGAGGGATTTAGATTCTCCAGAATCTGACACCCTTTTCTGGAGTGTCTGAACAGCTACAGTGTACTTATATCTAATAAATTCATAAATAAATAAATAAATAAACATTTTTTAAAAAGTATAAGAAATAAAGAAAGACCAGGCAGGCCTGCCATCCTTATCTCTGTCTCTCTGTCTGTCTGTCTGTCTGATCCACTGGAACTGGAGATGGCCCACCATAAGGTGCTGGTAGTTTATCCCAGGTTCTCTAAAAGAGGAGACTATGCTGTTAATTGTTGAGCCCTCTCAGTGGCCCCACCCATCTTTAAATTTTTAGAAGTATATGTGAGGCTGTGTTTATGTACATCATATGCAGACCATAAGAGGGATTTAGATTTTGCAGAATCTGACACCCTCTTCTGGAGTGTCTGAAGACAGCTACAGTGTACTTATATCTAATAAATACGTAAATAAATATATAAATAAACATTTTTTTAAAAAGGATAAGAAAGAAATAAAGACCAGGCAGGCCTGCCATCCTTATCACTGTCTGTATGTCTGTCTGTCTGATCCCCTGGAACTGGAGATGGGCCACCATATAGTTGCTGGTAGTTGATCCCAGGTACTCTGTAAGAGGAGACAATGCTATTAATTGTTGAGGTTTTAGAGTGGCCCCACCCTTCTTTAAATTTTTAGAAGTATATGTGAGGCTGTGTTTATGTACATCATATGCAGACCATAAGAGGGATTTAGATTCTCCAGAATCTGACACCCTCTTCTGGAGTGTCTGAACAGCTAGAGTGTACTTATTTCTACTAAATACATAAATAAATAAATAAATAAATAAATAAATAAATAAATAAATAAACATTTTTTAAAAAGGATAAGACAGAAAGAAAGACCTGGCACGCCTGCCATCCATATCTCTGTCTGTCTGTCTGTCTGTCTGTCTGTCTATCTGATCTCTGGGAACTGGAGATGGGCCACGAATAGTTGCTGGTAGTTGATCTCAGGTTCTCTGGAAGAGGAGTCAGTGCTGTTAATTGTTGAGCCCTTTCAGTGGCCCCACCCATCTTTAAATTTTTAGAAGTATATGTGAGGCTGTGTTTATGTACATCATATGCAGACCATAAGAGGGATTTAGTTTCTCCAGAATCTGACACCCTCTTCTGGAGTGTCTGAACAGCTACAATGTACTTATATCTAATAAATAAATAAATAAATAAATGAATAAATAAATAAATAAATAAATAAACAAATATTTTTTTAAAAAAATGATAAGAAAGAAAGAAAGACCAGGCAGGCCTGCCATCCTTATCACTGTCTGTCTGTCTGTCTGTCTGATCCCCTGGAACTGGAGATGGGCCACTTTGTAGGTGCTGGAGGTTGATCCCAGGTTCTCTGGAAGAGGAGACAATGCTGTTCATTGTTGAGTCCTTTCAGTGGCCTTTTAATTTTTTAAGTATATGTGAGGCTGTGTTTATGTACATCATATTCAGACCATAAGAGGGATTTAGATTCTCTAGAATCTGACACCCTCTTCTGGAGTGTCTGAAGACGGCTACAGTGTAGTTATATCTAATAAATAAATAAATAAATAAATAAATAAATAAATAAATAAATAAACATTTTTTAAAAAGTATAAGAAATAAAGAAAGACCAGGCACGCCTGCCATCCATATCTCTGTCTGTCTGTCTGTCTGTCTGTCTGTCTGTCTGTCTATCTGATCCCTGGGAACTGGAGATGGGCCACGAATAGTTGCTGGTAGTTGATCCCAGGTTCTCTGGAAGAGGAGACAATGCTGTTAATTGTTGAGCCCTTTCAGTGGCGCCACCCATCTTTAAATATTTAGAAGTATATGTGAGGCTGTGTTTATGTACATCATATGCAGACCATAAGAGGCATTTAGATTCTCCAGAATCTGACACCCTCTTCTGGAGTGTCTGAAGACAGCTACAGTGTACTTATATCTAATAAATAAATAGATAAATAAATAAATAAATAAATAAACATTTTTTTAAAAAGGATAAGAAAGAAACAAAGACCAGGCAGGCCTACCATCCATATCTCTGTCTGTCTGTCTGTCTGTCTATCTGATTCCCGGGAACTGGAGATGGGCCACCATATAGTTGCTGGTAGTTGATCCAAGGTTCTCTGGAAGAGGAGACAATGCTGTTAATTGTTGAGCCCTTCCAGTGGCCCCACACTTTTTAAATATTTAGAAGTATATGTGAGGCTGTGTTTATGTACATCATATTCAGATTATAAGAGGATTTAGATTCTCCAGAGTCTGACACCCTCTTCTGGAGTGTCTGAAGACAGCTACAGTGTACTTATATCAAATAAATACATAAATAAATATATAAATAAACATTTTTTTAAAAAGGATAAGAAAGAATGAAAGACCAGGCAGGCCTGCCATCCTTATCACTGTCTGTATGTCTGTCTGTATGATCCTCTGGAACTGGAGATGGGCCACCATATAGTTGCTGGTAGTTGATCCCAGGTACTCTGGAAGAGGAGACAATGCTGTTAATTGTTGAGCTTTTAGAGTGGCCCCACCCTTCTTTAAATTTTTAGAAGTATATGTGAGGCTGTGTTTATGTACATCATATGCAGACCATAAGAGGGATTTAGATTCTCCAGAATCTGACACCCTCTTCTGCAGTGTGTGAACAGCTACAGTGTACTTATATCTAATAAATAATTAAATAAATAAATAAACAAACATTTTTTTAAAAAAAGGATAAGAAAGAAAGAAAGACCAGGCAGGCCTGCCAACCTTATCACTGTCTGTCTGTCTGTCTGTCTGATCCCCTGGAACTGGAGATGGACCACCATAGAGTTGCTGGTAGTTGATCCTAGGTTCTCTATAAGAGGAGACAATGCTGTTAATTTTTGAGCCCTTTCAGTGGCCCCACACATCTTTTAATTTTTAGAAGTATATGTTAGGCTGTGTTTATGTACATCATATGCAGACCATAAGAGGGATTTAGATTCTCCAGAATCTGACACCCTCTTCTGGAGTGTCTGAAGACAGCTACAGTGTACTTATATCTAATAAATACATAAATAAATATATAAATAAACATTTTTTTAAAAAGGATAAGAAAGAAAGAAAGAAAGACCAGGCAGGCCTGCCATCCTTAGCACTGTCTGTATGTCTGTCTGTCTGATCCCCTGGAACTGGAGATGGGCCACCATATAGTTGCTGGTAGTTGATCCCAGGTACTCTGGAAGAGGAGACAATGCTGTTAATTGTTGAGCTTTTAGAGTGGCCCCACCCTTCTTTAAATTTTTAGAAGTATATGTGAGGCTGTGTTTATGTACATCATATGCAGACCATAAGAGGGATTTAGATTCTCCAGAATCTGACAACCTCTTCTGGAGTGTCTGAACAGCTACAGTGTACTTATATCTAATAAATAAATAAATAAATAAATAAATAAATAAATAAATAAATAAATAAACATTTTTTAAAAAGGATATGACAGAAAGAAAGACCAGGCAGGCCTGCCATCCATATCTCTGTCTGTCTGTCTGTCAATCTGATCCCTGGGAACTGGAGATGGGCCACGAATAATTGCTGGTAGTTGATCCCAGGTTCTCTGGAAGAGGAGACAATGCTGTTAATTGTTGAGCCCTTTCAGTGGTGCCACCCATCTTTAAATATTTAGTAGTAAATGTGAGGCTGTGTTTATGTACATCATATGCAGACCATAAGAGGGATTTAGATTCTCCAGAATCTGACACCCTCTTCTGGAGTGTCTGAAGACAGCTACAGTGTACTTATATCAAATAAATAAATAGATAAATAAATAAATAAATAAATAAACATTTTTAAAAAGGATAAGAAAGAAAGAAAGACCAGGTAGGCCTGCCATCCATATCTCTGTCTGTCTTTCTGTCTGTCTATCTGATCCCCGGGAACTGGAGATGGGCCACCATATAGTTGCTGGTAGTTGATCCAAGGTTCTCTGGAAGAGGAGACAATGCTGTTAATTGTTGAGCCCTTTCAGTGGCCCCACACTTCTTTAAATATTTAGAAGTATATGTGAGGCTGTGTTTATGTACATCATATTCAGATTATAAGAGTATTTAGATTCTCCAGAATCTGACACCCTATACTGGAGTGTCTGAAGACAGCTACAGTGTACTTATAATAAATAAATAAATAAATAAATAAATAAATAAATAAATAAATAAACATTTTTGAAAAAGGATAAGAAAGAATGTAAGACCAGGCAGGCCTGCCATCCTTATCTCTGTCTGTCTGTCTGTCTGTCTGATCCCCTGGAACTGGAGATGGGCCACCATATAGTTGCTGGTAGTTGATCCTAGGTTCTCTGAAAGAGGAGACAATGCTGTTAATTGTTGAGCCCTCTCAGTGACCCCACACATCTTTAAATTTTTAGAAGTATATGTGAGGCTGTGTTTATGTACATCATATGCAGACCATAAGAGGGATTTAGATTCCAGAATTTGACACCCTCTTCTGGAGTGTCTGAAGACAGCTACAGTGTACTAATATCTAATAAATCCATAAATAAATATATAAATAAACATTTTTTAAAAAGGATAAGAAAGAAAGAAAGACCAGGCAGGCCTGCCATCCTTATCTCTGTCTGTCTGTCTGTCTCTCTGATCCCCTGGAACTGGAGATGGGCCACCATATAGTTGCTGGTAGTTGATCCCAGGTACTCTGGAAGAGGAGACAATGCTGTTAATTGTTGAGATTTTAGAGTGGCCCCACCCTTCTTTAAATTTTTAGAAGTATATGTGAGGCTGTGTTTATGTAAATCATATGCAGACCATAAGAGGGATTAGATTCTCCAGAATCTGCACCGTCTTCTGGAGAGTCTGACGACAGCTACAGTGTACTTATATCTTAAATACATAAATAAATAAATAAATGAATAACTGAATAAATAAATAAATAAATAAACATTTTTTTAAAAAAATAAGAAAGAATGAAAAATCAGGCAGGCCTGCCATCCTTATCTCTGTCTGTCTGTCTGTCTGTCTTATCCCCTGGAACTTGAGATGGGCCACCATATAGTTGCTGGTAGTTGATCCCACGTTCTCTGGAAGAAGAGACAATGCTGTTAATTGTTGAGCCCTTTCAGTGGGCCCACCCATCTTTAAATTTTTAGAAGTATATGTGAGGCTGTGTTTATGTACATCATATGCAGACCATAAGAGGGATTTAGATTCTCCAGAAGATGACACCCTCTTCTAGAGTGTCTGAAGACAGCTACAGTGTACTTATATCTAATAAATACATAAATAAATAAATAAATAAATAAATAAATAAATAAATAAATAAACATTTTTTTAAAGGATAAGAAAGAAAGAAAGACCAGGCAGGGCTGCCCTCCTTATCTTTGTCTGTCTGTCTGTCTCTCTGTTTGTCTGTCTGTCTGATCTCCTGGAACTGGAGATGGGCCACCATTTTGTTGCTGATAGTTGATCCCTGGTCTTCTGAAGAGGAGACAATGCTGTTAATTGTTCAGCCCTTTCAGTGGCCCCACCCATCTTTAAATTTCTAGAAGTAAATGTGATGCTGTGTTTATGTACATCATATTCAGACCCTTAAAGAGGGATTTATATTCTCCAGAATCTGACACCGTCTTTTGGAGTGTCTATGACGGATACAGTGTACTTATATCTAATAAATACATAAATAAAGAAATAAACATTTTTTAAAAAAGATAAGAAGGAAAGAAAGACCAGGCAGGCCTGCCATCCTTATCTCTGTCTGTGTGTCTGTCTGTCTGATCCTCTGGACCTGGAGATGGGCCACCATAGAGTTGCTTGTAGTTGATCCCAGGTTCTCTGGAAGAGGAGACAATGCTGTTAATTGTTGAGCCCTTTCAGTGGCCCCACCCATCTTTAAATTTTTAGAAGTATATGCGAGGCTGTGTTTATGTACCGAATATGCAGACCATAAGAGGTATTTAGATTCTCCAGAATCTGACACCCTCTTCTGGAGTGTCTGAAGACAGCTACAGTGTACTTATATCTAATAAATTCATAAATAAACAAATGAACATTTTTAAAAAAGGATAATAAAGAAAGAGAGACCAGGCAAGCCTGCCATCCTTGTCTGTCTGTCTGTCTGATCCCCTGGAAATGGAGATGGGCCACCATATAGTTGCTGG
Organism: Mus caroli; assembly: GCF_978045245.1. Lineage (NCBI taxonomy): Eukaryota > Metazoa > Chordata > Mammalia > Rodentia > Muridae > Mus > Mus caroli. The sequence goes on along the minus strand of NW_028227285.1, from coordinate 1,277,886 downwards.
TAGTTGATCCCAGGTTATCTAGAAGAGGAGACAATGCTGTTAATTGTTGATCCCTTTCATTGGCCCCACACATGTTTAAATTTTTAGAAGTAAATGTGAGGCTGTGTTTATGTACATCATATGCAGACCATAAGAGTGATTTAGATTCTCCAGAATCTGACACCCTCTTCTGGAGTGTCTGAAGACAGCTACAGTGTACTTATATCTAATAAATAAATAGATAAATAAATAAATAAATAAATAAACATTTTTTTAAAAAGGATAAGAAAGAAACAAAGACCAGGCAGGCCTACCATCCATATCTCTGTCTGTCTGTCTGTCTGTCTATCTGATTCCCGGGAACTGGAGATGGGCCACCATATAGTTGCTGGTAGTTGATCCAAGGTTCTCTGGAAGAGGAGACAATGCTGTTAATTGTTGAGCCCTTCCAGTGGCCCCACACTTTTTAAATATTTAGAAGTATATGTGAGGCTGTGTTTATGTACATCATATTCAGATTATAAGAGGATTTAGATTCTCCAGAGTCTGACACCCTCTTCTGGAGTGTCTGAAGACAGCTACAGTGTACTTATATCAAATAAATACATAAATAAATATATAAATAAACATTTTTTTAAAAAGGATAAGAAAGAATGAAAGACCAGGCAGGCCTGCCATCCTTATCACTGTCTGTATGTCTGTCTGTATGATCCTCTGGAACTGGAGATGGGCCACCATATAGTTGCTGGTAGTTGATCCCAGGTACTCTGGAAGAGGAGACAATGCTGTTAATTGTTGAGCTTTTAGAGTGGCCCCACCCTTCTTTAAATTTTTAGAAGTATATGTGAGGCTGTGTTTATGTACATCATATGCAGACCATAAGAGGGATTTAGATTCTCCAGAATCTGACACCCTCTTCTGCAGTGTGTGAACAGCTACAGTGTACTTATATCTAATAAATAATTAAATAAATAAATAAACAAACATTTTTTTAAAAAAAGGATAAGAAAGAAAGAAAGACCAGGCAGGCCTGCCAACCTTATCACTGTCTGTCTGTCTGTCTGTCTGATCCCCTGGAACTGGAGATGGACCACCATAGAGTTGCTGGTAGTTGATCCTAGGTTCTCTATAAGAGGAGACAATGCTGTTAATTTTTGAGCCCTTTCAGTGGCCCCACACATCTTTTAATTTTTAGAAGTATATGTTAGGCTGTGTTTATGTACATCATATGCAGACCATAAGAGGGATTTAGATTCTCCAGAATCTGACACCCTCTTCTGGAGTGTCTGAAGACAGCTACAGTGTACTTATATCTAATAAATACATAAATAAATATATAAATAAACATTTTTTTAAAAAGGATAAGAAAGAAAGAAAGAAAGACCAGGCAGGCCTGCCATCCTTAGCACTGTCTGTATGTCTGTCTGTCTGATCCCCTGGAACTGGAGATGGGCCACCATATAGTTGCTGGTAGTTGATCCCAGGTACTCTGGAAGAGGAGACAATGCTGTTAATTGTTGAGCTTTTAGAGTGGCCCCACCCTTCTTTAAATTTTTAGAAGTATATGTGAGGCTGTGTTTATGTACATCATATGCAGACCATAAGAGGGATTTAGATTCTCCAGAATCTGACAACCTCTTCTGGAGTGTCTGAACAGCTACAGTGTACTTATATCTAATAAATAAATAAATAAATAAATAAATAAATAAATAAATAAATAAATAAACATTTTTTAAAAAGGATATGACAGAAAGAAAGACCAGGCAGGCCTGCCATCCATATCTCTGTCTGTCTGTCTGTCAATCTGATCCCTGGGAACTGGAGATGGGCCACGAATAATTGCTGGTAGTTGATCCCAGGTTCTCTGGAAGAGGAGACAATGCTGTTAATTGTTGAGCCCTTTCAGTGGTGCCACCCATCTTTAAATATTTAGTAGTAAATGTGAGGCTGTGTTTATGTACATCATATGCAGACCATAAGAGGGATTTAGATTCTCCAGAATCTGACACCCTCTTCTGGAGTGTCTGAAGACAGCTACAGTGTACTTATATCAAATAAATAAATAGATAAATAAATAAATAAATAAATAAACATTTTTAAAAAGGATAAGAAAGAAAGAAAGACCAGGTAGGCCTGCCATCCATATCTCTGTCTGTCTTTCTGTCTGTCTATCTGATCCCCGGGAACTGGAGATGGGCCACCATATAGTTGCTGGTAGTTGATCCAAGGTTCTCTGGAAGAGGAGACAATGCTGTTAATTGTTGAGCCCTTTCAGTGGCCCCACACTTCTTTAAATATTTAGAAGTATATGTGAGGCTGTGTTTATGTACATCATATTCAGATTATAAGAGTATTTAGATTCTCCAGAATCTGACACCCTATACTGGAGTGTCTGAAGACAGCTACAGTGTACTTATAATAAATAAATAAATAAATAAATAAATAAATAAATAAATAAACATTTTTGAAAAAGGATAAGAAAGAATGTAAGACCAGGCAGGCCTGCCATCCTTATCTCTGTCTGTCTGTCTGTCTGTCTGATCCCCTGGAACTGGAGATGGGCCACCATATAGTTGCTGGTAGTTGATCCTAGGTTCTCTGAAAGAGGAGACAATGCTGTTAATTGTTGAGCCCTCTCAGTGACCCCACACATCTTTAAATTTTTAGAAGTATATGTGAGGCTGTGTTTATGTACATCATATGCAGACCATAAGAGGGATTTAGATTCCAGAATTTGACACCCTCTTCTGGAGTGTCTGAAGACAGCTACAGTGTACTAATATCTAATAAATCCATAAATAAATATATAAATAAACATTTTTTAAAAAGGATAAGAAAGAAAGAAAGACCAGGCAGGCCTGCCATCCTTATCTCTGTCTGTCTGTCTGTCTCTCTGATCCCCTGGAACTGGAGATGGGCCACCATATAGTTGCTGGTAGTTGATCCCAGGTACTCTGGAAGAGGAGACAATGCTGTTAATTGTTGAGATTTTAGAGTGGCCCCACCCTTCTTTAAATTTTTAGAAGTATATGTGAGGCTGTGTTTATGTAAATCATATGCAGACCATAAGAGGGATTAGATTCTCCAGAATCTGCACCGTCTTCTGGAGAGTCTGACGACAGCTACAGTGTACTTATATCTTAAATACATAAATAAATAAATAAATGAATAACTGAATAAATAAATAAATAAATAAACATTTTTTTAAAAAAATAAGAAAGAATGAAAAATCAGGCAGGCCTGCCATCCTTATCTCTGTCTGTCTGTCTGTCTGTCTTATCCCCTGGAACTTGAGATGGGCCACCATATAGTTGCTGGTAGTTGATCCCACGTTCTCTGGAAGAAGAGACAATGCTGTTAATTGTTGAGCCCTTTCAGTGGGCCCACCCATCTTTAAATTTTTAGAAGTATATGTGAGGCTGTGTTTATGTACATCATATGCAGACCATAAGAGGGATTTAGATTCTCCAGAAGATGACACCCTCTTCTAGAGTGTCTGAAGACAGCTACAGTGTACTTATATCTAATAAATACATAAATAAATAAATAAATAAATAAATAAATAAACATTTTTTTAAAGGATAAGAAAGAAAGAAAGACCAGGCAGGGCTGCCCTCCTTATCTTTGTCTGTCTGTCTGTCTCTCTGTTTGTCTGTCTGTCTGATCTCCTGGAACTGGAGATGGGCCACCATTTTGTTGCTGATAGTTGATCCCTGGTCTTCTGAAGAGGAGACAATGCTGTTAATTGTTCAGCCCTTTCAGTGGCCCCACCCATCTTTAAATTTCTAGAAGTAAATGTGATGCTGTGTTTATGTACATCATATTCAGACCCTTAAAGAGGGATTTATATTCTCCAGAATCTGACACCGTCTTTTGGAGTGTCTATGACGGATACAGTGTACTTATATCTAATAAATACATAAATAAAGAAATAAACATTTTTTAAAAAAGATAAGAAGGAAAGAAAGACCAGGCAGGCCTGCCATCCTTATCTCTGTCTGTGTGTCTGTCTGTCTGATCCTCTGGACCTGGAGATGGGCCACCATAGAGTTGCTTGTAGTTGATCCCAGGTTCTCTGGAAGAGGAGACAATGCTGTTAATTGTTGAGCCCTTTCAGTGGCCCCACCCATCTTTAAATTTTTAGAAGTATATGCGAGGCTGTGTTTATGTACCGAATATGCAGACCATAAGAGGTATTTAGATTCTCCAGAATCTGACACCCTCTTCTGGAGTGTCTGAAGACAGCTACAGTGTACTTATATCTAATAAATTCATAAATAAACAAATGAACATTTTTAAAAAAGGATAATAAAGAAAGAGAGACCAGGCAAGCCTGCCATCCTTGTCTGTCTGTCTGTCTGATCCCCTGGAAATGGAGATGGGCCACCATATAGTTGCTGGTAGTTGATCCCAGGTTATCTAGAAGAGGAGACAATGCTGTTAATTGTTGATCCCTTTCATTGGCCCCACACATGTTTAAATTTTTAGAAGTAAATGTGAGGCTGTGTTTATGTACATCATATGCAGACCATAAGAGGGATATAGATTCTCCAGAATCTGACACCCTCTTCTGGAGTGTCTGAAGACAGCTACAGTGTACTTATATCTAATAAATAAATAAATAAATAAATAAATAAATAAATAAATATATAAATAAACATTTTTTAAAAGGGATAAGAAAGAAAGAAAAACCAGGCAGGCCTGCCATCCTTGTCTGTCTTTCTCTCTGTCTGTCTGTCTTCCCTAGCCCCTTGAGTAGCCTATCCTAGTCCCTTGCCTTGACTAGCCCAGCCCCTTGCCTAGCCTAGCCTAGCCCAGCCCTGCCTTGCCTAGCCCTGCCTATCCCTGTCTTTAACCAGGCTGGCCTCGATCTCAAAAACTGACTGCCTCTGCCTCCAGAGTGCTCTCATTAAGACCTCGAGCCACCACTGATTGTTGTGTTTTCTAAGTCTTACATAGGTATGGTCTGTTTCTCAGCTGTGAAACCCTAATTAACACGTGTAGTCTGTCCTAGGTCAGCCATAGCTACAGACTGAGGCCTTTTCTAAAACAAAACAAAAGAAAACAAAAAATAGAAATAATAAAATAAATAAATTAAGCAACCACATGATATCTTTTCTTTCTTTCAATGATACTCAGAGCTTGAAGCAGTTCACCCATGAGACCTCAGCTCCGGACATTGAGGCTCTTTCCCTAACAAGTATTATGGCTGAACCTGAGGGGTTCTACTGCTGATTTGTGTCCCCCACTTTAAAAAAATAGTTGTTTTCAAAGGCTGCAGGTTCTTAGCCCTGTTCCTTGTTACAGTTGAGTCACAGCCCTGAAAGTTCAGTGGTAGTTAAAGGCACTGAGAAGGGCTTCCTATAGACATCAAAGACCAAGTCTTTGTTTTTAAAAAGTTAATCTGGATTCCCCCACCCCCTGGCATCCTTAGAATTCCTAGAAAGGAAGGCAGGGACCTGGGCAGAAGGGTGCAAGGCTACTGGTGTTTGTAAGTGGTAACAGAAAGCTTTCTCTTGTTGGTACCCTACCCCAAGTTAAACTGTCACTTCTTTTTCCTAGTTGTTGTTTTGTCGGTTTGTATTCTCAACATAGACCCTTTTCCTTCCTAACCTTGGCTGTCCTGAACCTTACTGTCCTTGAACTCAGTGATTTGCCTGTCTTGCTGGGATGAAACTGTGAGCTACCATCCAGAAGGAAGCACCCTGCTGAGGTTAGATTGGGGTCTCTTCCATTTTCCTCTATGAACATGCATATGGCAGGCCTGATCTTTCTTTTTTACTTTTCCTTTTCTTTTTAAAGATTTATTTATTTATTATATTTAAGTATGCTGTAGCTATCTTCAGACAGTCCAGAAGAGGGTGTCAGATTGTGAAGAATCTAAATCATTCTTATTGTCTGCATATGATGTATATAAACACAGCCTCACATATACTCAAAAAAAAAAAAAGAAAGAAAAAAGATGTGGCTACAGAGAGGGCTCAACAATTAAGAGCATTGTCTCCTCTTCCAGAGAACCTGGGCTCAATTACCAGTATTATATATGGTGGCCCATCTCCAGTTCCAGGGGATCTAATACTCTGTTCTGGAGTCTGTGGGCACAGCATACACATGCAAAACATTCTTACACAATCATTGAGAGAGGAGAGAGAGGGGTTGAGAGAGAGGGGAGGTAATCATACCTCCTGACGAGTTTGAAGACCTGAGCTTCATTACTCACACAAATAAATAAATGCAAAATATTTTTTTATAAATAAACTCTGTCATTGCCCTTTAAAAATTCCTAGAAAACAAGTTTTATAAGCAACAGTTATATTTACTATATCTAAAGGACAGTCATGAGCATATTCAATAAATAGAAAAAGGCCTGTTAGTCTTAGAAATGGAAAAGACAAACCAAGGAAGGTTTGCAATTACATAATGAGGCAGCTCAGACCAGCTCTAAGGTTGGAAATAAGACTCGAGAATAGGATACACCTGAAGACAGCCAGCCATTGTTTTTTGTTTTGGAGGCTGAAAGGATACACCTGAAGACAGCCAATGCTGTGTGATGGTGATCTGGTATTTTTTTTTTTTAATTTTTAAAAACTTTAACACTTTTTATAAAACTTTTATAAAAACTTTTTCTTTCTTTCTTTCTTTCCTCACCCTAGCCCCTACCCTAGCCCTGTCTTTCACCAGGGTGGCCTCGAACTCAGAAACTGACTGCCTCTATCTACAGAGTGCTCTCATTAAGAGCTTGAGCCACCACTGAATGTAGGGTTTTCTAAGCCTTACCTTGCTCTTGGTGTCTGTTCTCAGCTGTGAAACCCTAATTAACACAAGTAGGCAGTCCTGGGTCAGCCAGAGCTACAGACTGAGGACTTCTCTAAAAACAAATAAAACAAAACAAAACAACAAATAGAAATAATAAAATACATAAATTAAGAAACCACAGCATAGCTTTTCTCTCTCTAGGTGGTACTCAGAAATTCCAGCAGTTGGCCTGTGACAACTCAGCTCAGTATATGTGAGGCTGTGTTTATGTACATCCTATGCAGACCATAAGAGGGATTTACATTCTCCAGAATCTGACACCCTCCTCTGGAGTGTCTGAAGACAGCTACAGTGTACTTATATCTAAGAAATAAATAAATAAATAAATAAATAAATAAATAAATATTTTTTAAAAAGGATAAGAAAGAAAGAAAGACCATGCAGGCCTGCCATCATTATCTCTGTCTGTCTGTCTGTCTGTCTGATCCCCTGGAACAGGAGATGGGCCACCTTGTAGGAGCTGGTAGTTGATCCCAGGTTCTCTGGAAGAGGAGACAATGCTATTAATTGTTGAGCCCTTTCAGTGGCCCCACCCATTTTTAATTTTTAGAAGTATATGTGAGGCTGTGTTTATGTACATCATATTCAGAACATAAGAGGGATTTAGATTCTCCAGAATCTGACAACCTCTTCTGGAGTGTCTGAAACAGATACAGTTTACTTATATCTAATGAATACATATATAAAAAATAAATATTTTTAAAAATGATAAGAAAGAAAGAAAGACCAGGCAGGCCTCCATCCTTAACTCTGTCTGTCTGTCTGTCTGTTTGAAACCCTGGAACTGGAGATGGGCCACCATATAGTTGCTGGAAGTTGATCCCAGGCTCTCTGGAAGAGGAGACAATGCTGTTAATTGTTGAGCCATTTCAGTGGCCCCACCCATCTTTAAATTTTTAGAAGTAAAGTTGAGGCTGTGTTTATGTACATCATATGCAGACCATAAGAGGGATTTAGATTCTCCAGAATCTGACACCCTCTTCTTGATTGTTTGAAGACAGCTACATTGTACTTATATCTAATAAATACATAAATATATGAATAAACATTTTTTAAAAAGGATAAGAAAGAAAGAAAGACCAGGTAGGCCTGCCATCATTATCCTTGTCTGTCTGTCTGTCTGTCTGATCAGCTGGAACTGGAGATGGGCCACCATATAGTTGCTGGTAGTTGATCCCAGGATCTCTGGTAGAGTTGACAATGCTGTTAATTGTTGAGACCTTTAAGTGGCCCCACACATATTTTAATTTTTAGAAGTATATGTGAGTCTGTGTTTATGTACATCATATGCAGACCATAAGAGGGATATCGATACTCCAGAATCTGACACCCTCTTCTGGAGTGTCTGAAGATAGCTACAGTGTACTTATATCTAATAAATAAATAAATAAATAAATAAATAAATAAATAAATAAACAAACATTTTTTAAAAAGGATAAGAAAGAAAGAAAGACCAGGCAGGACTGCCATCCTTATCTCTGTCTGTCTGTCTGTCTGTCTGATCCTCTGGAACTGGAGATGGGCCACCATAGAGTTGCTTGTAGTTGATCCCAGGTTCTCTGGAAAAGGAGACAATGCTTTTAATTGTTGAGCCCTTTCAGTGGGCCCACACATCTTTAAATTTTTAGAAGTATATGTGAGGCCGTGTTTATGTACATCATATGCAGACCATAAGAGGGATTTAGATTCTCCAGAATATGACACCCTCTTCTAGAGTGTCTGAAGACAGCTTCAGTGTACTTATATCTAATAAATACATAAATAAATAAATAAACATTTTTTAAAAAGTATAAGAAAGAAAGAAAGACCAGGCAGGCCTGCCACCATGTCTGTCTGTCTGTCTATCTGTCTATCTGTCAGATACCCTGGAACTGGAGATGCGCCACCATATAGTTGATGGTAGTTGATTCCAGGTTCTCTGGAAGAGGAAACAATGCTGTTAATTGTTGAGTCCTTTCAGTGGCCCCACCCATCTTTAAATTTTTAGAAGTATATGTGAGGCTGTGTTCATGTACATCATAGGCAGACCATAGGAGGGATATAGATTCTCCAGAATCTGACACCCTCTTCTGGAGTGCCTGAAGACAGCTACAGTGTACTTATATCTAATGAATAAATAAATAAATAAATAAATAAATGAATAAATAAATAAATAAATAAACCTTTTTTAAAAAGGATAAGAAAGAAAGAAAAATCAGGCAGGCCTGCCATCCTTATCTCTGTCTGTCTGTATGTCTGTCTTATCCCCTGGAACTTGAAATGGGCCACCATATAGTTGCTGGTAGTTTATCCCACGTTCTCTGGAAGAAGAGACAATGCTGTTAATTGTTGAGTCATTTCAGTGGGCCCACCCATCTTTAAATATTTAGAAGTATATGTGAGGTTGTGTTTATGTACATCATATGCAGACCATAAGAGCGATTTAGATTCTCCAGAAGATGACACCCTCTTCTAGAGTGTCTGAAGACAGCTACAGTGTACTTATATCTAATAAATACATAAATAAATAAATAAATAAATAAATAAATAAATAAATAAACAAACATTTTTTAAAAAGTATAAGAAATAAAGAAAGACCAGGCAGGCCTGCCATCCTTATCTCTGTCTCTCTGTCTGTCTGTCTGTCTGTCTGATCCACTGGAACTGGAGATGGGCCACCATAAGGTGCTGGTAGTTTATCCCAGGTTTCTGAAAGAGGAGACAATGCTGTTACTTGTTGAGCCCTCTCATTGGCCCCACACATCTTTAAATTTTTAGAAGTATATGTGAGGCTGTGTTTATGTACATCATATGCAGACCATAAGAGGGATTTAGATTCTCCAGAATCTGACACCCTCTTCTGGGGTGTCTGAAGACAGCTACAGTGTACTTATATCTAATAAATACATAAATAAATATATAAATAAACATTTTTTGAAAAGGATAAGAAAGAAAGAATGACCAGGCAGGCCTGCCATCCTTATCACTGTCTGTATGTCTGTCTGTCTGATCCCCTGGAACTGGAGATGGGCCACCATATAGTTGCTGGTAGCTGATCCCAAGTACTCTGGAAGAGGAGACAATGCTGTTAATTGTTGAGCTTTTAGAGTGCTCCAACCCTTTTTAAATTTTTAGAAGTATATGTGAGGCTGTGTTTATGTACATCATATGCAGACCATAAGAGAGATTTAGATTCTCCAGAATCTGACACCCTCTTCTGGAGTGTCTGAACAGCTACAGTGTACTTATATCTAATAATAAATAAATAAATAAATAAATAAATAAATAAATAAATAAATAAATAAACATTTTTTTAAAAAAAGGATAAGAAAGAAAGAAAGACCAGGCAGGCCTGCCATCCTTATCACTGTCTGTCTGTCTGTCTGTCTGATCCCCTGGAACTGGAGATGGGCCACCTTTTAGGTGCTGGTAGTTGATCCCAGGTTCTCTGGAAGAGGAGACAATGCTGTTAATTGTTGAGTCCTTTCAGTGGCCCCACCTATTTATAATTTTTAGACGTATATGTGAGGCTGTGATTATGTACATCATATTCAGACCATAAGAGGGATTTAGATTCTCTAGAATCTGACACCCTCTTCTGGAGTGTCTGAAGACGGCTACAATGTACTCATATCTAATAAATACATAAATAAATAAATAAATAAATAAACATTTTTTAAAAAGTATAAGAAATATAGAAAGACCAGGCAGACCTGCCATCCTTATCTCTGTCTCTCTGTCTGTCTGTCTGTCTGTCTGATCCACTGGAACTGGAGATGGGCCACCATAAGGTGCTGGTAGTTTATCCCAGGTTCTCTGAAAGAGGAGACAATGCTGTTAATTGTTGAGCCCTCTCAGTGGCCCCACACATCTTTAAATTTTTAGAAGTATATGTGAGTCTCTGTTTATGTACATCATATGCAGACCATAAGAGGGATTTAGATTCTCCAGAATCTGACACCCTCTTCTGGAGTGTCTGAACAGCTACAGTGTACTTATATCTAATAATAAATAAATAAATAAATAAATAAATAAATAAATAAATAAATAAATAAACGAACATTTTTTTAAAAAAAGGATAAGAAAGAAAGAAAGACCAGGCAGGCCTGCCATCCTTATCACTGTCTGTCTGTCTTTCTGTCTGATCCCCTGGAACTGGAGATGGGCCACCTTTTAGGTGCTGGTAGTTGATCCCAGGTTCTCTGGAAGAGGAGACAATGCTGTAAATTGTTGAGTCCTTTCAGTGGCCCCACCTATTTATAATTTTTAGAAGTATATGTGAGGCTGTGTTTATATACATCATATTCAGACCATAAGAGGGATTTAGATTCTCTAGAATCTGACACCCTCTTCTGGAGTGTCTGAAGACGGTTACAGTGTACTTATATCTAATAAATAAATAAATAAATAAATAAATAAATAAATAAATAAAATATAAACATTTTTTTTAAAATATAAGAAATAAAGAAAGACCAGGCAGGCCTGCCATCCATATCTCTGTCTCTCTGTCTGTCTGTCTGTCTGATCCCCTGGAACTGGAGATGGGCCACCTTTTAGGTGCTGGTAGTTGATCCCAGGTTCTCTGGAAGAGGAGACAATGCTGTTAATTGTTGAGTCCTTTCAGTGGCCCCAACTATTTATAATTTTTAGACGTATATGTGAGGCTGTGTTTATGTACATCATATTCAGACCATAAGAGGGATTTAGATTCTCTAGAATCTGACACCCTCTTCTGGAGTGTCTGAAGACGGCTACAGTGTACTTATATCTAATAAATACATAAATAAATAAATAAATAAATAAATAAATAAACAATTTTTAAAAAGTATAAGAAATAAAGAAAGACCAGGCAGGCCTGCCATCCTTATCTCTGTCTCTCTGTCTGTCTGTCTGTCTGTCTGATCCACTGGAACTGGAGATGGGCCACCATAAGGTGCTGGTAGTTTATTCCAGGTTCTCTGAAAGAGGAGACAATGCTGTTAATTGTTGAGCCCTCTCAGTGGCCCCACACATCTTTAAATTTTTAGAAGTATATGCGAGGCTGTTTTTATGTACATCATATGCAGACCATAACAGGGATTTAGATTCTCCAGAATCTGACACCCTCTTCTGGAGTGTCTGAAAGCAGCTACAGTGTACATATATCTAATAAATACATAAATAAATATATAAATAAACATTTTTTAAAAAGGATAAGAAAGAAAGAAAGACCAGGCAGGCCTGCCATCCTTATCACTGTCTGTATGTCTCTCTGTCTGATCCCTGGAACTGGAGATGGGCCACCATATAGTTGCTGGTAGTTGATCCCAGGTACTCTGGAAGAGGAGACAATGCTGTTAATTGTTGAGCTTTTAGAGTGGCCCCACCCTTCTTTAAATTTTTAGAAGTATATGTGAGGCTGTGTTTATGTACATCATATGCATACCATAAGTGGGATTTAGATTCTCCAGAATATGACACCCTCTTCTGGAGTGTCTGAACATCTACAGTGTACTTATATTTAATAATAAATGAATAAATAAATAAATAAATAAATAAATAAATAAACATTTTTTTAAAAAAAGGATAAGAAAGAAAGACCAGGCAGGCCTGCCATCCTTATCACTGTCTGTCTCTCTGTCTGTCTGATCCCCTGGAACTGGAGATGGGCCACCTTTTAGGTGCTGGTAGTTGATCCCAGGTTCTCTAGAAGAGGAGACAATGCTGTTAATTGTTGAGTGCTTTCAGTGGCCCCACATATTTATAATTTTTAGAAGTATATGTGAGGCTGTGTTTATGTACATCATATTCAGACCATAAGAGGGATTTAGATTCTCTAGAATATGACACCCTCTTCTGGAGTGTCTGAAGACGGCTACAGTGTACTTATATCTAATAAATAAATAAATAAATAAATAAATAAATAAATAAATAAACATTTTTTTAAAAGTATAAGAAATAAAGAAAGACCAGGCAGGCCTGCCATCCTTATCTCTGTCTCTCTGTCTGTCTGTCTGTCTGTCTGATCCACTGGAACTGGAGATGGGCCACCATAAGGTGCTGGTAGTTTATCCCAGGTTTCTGAAAGAGGAGACAATGCTGTTACTTGTTGAGCCCTCTCATTGGCCCCACACATCTTTAAATTTTTAGAAGTATATGTGAGGCTGTGTTTATGTACATCATATGCAGACCATAAGAGGGATTTAGATTCTCCAGAATCTGACACCCTCTTCTGGGGTGTCTGAAGACAGCTACAGTGTACTTATATCTAATAAATACATAAATAAATATATAAATAAACATTTTTTGAAAAGGATAAGAAAGAAAGAATGACCAGGCAGGCCTGCCATCCTTATCACTGTCTGTATGTCTGTCTGTCTGATCCCCTGGAACTGGAGATGGGCCACCATATAGTTGCTGGTAGCTGATCCCAAGTACTCTGGAAGAGGAGACAATGCTGTTAATTGTTGAGCTTTTAGAGTGCTCCAACCCTTTTTAAATTTTTAGAAGTATATGTGAGGCTGTGTTTATGTACATCATATGCAGACCATAAGAGAGATTTAGATTCTCCAGAATCTGACACCCTCTTCTGGAGTGTCTGAACAGCTACAGTGTACTTATATCTAATAATAAATAAATAAATAAATAAATAAATAAATAAATAAACATTTTTTTAAAAAAAGGATAAGAAAGAAAGAAAGACCAGGCAGGCCTGCCATCCTTATCACTGTCTGTCTGTCTGTCTGTCTGATCCCCTGGAACTGGAGATGGGCCACCTTTTAGGTGCTGGTAGTTGATCCCAGGTTCTCTGGAAGAGGAGACAATGCTGTTAATTGTTGAGTCCTTTCAGTGGCCCCACCTATTTATAATTTTTAGACGTATATGTGAGGCTGTGTTTATGTACATCATATTCAGACCATAAGAGGGATTTAGATTCTCTAGAATCTGACACCCTCTTCTGGAGTGTCTGAAGACGGCTACAATGTACTCATATCTAATAAATACATAAATAAATAAATAAATAAATAAATAAACATTTTTTAAAAAGTATAAGAAATATAGAAAGACCAGGCAGACCTGCCATCCTTATCTCTGTCTCTCTGTCTGTCTGTCTGTCTGTCTGATCCACTGGAACTGGAGATGGGCCACCATAAGGTGCTGGTAGTTTATCCCAGGTTCTCTGAAAGAGGAGACAATGCTGTCAATTGTTGAGCCCTCTCAGTGGCCCCACACATCTTTAAATTTTTAGAAGTATATGTGAGGCTCTGTTTATGTACATCATATGCAGACCATAAGAGGGATTTAGATTCTCCAGAATCTGACACCCTCTTCTGGAGTGTCTGAAGACAGCTACAGTGTACTTATATCTAATAAATACATAAATAAATAAATAAATAAACATTTTTTTTAAAAAGGATAAGAAAGAAAGAAAGACCAGGCAGGCCTGCCATCCTTATCACTGTCTGTATGTCTGTCTGTCTGATCCCCTGGAACTGGAGATGGGACACCATATAGTTGCTGGTAGTTGATCCCAGGTACTCTGGAAGAGGAGACAATGCTGTTAATTGTTGAGCTTTTAGAGTGGCCCCACCTTTCTTTAATTTTTAGAAGTATATGTGAGGCTGTGTTTATGTACATCATATGCAGACCATAAGAGGGATTTAGATTCTCCAGAATCTGACACCCTCTTCTGGAGTGTCTGAACAGCTACAGTGTACTTATATCTAATAATAAATAAATAAATAAATAAATAAATAAATAAATAAATAAACATTTTTTTAAAAAAGGATAAGAAAGAAAGATAGACCAGGCAGGCCTGCCATCCTTATCACTGTCTGTCTGTCTGTCTGTCTGATCCCCTGGAACTGGAGATGGGCCACCTTTTAGGTGCTGGTAGTTGATCCCAGGTTCTCTGGAAGAGGAGACAATGCTGTTAATTGTTGAGTCCTTTCAGTGGCCCCACCTATTTATAATTTTTAGAAGTATATGTGAGGCTGTGTTTATGTACATCATATGCAGACCATAAGAGGGATTTAGATTCTCCAGAATCTGACACCCTCTTCTGGAGTGTCTGAACAGCTACAGTGTACTTATATCTAATAATAAATAAATAAATAAATAAATAAATAAATAAATAAATAAACATTTTTTTAAAAAAGGATAAGAAAGAAAGATAGACCAGGCAGGCCTGCCATCCTTATCACTGTCTGTCTGTCTGTCTGTCTGATCCCCTGGAACTGGAGATGGGCCACCTTTTAGGTGCTGGTAGTTGATCCCAGGTTCTCTGGAAGAGGAGACAATGCTGTTAATTGTTGAGTCCTTTCAGTGGCCCCACCTATTTATAATTTTTAGAAGTATATGTGAGGCTGTGTTTACATACATCATATTCAGACCATAAGAGGGATTTAGATTCTCTAGAATCTGACACCCTTTTCTGGAGTGTCTGAAGACGGCTACAGTGTACTTATATCTAATAAATACATAAATAAATAAATAAATAAACATTTTTTAAAAAGTATAAGAAATAAAGAAAGACCAGGCAGACCTGCCATCCTTATCTCTGTCTCTCTGTCTCTCTGTCTGTCTGTCTGATCCACTGGAACTGGAGATGGGCCACCATAAGGTGCTGGTAGTTTATCCCAGGTTCTCTGAAAGAGGAGACAATGCTGTTAATTGTTGAGCCCTCTCAGTGGCCCCACACATCTTTAAATTTTTAGAAGTATATGTGAGGCTTTGTTTATGTACATCATATACAGACCATAAGAGGGATTTAGATTCTCCAGAATCTGACACCCTCTTCTGGAGTGTCTGAAGACAGCTACAGTGTACTTATATCTAATAAATACATAAATAAATATATAAATAAACATTTTTTTAAAAAGGATAAGAAAGAAAGAAAGACCAGGCAGGCCTGCCATCCTTATCACTGTCTGTATGTCTGTCTGTCTGATCCTCTGGAACTGGAGATGAACCACCATATAGTTGCTGGTAGTTGATCCCAGGTACTCTGGAAGAGGAGACAATGCTGTTAATTGTTGAGCTTTTAGAGTGGCCCCACCCTTCTTTAAATTTTTAGAAGTATATGTGAGGCTGTGTTTATGTACATCATATGCAGTCCATAAGAGGGATTTAGATTCTCCAGAATATGACACCCTCTTCTGAAGTGTCTGAAGACAGCTACAGTGTACTTATATCTAATAAATATATATATAAATAAATAAACATTTTTAAAATGTATAAGAAGAAAGCAAAACCAGGAAGGCCTGCAATCCTTGTCTGTCTGTCTGTATGTCTGTCTGTCTGATCGCCTGGAACTGGAGATGGGCCACAATATAGTTGCTGGTAGTTGATCCCAGGTCCTCTGGAAGAGGAGACAATGCTGTTAATTGTTGAGCCCTTTCAGTGGCCCCAACCATCTTTAAATTTTTAGAAGTATATGTGATGCTGTGTTTATGTACATCATATGCAGACCATATGAGGGATATAGATTCTCCAGAATCTGACACCCTCTTCTGGAGAGTCTGAAGACAGCTACAGTGTACTTATATCTAATAAATACATAAATAAATAAATAAATAAATAAATAAATTAATTAATGAATAAATAAATAAATAAACAATTTTAAAAAGGATAAGAAAGAGACAAAAATCAGGCAGGCCTGCCATCCTTATCTCTGTCTGTCTGTCTGTCTGTCTGATCCCCTGCAACTGGAGATGGGCCACCACATAGTTGCTGGTAGTTGATCCCACGTTCTCTGGAAGAGGAGACAATGGTGTTAATTGTTGAGCCCTTTCAGTGGGCCCACCCATCTTTAAATATTTAGAAGTATATGTGAGGTTGTGTTTATGTACATCATATGCAGACCATAAGAGCGATTTAGATTCTCCAGAAGATGACACCCTCTTCTAGAGTGTCTGAAGACAGCTACAGTGTACTTATATCTAATAAATACATAAATAAATAAATAAATAAATAAATAAATAAATAAATAAACATTTTTTTAAAAGTATAAGAAAGAAAGAAAGACCAGGCAGGCCTCCATCCTTACCTCTGTCAGTCTGTCTGTCTGTCTGATCGCCTGGAACTGGAGATGGGCCACCTTTTAGGTGCTGGTAGTTGATCCCAGGTTCTCTGGAAGAAGAGACAATGGTGTTAATTGTTGAGCCCTTTCAGTGGGCCCACCCATCTTTAAATTTTTAGAAGTATATGTGAGGCTGTGTTTGTGTACATCATATCCAGACCATAAGAGGGATTTAGATTCTCCAGAATATGACACCCTCTTCTGAAGTGTCTGAAGACAGCTACAGTGTACTTATATCTAATAAATATATATATAAATAAATAAACATTTTTAAAATGTATAAGAAAGAAAGAAAAACCAGGCAGGCCTGCAATCCTTGTCTGTCTGTGTGTATATATGTCTGTCTGATCGCCTGGAACTGGAGATGGGCCACAATATAGTTGCTGGTAGTTGATCCCTGGTCCTCTGGAAGAGAAGACAATGCTGTTAATTGTTGAGCCCTTTCAGTGGCCCCAACCATCTTTAAATTTTTAGAAGTATATGTGAGGCTGTGTTTATGTACATCATATGCAGACCATAAGAGGGATATAGATTCTCCAGAATCTGACACCCTTTTCTGGAGAGTCTGAAGACAGCTACAGTGTACTTATATCTAATAAATAAATAAATAAATAAATAAATAAATAAATAAATAAACATTTTTTAAAAGTATAAGAAAGAAAGAAAGACCAGGCAGGCCTCCATCCTTATCTCTGTCTGTGTGTCTGTCTGTCTGATACCCTGGAACTGGAGATGGGCCACCATATAGTTGCTGGTAGTTTATCCAAGGTTCTCTGGAAGAGGAGACAATGCTGTTAATTGTTGAGCCCTTTCAGTGGCCCCACCCATCTTTAAATTTTTAGAAGTATATGCAAGGCTGTGTTTATGTACCGAATATGCAGACCATAAGAGGGATTTAGATTCTCCAGAATCTGACACCCTCTTTTGGAGTGTCTGAAGACAGCTACAGTGTACTTATATCTAATAAATTCATAAATAAACAAATAAACATTTTTATAAAAGGATAATAAAGAAAGAGAGACCAGGCAGGCCTGCCATCCTTGTCTGTCTGTCTGTCTGTCTGATCCCCTGGAACTGGAGATGGGCCACCATATAATTGCTGGTAGTTGATCCCAGGTTCTCTGGAAGAGGAGTCAGTGCTGTTAATTGTTGAGCCCTTTCAGTGGCCCCACCCATCTTTAAATTTTTAGAAGTATATGTGAGGCTGTGTTCATATACATCATATGCAGACCATAAGAGGGATATAGATTCTCCAGAATCTGACACCCTCTTCGGGAGTGTTTGAAGACAGCTACAGTGTACGTATATCTAATAAATACATAAATAAATAAATAAATAAATAAACAAACATTTTTTAAAAGGGATAAGAAAGAAAGAAAAACCAGGCAGGCCTGCCATCCTTGTCTGTCCTTCTCTCTGTCTGTCTGTCTTGCCTAGCCCCTTGAGTAGCCTAGCCTAGTCCCTTGCCTTGACTAGCCCAGCCCCTTGCCTAGCCTAGCCTAGCACAGCCCTGCCTTGACTAGCCCTGCCTATCCCCGTCTTTAACCAGGCTGGCCTCGAACTCAGAAACTGACTGCCTCTGCCTCCAGAGTGCTCTCATCAAGAGCTCGAGCCACCACTGACTGTTGGGTTTTCTAAGTCTTACATAGGTATGGTCTGTTTCTCAGCTGTGAAACCCTAATTAACACATGTAGTCTGTCCTAGGTCAGCCATAGCTACAGACTGAGGCCTTTGCTAAAACAAAACAAAAGAAAACAAAAAATGAAATAATAAAATAAATAAATTAAGCAACCACATGATATCTTTTCTTTCTTTCAATGATACTCAGAGCTTGAAGCAGTTCACCCATGAGACCTCAGCTCCGGACATTGAGGCTCTTTCCCTAACAAGTATTATGGCTGAACCTGAGGGGTTCTACTGCTGATTTGTGTCCCCCACTTTAAAAAAATAGTTGTTTTCAAAGGCTGCAGGTTCTTAGCCCTGTTCCTTGTTACAGTTGAGTCACAGCCCTGAAAGTTCAGTGGTAGTTAAAGGCACTGAGAAGGGCTTCCTATAGACATCAAAGACCAAGTCTTTGTTTTTAAAAAGTTAATCTGGATTCCCCCACCCCCTGGCATCCTTAGAATTCCTAGAAAGGAAGGCAGGGACCTGGGCAGAAGGGTGCAAGGCTACTGGTGTTTGTAAGTGGTAAAAGAAAGCTTTCTCTTGTTGGTACCCTACCCCAAGTTACACTGTCACTTCTTTTTCCTAGTAATTGTTTTGTCGGTTTGTATTCTCAACATAGACCCTTTTCCTTCCTAACCTTGGCTGTCCTGAACCTTACTGTCCTTGAACTCAGTGATTTGCCTGTCTTGCTGGGATGAAACTGTGAGCTACCATCCAGAAGGAAGCACCCTGCTGAGGTTAGATTGGGGTCTCTTCCATTTTCCTCTATGAACATGCATATGGCAGGCCTGATCTTTCTTTTTTACTTTTCCCTTTCTTTTTAAAGATTTATTTATTTATTATATTTAAGTATGCTGTAGCTATCTTCAGACAGTCCAGAAGAGGGTGTCAGATTCTGAAGAATCTAAATCATTCTTATTGTCTGCATATGATGTATATAAACACAGCCTCACACATACTCAAAAAAAAAAAAAAAGAAAAAGAAAGATGTGGCTACAGAGAGGGCTCAACAATTAAGAGCATTGTCTCCTCTTCCAGAGAACCTGTGCTCAATTACCAGTATTATATATGGTGGCCCATCTCCAGTTCCAGGGGATCTAATACTCTGTTCTGGAGTCTGTGGGCACAGCATACACATGCAAAACATTCTTACACAATCATTGAGAGAGGAGAGAGAGGGGTTGAGAGAGAGGGGAGGTAATCATACCTCCTGACGAGTTTGAAGACCTGAGCTTCATCACTCACACAAATGAATAAATGCAAAATATTTTTTTATAAATAAACTCTGCCATTGCCCTTTAAAAATTCCTAGAAAACAAGTTTTATAAGCAACAGTTATATTTACTATATCTAAAGGACAGTCATGAGCATATTCAATAAATAGAAAAAGGCCTGTTAGTCTTAGAAATGGAAAAGACAAACCAAGGAAGGTTTGCAATTACATAATGAGGCAGCTCAGCCCAGCTCTAAGGTTGGAAATAAGACTCGAGAATAGGATACACCTGAAGACAGCCAGCCATTGTTTTTTGTTTTGGAGGCTTAAAGGATACACCTGAAGACAGCCAATGCTGTGTGATGGTGATCTGGTATTTTTTTTTTTAATTTTTAAAAACTTTAACACTTTTTATAAAACTTTTATAAAAACTTTTTATTATAAACTTTCCTTTCTTTCTTTCCTCACCCTAGCCCCTACCCTAGCCCTGTCTTTCACCAGGGTGGCCTCAAATTCAGAAACTGACTGCCTCTGCCTACAGAGTGCTCTCATTAAGAGCTTGAGCCACCACTGAATGTAGGGTTTTCTAAGCCTTACCTTGCTCTTGGTGTCTGTTCTCAGCTGTGAAACCCTAATTAACACAAGTAGGCAGTCCTGGGTCAGCCAGAGCTACAGACTGAGGACTTCTCTAAAAACAAATAAAATAAAACAAAACAACAAATAGAAATAATAAAATACATAAATTAAGCAACCACAGCATAGCTTTTCTCTATCTAGGTGGTACTCAGAAATTCCAGAAGTTGGCCTGTGACACCTCAGCTCAGTATATGTGAGGCTGTGTTTATGTACATCATATGCAGACCATAAGAGGGATTTACATTACCAGAATCTGACACCCTCCTCTGGAGTGTCTAAAGAAAGCTACAGTGTACTTATATCTAAGAAATACATAAATAAATAAATAAATAAATAAATATTTTTTAAAAAGGATAAGAAAGAAAGAAAGACCAGGCAGGCCTGCCATCCTTATCTCTGTCTGCCTGTCTGTCTGATCCCCTGGAACTGGAGATGGGCCATCTTGTAGGTGCTGGTAGTTGATCCCAGGTTCTCTGGAAGAGGAGACAATGCTGTTAATTGTTGAGCCCTTTCAGTGGCCCCACCAATTTTTAATTTTTAGAAGTATATGTGAGGCTGTGTTTATGTACATCATATTCAAATCATAAGAGGGATTTATTCTCCAGAATCTGACACCCTCTTCTGGAGTGTCTGAAGACGGCTACAGTGTATTTATATCTAATAAATACATAAATAAATAAATAAATAAACATTTTTTAAAAAGTATAAGAAATAAAGAAAGACCAGGCAGGCCTTCCATCCTTATCTCTGTCTCTCTGTCTGTCTGTCTGTCTGATCCACTGGAACTGGAGATGGGCCACCATAAGGTGCTGGTAGTTTATCCCAGGTTCTCTGAAAGAGGAGACAATGCTGTTAATTGTTGAGCCCTCTCACTGTCCCCACACATCTTTAAATTTTTAGAAGTATATGTGAGGCCTTGTTTATGTACATCATATGAAGACCATAAGAGGGATTTAGATTCTCCAGAATCTGACACCCTCTTCTGGAGTGTCTAAAGACAGCTACAGTGTACTTATATCTAATAAATATATAAATAAATAAATAAATAAATAAACAAACATTTTTTTAAAAAGGATAAGAAAGAAAGAAAGACCAGGCAGGCCTGCCATCCTTATCACTGTCTGTATGTCTGTCTGTCTGATCCCCTGGAACTGGAGATGGGCCACCATATAGTTGCTGGTAGTTGATCCCAGGTACTCTGGAAGAGGAGACAATGCTGTTAATTGTTGAGCTTTTAGAGTGGCCCCACCCTTCTTTAAATTTTTAGAAGTATATGTGAGGCTGTGTTTATGTACATCATATGCAGACCATAAGAGGGATATAGATTCTCCAGAATCTGACACCCTCTTCTGGAGTGTCTGAAGACAGCTACAGTGTACGTATATCTAATAAATACATAAATAAATAAATAAATAAATAAACAAACATTTTTTAAAAGGGATAAGAAAGAAAGAAAAACCAGGCAGGCCTGCCATCCTTGTCTGTCCTTCTCTCTGTCTGTCTGTCTTGTCTATCCCCTTGAGTAGCCTATCCTAGTCCCTTGCCTTGACTAGCCCAGCCCCTTGCCTAGCCTAGCCTAGCCCAGCCCTGCCTTGCCTAGCCCTGCCTATCCCTGTCTTTAACCAGGCTGGCCTCGAACTCAGAAACTGACTGCCTCTGCCTCCAGAGTGCTCTCATTAAGAGCTGGAGCCACCACTGACTGTTGGGTTTTCTAAGTCTTACATAGGTATGGTCTGTTTCTCAGCTGTGAAACCCTAATTAACACATGTAGTCTGTCCTAGGTCAGCCATAGCTACAGACTGAGGCCTTTGCTAAAACAAAACAAAAGAAAACAAAAAATAGAAATAATAAAATAAATAAATTAAGCAACCACATGATATCTTTTCTTTCTTTCAATGATACTCAGAGCTTGAAGCAGTTCACCCATGAGACCTCAGCTCCGGACATTGAGGCTCTTTCCCTAACAAGTATTATGGCTGAACCTGAGGGGTTCTACTGCTGATTTGTGTCCCCCACTTTAAAAAAATAGTTGTTTTCAAAGGCTGCAGGTTCTTAGCCCTGTTCCTTGTTACAGTTGAGTCACAGCCCTGAAAGTTCAGTGGTAGTTAAAGGCACTGAGAAGGGCTTCCTATAGACATCAAAGACCAAGTCTTTGTTTTTAAAAAGTTAATTTGGATTCCCCCACCCCCTGGCATCCTTAGAATTCCTAGAAAGGAAGGCAGGGACCTGGGCAGAAGTGTGCAAGGCTACTGGTGTTTGTAAGTGGTAACAGAAAGCTTTCTCTTGTTGGTACCCTACCCCAAGTTACACTGTCACTTCTTTTTCCTAGTTGTTGTTTTGTTGGTTTGTATTCTCAACATAGACCCTTTTCCTTCCTAACCTTGGCTGTCCTGAACCTTACTGTCCTTGAACTCAATGATTTGCCTGTCTTGCTGGGATGAAACTGTGAGCTACCATCCAGAAGGAAGCACCCTGCTGAGGTTAGATTGGGGTCTCTCCCATTTTCCTCTATGAACATGCATATGGCAGGCCTGTTCTTTCTTTTTTACTTTTCCTTTTCTTTTTAAAGATTTATTTATTTATTATATTTAAGTATGCTGTAGCTATCTTCAGACAGTCCAGAAGAGGGTGTCAGAATCTGAAGAATCTAAATCATTCTTATTGTCTGCATATGATGTATATAAACACAGCCTCACATATACTCAAAAAAAAAAAAAAAAAGAAAGATGTGGCTACAGAGAGGGCTCAACAATTAAGAGCATTGTCTCCTCTTCCAAAGAACCTGGGCTCAATTACCAGTATTATATATGGTGGCCCATCTCCAGTTCCAGGGGATCTAATACTCTGTTCTGGAGTCTGTGGGCACAGCATACACATGCAAAACATTCTTACACAATCATTGAGAGAGGAGAGAGAGGGGTTGAGAGAGAGGGGAGGTAATCATACCTCCTGACGTGTTTCACACAAATAAATAAATGCAAAATATTTTTTTATAAATAAACTCTGCCATTGCCCTTTAAAAATTCCTAGAAAACAAGTTTTATAAGCAACAGTTATATTTACTATATCTAAAGGACAGTCATGAGCATATTCAATAAATAGAAAAAGGCCTGTTAGTCTTAGAAATGGAAAAGACAAACCAAGGAAGGTTTGCAATTACATAATGAGGCAGCTCAGCCCAGCTCTAAGGTTGGAAATAAGACTCGAGAATAGGATACACCTGAAGACAGCCAGCCATTGTTTTTTGTTTTGGAGGCTGAAAGGATACACCTGAAGACAGCCAATGCTGTGTGATGGTGATCTGGTATTTTTTTTTTTTTAATTTTTAAAAACTTTAACACTTTTTATAAAACTTTTATAAAAACTTTTTATTATAAACTTTTCTTTCTTTCTTTCTTTCTTTCCTCACCCTAGCCTCTACCCTAGCCCTGTCTTTCACCAGGGTGGCCTCAAACTCAGAAACTGACTGCCTCTGCCTACAGAGTGCTCTCATTAAGAGCTTGAGCCACCACTGAATGTAGGGTTTTCTAAGCCTTACCTTGCTCTTGGTGTCTGTTCCCAGCTGTGAAACCCTAATTAACACAAGTAGGCAGTCCTGGGTCAGCCAGAGCTACAGACTGAGGACTTCTCTAAAAACAAATAAAACAAAACAAAACAACAAATAGAAATAATAAAATACATAAATTAAGCAACCACAGCATAGCTTTTCTCTATCTAGGTGGTACTCAGAAATTCCAGCAGTTGGCCTGTGACACCTCAGCTCAGTATATGTGAGGCTGTGTTTATGTACATCATATGCAGACCATAAGAGGGATTTACATTCTCCAGAATCTGACACCCTCCTCTGGAGTGTCTAAAGAAAGCTACAGTGTACTTATATCTAAGAAATACATAAATAAATAAATAAATAAATAAATAAATAAATAAATATTTTTTAAAAAGGATAAGAAAGAAAGAAAGACCAGGCAGGCCTGCCATCCTTATCTCTGTCTGTCTGTCTGTCTGATCCCGTGGAACTGGAGATGGGCCACCTTGTAGGTGCTGGTAGTTGATCCCACGTTCTCTGGAAGAGGAGACAATGCTGTTAATTATTGAGCCCTTTCAGTGGCCCCACCCATTTTTAATTTTTAGAAGTATATGTGAGCTGTGTTTATGTACATCTTATTCAAACCATAAGAGGGATTTAGAATCTCCAGAATCTGACACCCTCTTCTGGAGTGTCTGAAGACGGCTACAGTGTACTTATATCTAATAAATACATAAATAAATGAATAAATAAATAAATAAACATTTTTTTAAAAGTATAAGAAATAAAGTAAGACCAGGCAGGCCTGCCATCCTTATCTCTGTCTCTCTGTCTGTCTGTCTGTCTGATCCACTGGAACTGGAGTTGGGCCACCATAAGGTGCTGGTAGTTTATCCCAGGTTCTCTGAAAGAGGAGACAATGCTGTTAATTGTTGAGCCCTCTCACTGTCCCCACACATCTTTAAATTTTTAGAAGTATATGTGAGGCCTTGTTTATGTACATCATATGAAGACCATAAGAGGGATTTAGATTCTCCAGAATCTCACACCCTCTTCTGGAGTGTCTGAAGACATCTACAGTGTACTTATATCTAATAAATACATAAATAAATATATAAATAAACATTTTTTTAAAAAGGATAAGAAAGAAAGAAAGACCAGGCAGGCCTGCCATCCTTAGCACTGTCTGTATGTCTGTCTATCTGATCCCCTGGAACTGGAGATGGGCCACAATATAGTTGCTGGTAGTTGATCCCAGGAACTCTGGAAGAGGAGAAAATGCTGTTAATTGTTGAGCTTTTAGAGTGGCCCCACCCTTCTTTAAATTTTTAGAAGTATATGTGAGGCTGTGTTTATGTACATCATATTCAGACCATAAGAGGGATTTAGATTCTCTAGAATCTGACACCCTCTTCTGGAGTGTCTGAAGACGGCTACAATGTACTCATATCTAATAAATACATAAATAAATAAATAAATAAATAAATAAATAAACATTTTTTAAAAAGTATAAGAAATAAAGAAAGACCAGGCAGGCCTGCCATCCTTATCTCTGTCTCTCTGTCTGTCTGTCTGTCTGATCCCCTGGAACTGGAGATGGGCCACCATAAGGTGCTGGTAGTTTATCCCAGGTTCTCTGAAAGAGGAGACAATGCTGTTAATTGTTGAGCCCTCTCAGTGGCCCCACACATCTTTAAATTATTAGAAGTATATGTGAGGCTGTGTTTATGTACATCATATGCAGACCATAAGAGGGATTTAGATTCTCCAGAATCTGACACCCTCTTCTGGAGTGTCTGAAGACAGCTACAGTGTACTTATATCTAATAAATACATATATAAATATATAAATAAACATTTTTTTTAAAAAGGATAAGAAAGAAAGAAAGACCAGGCAGGCCTGCCATCCTTTTCACTGTCTGTATGTCTGTCTGTCTGATCCCCTGGAACTGGAGATGGGCCACCATATAGTTGCTGGTAGTTGATCCCAGGTACTCTGGAAGAGGAGACAATGCTGTTAATTGTTGAGCCCTTTCAGTGGCGCCACCCATCTTTAAATATTTAGAGGTATATGTGAGGCTGTGTTTATGTACATCATATGTAGACCATAAGAGGGATTTAGATTCTCCAGAATCTGACACCTTCTTCTGGAGTGTCTGAAGACAGCTACAGTGTACTTATATCTAATAAATACATGAATAAATATATAAATAAACATTTTTTTAAAAAGGATAAGAAAGAAAGAAAGACCAGGCAGGCCTGCCATCCTTATCACTGTCTGTATGTCTGTCTGTCTGATCCCCTGGAACTCGAGATGGGCCACCATATAGTTGCTGGTAGTTGATCCCAGGTACTCTGGAAGAGGAGACAATGCTGTTAATTGTTGAGCCCTTTCAGTGGCGCCACCCATCTTTAAATATTTAGAGGTATATGTGAGGCTGTGTTTATGTACATCATATGCAGACCATAAGAGTGATTTAGATTCTCCAGAATCTGACACCCTCTTCTGGAGTGTCTGAAGACAGCTACAGTGTACTTATATCTAATAAATAAATAGATAAATAAATAAATAAATAAATAAACATTTTTTAAAAAGTATAAGAAAGAAAGAAAGACCAGGCAGGCCTGCCATCCATATCTCTGTCTGTCTGTCTGTCTGTCTATCTGATCCCCAGGAACTGGATATGGGCCACCATATAGTGCTGGTAGTTGATCCAAGGTTCTCTGGAAGAGGAGACAATTCGGTTAATTGTTTAGCCCTTTCAGTGGCCCCACACTTCTTTAAATATTTAGAAGTTTATGTGAGGCTGTGTTTATGTACATCATATTCAGATTATAAGAGGATTTAGATTCTCCAGAATCTGACACCCTCTACTAGAGTGACTGAAGACAGCTACAGTGTACTTATGTATAATAAATAAATAAATAAATAAATAAATAAACATTTTTTAAAAAGGATAAGAAAGAATGTAAGACCAGGCAGGCCTGCCATCCTTATCTCTGTCTGTCTGTCTGTCTGTCTGATCCCCTGGAACTGGAGTTGGGCTACCATAAAGTTGCTGGTAGTTGATCCCAGGTTCTCTGG
Source organism: Mus caroli (assembly GCF_978045245.1). Taxonomy (NCBI): domain Eukaryota; kingdom Metazoa; phylum Chordata; class Mammalia; order Rodentia; family Muridae; genus Mus; species Mus caroli. Next base: position 1,250,927 of record NW_028227285.1, on the reverse strand, counting down.
AAGAGGAGACAATGCTGTTAATTGTTGAGCCCTATCAGTGGCCCTACCCATCTTTAAATATTTAGAAGTATATGTGAGGCTGTGTTTATGTACATCATATGCAGACCATAAGAGTGATTTAGATTCTCCAGAATCTGACACCCTCTTCTGGAGTGTCTGAAGAAAGCTACAGTGTACTTATATCTAATAAATAAATAGATACATAAATAAATAAATAAATAAACATTTTTTAAAAAGTATAAGAAAGAAAGAAAGACCAGGCAGGCCTGCCATCCATATCTCTGTCTGTCTGTCTGTCTGTCTATCTGATCCCCAGGAACTGGATATGGGCCACCATATAGTGCTGGTAGTTGATCCAAGGTTCTCTGGAAGAGGAGACAATTCGGTTAATTGTTTAGCCCTTTCAGTGGCCCCACACTTCTTTAAATATTTAGAAGTTTATGTGAGGCTGTGTTTATGTACATCATATTCAGATTATAAGAGGATTTAGATTCTCCAGAATCTGACACCCTCTACTAGAGTGACTGAAGACAGCTACAGTGTACTTATGTATAATAAATAAATAAATAAATAAATAAATAAACATTTTTTAAAAAGGATAAGAAAGAATGTAAGACCAGGCAGGCCTGCCATCCTTATCTCTGTCTGTCTGTCTGTCTGTCTGATCCCCTGGAACTGGAGTTGGGCTACCATAAAGTTGCTGGTAGTTGATCCCAGGTTCTCTGGAAGAGGAGACAATGCTGTTAATTGTTGAGCCCTATCAGTGGCCCTACCCATCTTTAAATATTTAGAAGTATATGTGAGGCTGTGTTTATGTACATCATATGCAGACCATAAGAGGGATAAGAAAGAAAGAAAAACCAGGCATTCCTGCCATCCTTGTCTGTCCTTCTCTCTGTCTGTCTGTCTTGCCTAGCCCCTTGAGTAGCCTAGCCTAGTCCCTTGCCTTGACTAGCCCAGCCCCTTGCCTAGCCTAGCCTAGCCCAGCCCTGCCTTGCCTAGCCCTGCCTATCCCCGTCTTTAACCAGGCTGGCCTCGAACTCAGAAACTGACTGCCTCTGCCTCCAGAGTGCTCTCATCAAGAGCTCGAGCCACCACTGACTGTTGGGTTTTCTAAGTCTTACATAGGTATGGTCTGTTTCTCAGCTGTGAAACCCTAATTAACACATGTAGTCTGTCCTAGGTCAGCCATAGCTACAGACTGAGGCCTTTGCTAAAACAAAACAAAAGAAAACAAAAAATGAAATAATAAAATAAATAAATTAAGCAACCACATGATATCTTTTCTTTCTTTCAATGATACTCAGAGCTTGAAGCAGTTCACCCATGAGACCTCAGCTCCGGACATTGAGGCTCTTTCCCTAACAAGTATTATGGCTGAACCTGAGGGGTTCTACTGCTGATTTGTGTCCCCCACTTTAAAAAAATAGTTGTTTTCAAAGGCTGCAGGTTCTTAGCCCTGTTCCTTGTTACAGTTGAGTCACAGCCCTGAAAGTTCAGTGGTAGTTAAAGGCACTGAGAAGGGCTTCCTATAGACATCAAAGACCAAGTCTTTGTTTTTAAAAAGTTAATCTGGATTCCCCCACACCCTGGCATCCTTAGAATTCCTAGAAAGGAAGGCAGGGACCTGGGCAGAAGGGTGCAAGGCTACTGGTGTTTGTAAGTGGTAACAGAAAGCTTTCTCTTGTTGGTACCCTACCCCAAGTTACACTGTCACTTCTTTTTCCTAGTAATTGTTTTGTCGGTTTGTATTCTCAACATAGACCCTTTTCCTTCCTAACCTTGGCTGTCCTGAACCTTACTGTCCTTGAACTCAGTGATTTGCCTGTCTTGCTGGGATGAAACTGTGAGCTACCATCCAGAAGGAAGCACCCTGCTGAGGTTAGATTGGGGTCTCTTCCATTTTCCTCTATGAACATGCATATGGCAGGCCTGATCTTTCTTTTTTACTTTTCCCTTTCTTTTTAAAGATTTATTTATTTATTATATTTAAGTATGCTGTAGCTATCTTCAGACAGTCCAGAAGAGGGTGTCAGATTCTGAAGAATCTAAATCATTCTTATTGTCTGCATATGATATATATAAACACAGCCTCACACATACTCAAAAAAAAAAAAAAAAGAAAAAGAAAGATGTGGCTACAGAGAGGGCTCAACAATTAAGAGCATTGTCTCCTCTTCCAGAGAACCTGTGCTCAATTACCAGTATTATATATGGTGGCCCATCTCCAGTTCCAGGGGATCTAATACTCTGTTCTGGAGTCTGTGGGCACAGCATACACATGCAAAACATTCTTACACAATCATTGAGAGAGGAGAGAGAGGGGTTGAGAGAGAGGGGAGGTAATCATACCTCCTGACGAGTTTGAAGACCTGAGCTTCATCACTTACACAAATGAATAAATGCAAAATATTTTTTTATAAATAAACTCTGCCATTGCCCTTTAAAAATTCCTAGAAAACAAGTTTTATAAGCAACAGTTATATTTACTATATCTAAAGGACAGTCATGAGCATATTCAATAAATAGAAAAAGGCCTGTTAGTCTTAGAAATGGAAAAGACAAACCAAGGAAGGTTTGCAATTACATAATGAGGCAGCTCAGCCCAGCTCTAAGGTTGGAAATAAGACTCGAGAATATGATACACCTGAAGACAGCCAGCCATTGTTTTTTGTTTTGGAGGCTGAAAGGATACACCTGAAGACAGCCAATGCTGTGTGAAGGTGATCTGGTATTTTTTTTTTAATTTTTAAAAACTTTAACACTTTTTATAAAACTTTTATAAAAACTTTTTATTATAAACTTTCCTTTCTTTCTTTCCTCACCCTAGCCCCTACCCTAGCCCTGTCTTTCACCAGGGTGGCCTCAAATTCAGAAACTGACTGCCTCTGCCTACAGAGTGCTCTCATTAAGAGCTTGAGCCACCACTGAATGTAGGGTTTTCTAAGCCTTACCTTGCTCTTGGTGTCTGTTCTCAGCTGTGAAACCCTAATTAACACAAGTAGGCAGTCCTGGGTCAGCCAGAGCTACAGACTGAGGACTTCTCTAAAAACAAATAAAATAAAACAAAACAACAAATAGAAATAATAAAATACATAAATTAAGCAACCACAGCATAGCTTTTCTCTATCTAGGTGGTACTCAGAAATTCCAGAAGTTGGCCTGTGACACCTCAGCTCAGTATATGTGAGGCTGTGTTTATGTACATCATATGCAGACCATAAGAGGGATTTACATTACCAGAATCTGACACCCTCCTCTGGAGTGTCTAAAGAAAGCTACAGTGTACTTATATCTAAGAAATACATAAATAAATAAATAAATAAATAAATAAATAAATAAATATTTTTTAAAAAGGATAAGAAAGAAAGAAAGACCAGGCAGGCCTGCCATCCTTATCTCTGTCTGCCTGTCTGTCTGATCCCCTGGAACTGGAGATGGGCCATCTTGTAGGTGCTGGTAGTTGATCCCACGTTCTCTGGAAGAGGAGACAATGCTGTTAATTGTTGAGCCCTTTCAGTGGCCCCACCAATTTTTAATTTTTAGAAGTATATGTGAGGCTGTGTTTATGTACATCATATTCAAATCATAAGAGGGATTTATTCTCCAGAATCTGACACCCTCTTCTGGAGTGTCTGAAGACGGCTACAGTGTATTTATATCTAATAAATACATAAATAAATAAATAAATAAACATTTTTTAAAAAGTATAAGAAATAAAGAAAGACCAGGCAGGCCTTCCATCCTTATCTCTGTCTCTCTGTCTGTCTGTCTGTCTGATCCACTGGAACTGGAGATGGGCCACCATAAGGTGCTGGTAGTTTATCCCAGGTTCTCTGAAAGAGGAGACAATGCTGTTAATTGTTGAGCCCTCTCACTGTCCCCACACATCTTTAAATTTTTAGAAGTATATGTGAGGCCTTGTTTATGTACATCATATGAAGACCATAAGAGGGATTTAGATTCTCCAGAATCTGACACCCTCTTCTGGAGTGTCTGAAGACAGCTACAGTGTACTTATATCTAATAAATATATAAATAAATAAATAAATAAATAAACAAACATTTTTTTAAAAAGGATAAGAAAGAAAGAAAGACCAGGCAGGCCTGCCATCCTTATCACTGTCTGTATGTCTGTCTGTCTGATCCCCTGGAACTGGAGATGGGCCACCATATAGTTGCTGGTAGTTGATCCCAGGTACTCTGGAAGAGGAGACAATGCTGTTAATTGTTGAGCTTTTAGAGTGGCCCCACCCTTCTTTAAATTTTTAGAAGTATATGTGAGGCTGTGTTTATGTACATCATATGCAGACCATAAGAGGGATATAGATTCTCCAGAATCTGACACCCTCTTCTGGAGTGTCTGAAGACAGCTACAGTGTACGTATATCTAATAAATACATAAATAAATAAATAAATAAATAAACAAACATTTTTTAAAAGGGATAAGAAAGAAAGAAAAACCAGGCAGGCCTGCCATCCTTGTCTGTCCTTCTCTCTGTCTGTCTGTCTTGCCTATCCCCTTGAGAAGCCTATCCTAGTCCCTTGCCTTGACTAGCCCAGCCCCTTGCCTAGCCTAGCCTAGCCCAGCCCTGCCTTGCCTAGCCCTGCCTATCCCTGTCTTTAACCAGGCTGGCCTCGAACTCAGAAACTGACTGCCTCTGCCTCCAGAGTGCTCTCATTAAGAGCTGGAGCCACCACTGACTGTTGGGTTTTCTAAGTCTTACATAGGTATGGTCTGTTTCTCAGCTGTGAAACCCTAATTAACACATGTAGTCTGTCCTAGGTCAGCCATAGCTACAGACTGAGGCCTTTGCTAAAACAAAACAAAAGAAAACAAAAAATAGAAATAATAAAATAAATAAATTAAGCAACCACATGATATCTTTTCTTTCTTTCAATGATACTCAGAGCTTGAAGCAGTTCACCCATGAGACCTCAGCTCCGGACATTGAGTCTCTTTCCCTAACAAGTATTATGGCTGAACCTGAGGGGTTCTACTGCTGATTTGTGTCCCCCACTTTAAAAAAATAGTTGTTTTCAAAGGCTGCAGGTTCTTAGCCCTGTTCCTTGTTACAGTTGAGTCACAGCCCTGAAAGTTCAGTGGTAGTTAAAGGCACTGAGAAGGGCTTCCTATAGACATCAAAGACCAAGTCTTTGTTTTTAAAAAGTTAATCTGGATTCCCCCACCCCCTGGCATACTTAGAATTCCTAGAAAGGAAGGCAGGGACCTGGGCAGAAGGGTGCAAGGCTACTGGTGTTTGTAAGTGGTAACAGAAAGCTTTCTCTTGTTGGTACCCTACCCCAAGTTACACTGTCACTTCTTTTTCCTAGTTGTTGTTTTGTCGGTTTGTATTCTCAACATAGACCCTTTTCCTTCCTAACCTTGGCTGTCCTGAACCTTACTGTCCTTGAACTCAATGATTTGCCTGTCTTGCTGGGATGAAACTATGAGCTACCATCCAGAAGGAAGCACCCTGCTGAGGTTAGATTGGGGTCTCTCCCATTTTCCTCTATGAACATGCATATGGCAGGCCTGTTCTTTCTTTTTTACTTTTCCTTTTCTTTTTAAAGATTTATTTATTTATTATATTTAAGTATGCTGTAGCTATCTTCAGACAGTCCAGAAGAGGGTGTCAGAATCTGAAGAATCTAAATCATTCTTATTGTCTGCATATGATGTATATAAACACAGCCTCACATATACTCAAAAAAAAAAAAAAAAAAAAGAAAGAAAGATGTGGCTACAGAGAGGGCTCAACAATTAAGAGCATTGTCTCCTCTTCCAAAGGACCTGGGCTCAATTACCAGTATTATATATGGTGGCCCATCTCCAGTTCCAGGGGATCTAATACTCTGTTCTGGAGTCTGTGGGCACAGCATACACATGCAAAACATTCTTACACAATCATTGAGAGAGGAGAGAGAGGGGTTGAGAGAGAGGGGAGGTAATCATACCTCCTGACGTGTTTCACACAAATAAATAAATGCAAAATATTTTTTTATAAATAAACTCTGCCATTGCCCTTTAAAAATTCCTAGAAAACAAGTTTTATAAGCAACAGTTATATTTACTATATCTAAAGGACAGTCATGAGCATATTCAATAAATAGAAAAAGGCCTGTTAGTCTTAGAAATGGAAAAGACAAACCAAGGAAGGTTTGCAATTACATAATGAGGCAGCTCAGCCCAGCTCTAATGTTGGAAATAAGACTCGAGAATAGGATATACCTGAAGACAGCCAGCCATTGTTTTTTGTTTTGGAGGCTGAAAGGATACACCTGAAGACAGCCAATGCTGTGTGATGGTGATCTGGTATTTTTTTTTTAATTTTTAAAAACTTTAACACTTTTTATAAAGCTTTTATAAAAACTTTTTATTCTTCTTTCTTTGTTTCTTTTCTTTCTTTCTTTCCTCACCCTAGCCCCTACACTAGCCCTGTCTTTCACCAGGGTGGCCTCAAACTCAGAAACTGACTGCCTCTGCCTACAGAGTGCTCTCATTAAGAGCTTGAGCCACCACTGAATGTAGGGTTTTCTAAGCCTTACCTTGCTCTTGGTGTCTGTTCCCAGCTGTGAAACCCTAATTAACACAAGTAGGCAGTCCTGGGTCAGCCAGAGCTACAGACTGAGGACTTCTCTAAAAACAAATAAAACAAAACAAAACAACAAATAGAAATAATAAAATACATAAATTAAGCAACCACAGCATAGCTTTTCTCTATCTAGGTGGTACTCAGAAATTCCAGCAGTTGGCCTGTGACACCTCAGCTCAGTATATGTGAGGCTGTGTTTATGTACATCATATGCAGACCATAAGAGGGATTTACATTCTCCAGAATCTGACACCCTCCTCTGGAGTGTCTAAAGAAAGCTACAGTGTACTTATATCTAAGAAATACATAAATAAATAAATAAATTAATAAATAAATAAATAAATATTTTTTAAAAAGGATAAGAAAGAAAGAAAGACCAGGCAGGCCTGCCATCCTTATCTCTGTCTGTCTGTCTGTCTGATCCCGTGGAACTGGAGATGGGCCACCTTGTAGGTGCTGGTAGTTGATCCCACGTTCTCTGGAAGAGGAGACAATGCTGTTAATTATTGAGCCCTTTCAGTGGCCCCACCCATTTTTAATTTTTAGAAGTATATGTGAGCTGTGTTTATGTACATCTTATTCAAACCATAAGAGGGATTTAGAATCTCCAGAATCTGACACCCTCTTCTGGAGTGTCTGAAGACGGCTACAGTGTACTTATATCTAATAAATACATAAGTAAATGAATAAATAAATAAATAAACATTTTTTAAAAAGTATAAAAAATAAAGTAAGACCAGGCAGGCCTGCCATCCTTATCTCTTTCTCTCTGTCTGTCTGTCTGTCTGATCCACTGGAACTGGAGTTGGGCCACCATAAGGTGCTGGTAGTTTATCCCAGGTTCTCTGAAAGAGGAGACAATGCTGTTAATTGTTGAGCCCTCTCACTGTCCCCACACATCTTTAAATTTTTAGAAGTATATGTGAGGCCTTGTTTATGTACATCATATGAAGACCATAAGAGGGATTTAGATTCTCCAGAATCTGACACCCTCTTCTGGAGTGTCTGAAGACATCTACAGTGTACTTATATCTAATAAATACATAAATAAATATATAAATAAACATTTTTTTAAAAAGGATAAGAAAGAAAGAAAGACCAGGCAGGCCTGCCATCCTTAGCACTGTCTGTATGTCTGTCTGTCTGATCCCCTGGAACTGGAGATGGGCCACAATATAGTTGCTGGTAGTTGATCCCAGGAACTCTGGAAGAGGAGAAAATGCTGTTAATTGTTGAGCTTTTAGAGTGGCCCCACCCTTCTTTAAATTTTTAGAAGTATATGTGAGGCTGTGTTTATGTACATCATATGCAGACCATAAGAGGGATTTAGATTCTCCAGAATCTGACACGCTCTTCTGTAGTGTCTGAAAAGCTACAGTGTACTTATATCTACTAAATACATAAATAAATAAATAAATAAATAAATAAATAAACATTTTTTAAAAAGGATAAGAAAGAAAGAACAGGCAGGCCTGCCATCCATATCTCTGCCTGTCTGTCTGTCTGTCTATCAGATCCCCGGGAACTGGAGATGGGCCACCATATAGTTGCTGGTAGTTGATCCAAGGTTCTCTGGAAGAGGAGACAATGCTCTTAATTGTTGAGCCCTTTCAGTGGCCGCACACTTCTTTAAATATTTAGAAGTATATGTGAGGCTGTGTTTATGTACATCATATTCAGATTATAAGAGGATTTAGATTCTCCAGAATCTGACACCCTCTACTGGAGTGTCTGAAGACAGCTACAGTGTACTTATATGTAATAAATAAATAAATAAATAAATAAATAAATAAATAAATAAACATTTTTTTAAAAGGATAAGAAAGAAAGTAAGACCAGGCAGGCCTGCCATCCTTATCTCTGTCTGTCTGTCTGTCTGTCTGATCCCCTGGAACTGGAGATGGGCCACCATATAGTTGCTGGTAGTTGATCCAAGGTTCTCTGGAAGTGGAGACAATGCTCTTAATTGTTGAGCCCTTTCAGTGTCCCCACACTTCTTTAAATATTTAGAAGTATATGTGAGCTGTGTTTATGTACATCATATTCAGATTATAAGAGGATTTAGATTCTCCAGAATCTGACACCCTCTACTGGAGTGTCTGAAGACAGCTACAGTGTACTTATATATAATAAATACATAAATAAATAAATAAATAAATAAACATTTTTTAAAAAGGATAAGAAAGAAAGTAAGACCAGGCAGGCCTGCCATCCTTATCTCTGTCTGTCTGTCTGTCTGTCTGTCTGATCCCCTGGAACTGGAGATGGGCTACGATATAGTTTCTGGTAGTTGATCCCAGGTTCTCTGGAAGAGGAGACAATGCTGTTAATTGTTGAGCCCTATCAGTGGCCCTACCCATCTTTAAATTTTTAGAAGTGTATGTGAGGCTGTGTTTATGTACATCATATGCAGACCAGAAGAGGGATTTAGATTCATCAGAATCTGACACCCTCTTCTGGAGTGTCTGAAGACAGCTACAGTGTACATATATCTAATAAATACATAAATAAATACAATTTTTTTAAAAAGTATAAGAAAGAAAGAAAGACCAGGCAGGCCTGCCATCCTTATCCTTGTCTGTCTGTCTGTCTGTCTGATCCCCTGGGAGTGGAGATGGGCCACCATATAGTTGCAGGTAGTTGATCCCAGGTTCTCTGTAAGAGGAGATAATGCTGTTAATTGCTGAGCCCTTTCAGTGGCCCCCCCCCCACCTTTAAATTTTAAGAAGTAAAGGTGAGGCTGTGTTTATGTACATCATATGCAGACCATAAGAGGGATTTAGATTCTCCAGAATATGACAACTTCTTCTGGAGTGTCTGAAGACGGCTACAGTGTACTTATATCTTATAAACATATAAATAAATAAATAAACATTTTTTAAAAAGGATAAGAAAGAAAGAAAGACCAGGCAGGCCTGCCATCCTTATCTATGTCAGTCTGTCTGTCTGTCAGTCTGTCTGATCCCTTGGAACTGGAGATGGGCCACCATATAGTTGCTGTTAGTTGATCCCAGGTTCTCTGGAAGAGGAGACAATGCTGTTAATTGTTGAGCCCTTTCAGTGGCTCCAACTATCTTTAAATATTTAGAAGTATATGTTAGGCTGTGTTTATGTACATCATATGCAGACCATAAGAGGGATTTATATTCTCCAGAATCTGACACCCTCTTCTGGAGTGTCTGAAGACAACTACAGTGTACTTATACCTAATAAATACATATATAAATAAATATAAATAAATAAATAAACATTATTTTAAAAGGATAAGAAAGAAAGAAAGACCAGGCAGGCCTGCCATCCTAATCTCTGTCTGTCTGTCTGTCTGTCTGATCCCCTGGAACTGGAGATGGGCCACCATATAGTTGCTGGTAGTTGATCCCAGGTACTCTGGAAGAGGAGACAATGCTGTTAATTGTTGAGCCCTTTCAGTGGCGCCACCCATCTTTAAATATTTAGAGGTATATGTGAGGCTGTGTTTATGTACATCATATGCAGACCATAAGAGGGATTTAGATTCTCCAGAAACTGACACCCTCTTCTGGAGTGTCTGAGACAGCTACAGTGTACTTATATCTAATAAATAAATAGATAAATAAATAAATAAATAAATAAATAAACATTTTTTAAAAAGTATAAGAAAGAAAGAAAGACCAGGCAGGCCTGCCATCCATATCTCTGTCTGTCTGTCTGTCTGTCTGTCTATCTGATCCCCGGGAACTGGAGATGGGCCACCATATAGTGCTGGTAGTTGATCCAAGGTTCTCTGGAAGAGGAGACAATTCGGTTAATTGTTGAGCCCTTTCAGTGGCCCCACACTTCTTTAAATATTTATAAGTATATGTGAGGCTGTGTTTATGTACATCATATGCAGACCATAAGAGGGATTTAGATTCTCCAGAATCTGACACCCTCTTCTGGAGTGTCTGAAGACAGCTACAGTGTACTTATATCTAATAAATACATGAATAAATAAACATTTTTTAAAAAGGATAATAAAGAAAGAAAGACCAGGCAGGCCTGCCATCCTAATCTCTGTCAGTCTGTCTGTCTGTCAGACTGTCTGATACCTTGGAACTGCAAATGGGCCACCATATAGTTGCTGTTAGTTGATCCCAGCTTCTCTGGAAGAGGAGACAATGCTATTAATTGTTGAGCCCTTTCAGTGGCTCCACCTATCTTTAAATTTTTAGAAGTATATGTTAGGCTGTGTTTATGTACATCATATGCAGACCATAAGAGGGATTTAGTTTCTCCAGAATCTGACACCCTCTTCTGGAGTGTCTGAAGACAACTACAGTGTACTTATATCTAATAAATACATACATATATAAATAAATAAATAAATAAATAAACATTATTTTAAAAGGATAAGAAAGAAAGAAAGACCAGGCAGGCCTGTCATACTTATCTCAGTCTGTCTGTCTGTCTGTCTGATCCCCTGGAACTGGAGATGGGCCACCTTGTAGGTGCTGGTAGTTGATCCCAGGTTCTCTGGAAGAGGAGACAATGCTGTTAATTGTTGAGCCCTTTCAGTGGCCCTACCCATTTTTAATTTTTACAAGTATATGTGAGGCTGTGTTTATGTACATCATATTCAGACCATAAGAGGGATTTAGATTCTCCAGAATCTGACACCATCTTCTGGAGTGTCTGAAGACGGCTACAGTGTACTTATATCTAATAAATACATAAATAAATAAATAAATAAAAGAATAAATAAACATTTTTTAAAAAGTATAAGAAATAAAGAAAGACCAGTCAGGCCTGCCATCCATATCTCTGTCTCTCTGTCTGTCTGTCTGTCTGATCCACTGGAACTGGAGATGGGCCAGCATAAGTTGCCTGTAGTTTATCCCAGGTTCTCTGAAAGAGGAGACAATGCTGTTAATTGTTGAGCCCTCTCAGTGGCCCCACACGTCTTTAAATTTTTAGAAGTATATGTGAGGCTGTGTTTATGTACATCATATGCAGACCATAAAAGGGATTTAGATTCTCCAGAATCTGACACCCTCTTCTGGAGTGTCTGAAGACAGCTACAGTGTACTTATATCTAATAAATACATAAATAAATATATAAATAAACATTTTTTAAAAAAGGATAAGAAAGAAAGAAAGACCAGGCTGGCCTGCCATCCTTATCACTGTCTGTATGTCTGTCTGTCTGATCCCCTGGAACTGGAGATGGGCCACCATATAGTTGCTGGTAGTTGATCCCAGGTACTCTGGAAGAGGAGACAATGCTGTTAATTGTTGAGCTTTTAGAGTGGCCCCACCCTTCCTTAAATTTTTAGAAGTATACGTGAGGCTGTGTTTATGTACATCATATGCAGACCATAAGAGGGATTTAGATTCTCCAGAATCTGACACCCTCTTCTGGAGTGTCTGAACAGCTACAGTGTACTTATATCTAATAATAAATAAATAAATAAATAAATAAATAAATAAATAAATAAACAAACATTTTTTTAAAAAAAGGATAAGAAAGAAAGAAAGACCAGGCATGCCTGCCATCCTTATCACTGTCTGTCTGTCTGTCTGTCTGTCTGATCCACTGGAATGGAGATGGGCCACCTTTTAGGTGCTGGTAGTTGATCCCAGGTTCTCTGGAAGAGGAGACAATGCTGTTAATTGTTGAGTCCTTTCAGTGGCCCCACCTATTTATAATTTTTAGAAGTATATATGAGGCTGTGTTTATGTACATCATATTCAGACCATAAGAGGGATTTAGATTCTCTAGAATCTGACACCCTCTTCTGGAGTGTCTGAAGACGGCTACAGTGTACTTATATCTAATAAATACATAAATAAATAAATAAATAAATAAATAAATAAATAAATAAACATTTTTTAAAAAGTATAAGAAATAAAGAAAGACCAGGCAGGCCTGCCATCCTTATCTCTGTCTCTCTGTCTGTCTGTCTGTCTGATCCACTGGAACTGGGGATGGGCCACCTTTTAGGTGCTGGTAGTTGATCCCAGGTTCTCTGGAAGAGGAGACAATGCTGTTAATTGTTGAGTCCTTTCAGTGGCCCCACCTATTTATAATTTTTAGAAATATATGTGAGGCTGTATTTATGTACATCATATTCAGACCATAAGAGGGATTTAGATTCTCCAGAATCTGACACCCTCTTCTGGAGTGTCTGAAGACAGCTACAGTGTACATATATCTAATAAATACATAAATAAATATATAAATAAACATTTTTTTAAAAAGGATAATAAAGAAAGAAAGACCAGGCAGGCCTGCCATCCTTATCACTCTCTGTATGTCTGTCTGTCTGATCCCCTGGAACTGGAGATGGGCCACCATATAGTTGCTGGTAGTTGATCCCAGGTACTCTGGAAGAGGAGACAATGCTGTTAATTGTTGAACTTTTAGAGTGGCCCCACCCTTCTTTAACATTTTAGAAGTATGTATTAGGCTGTGTTTATGTACATCATATGCAGACCATAAGAGGGATTTAGATTCTCCAGAATCTGACACCCTCTTCTGGAGTGTGTGAACAGCTACAGTGTACTTATATCTAATAATAAATAAATAAATAAATAAATAAATAAATTAATAAATAAACAAATATTTTTTTGAAAAAAGGATAAGAAACAAAGAAAGACCAGGCAGGCCTGCCATCCTTATCACTGCCTGTCTGTCTGTCTGTCTGATCCCCTGGAACTGGAGATGGGCCACCTTTTAGGTGCTGGTAGTTGATTCCAGGTTCTCTGGAAGAGGAGACAATGCTGTTAATTGTTGAGTCCTTTCAGTGGCCCCACCTATTTATAATTTTTAGAAATATATGTGAGGCTGTATTTATGTACATCATATTCAGACCATAAGAGGGATTTAGATTCTCTAGAATCTGACACCCTCTTCTGGAGTGTCTGAAGACGGCTACAGTGTACTTATATCTAATAAATACATAAATAAATAAATAAATAAATAAATAAATAAATAAATAAATAAACAGTTTTTAAAATGTATAAGAAATAAAGAAAGACCAGGCAGGCATGCCATCCTCATCTCTGTCTCTCTGTCTGTCTGTCTGTCTGATCCACTGGAACTGGGGATGGGCCACCTTTTAGGTGCTGGTAGTTTATCCCAGGTTCTCTGAAAGAGGAGACAATGCTGTTAATTGTTGAGTCCTTTCAGTGGCCCCACGTATTTATAATTTTTAGAAGTATATGTAAGGCTGTGTTTATGTACATCATATTCAGACCATAAGAGGAATTTAGATTCTCTAGAATCTGACACCCTCTTATGGAGTGTCTGAAGACGGCTACAGTGTACTTATATCTAATAAATAAATAAATAAATAAATAAATAAATAAATAAACATATTTTAAAAAGTATAAGAAATAAAGAAAGACCAGGCAGGCCTGCCATCCTTATCTCTGTCTTTCTGTCTATCTGTCTGTCTGTCTGATCCCCTGGAACTGGAGATGGGCCACCATAAGGTGCTGGTAGTTTATCCCAGGTTCTCTGAAAGAGGAGACAATGCTGTTAATTGTTGAGCGATTTCAGTGGCCCCACCCATCGTTAAATTTTTAGTAGTATATGTGAGGCTGTGTTTATGTACATCATATGCAGACCATAAGAGGGATTTAGATTCTCCAGAATCTGACACCCTCTACTGGAGTGTCTGAAGACAGCTACAGTGTACTTATATCTAATAAATACATGAATAAATAAACATTTTTTAAAAAGGATAATAAAGAAAGAAAGACCAGGCAGGCCTGCCATCCTAATCTCTGTCAGTCTGTCTGTCTGTCAGACTGTCTGATACCTTGGAACTGCAAATGGGCCACCATATAGTTGCTTTTAGTTGATCCCAGCTTCTCTGGAAGAGGAGACAATGCTATTAATTGTTGAGCCCTTTCAGTGGCTCCACCTATCTTTAAATTTTTAGAAGTATATGTTAGGATGTGTTTATGTACATCATATGCAGACCATAAGAGGGATTTAGTTTCTCCAGAATCTGACACCCTCTTCTGGAGTGTCTGAAGACAACTACAGTGTACTTATATCTAATAAATACATACATATATAAATAAATAAATAAATAAATAAACATTATTTTAAAAGGATAAGAAAGAAAGAAAGACCAGGCAGGCCTGTCATACTTATCTCAGTCTGTCTGTCTGTCTGTCTGATCCCCTGGAACTGGAGATGGGCCACCTTGTAGGTGCTGGTAGTTGATCCCAGGTTCTCTGGAAGAGGAGACAATGCTGTTAATTGTTGAGCCCTTTCAGTGGCCCTACCCATTTTTAATTTTTACAAGTATATGTGAGGCTGTGTTTATGTACATCATATTCAGACCATAAGAGGGATTTAGATTCTCCAGAATCTGACACCATCTTCTGGAGTGTCTGAAGACGGCTACAGTGTACTTATATCTAATAAATACATAAATAAATAAATAAATAAAAGAATAAATAAACATTTTTTAAAAAGTATAAGAAATAAAGAAAGACCAGTAAGGCCTGCCATCCATATCTCTGTCTCTCTGTCTGTCTGTCTGTCTGATCCACTGGAACTGGAGATGGGCCACCATAAGTTGCCTGTAGTTTATCCCAGGTTCTCTGAAAGAGGAGACAATGCTGTTAATTGTTGAGCCCTCTCAGTGGCCCCACACGTCTTTAAATTTTTAGAAGTATATGTGAGGCTGTGTTTATGTACATCATATGCAGACCATAAAAGGGATTTAGATTCTCCAGAATCTGACACCCTCTTCTGGAGTGTCTGAAGACAGCTACAGTGTACTTATATCTAATAAATACATAAATAAATATATAAATAAACATTTTTTAAAAAAGGATAAGAAAGAAAGAAAGACCAGGCTGGCCTGCCATCCTTATCACTGTCTGTATGTCTGTCTGTCTGATCCCCTGGAACTGGAGATGGGCCACCATATAGTTGCTGGTAGTTGATCCCAGGTACTCTGGAAGAGGAGACAATGCTGTTAATTGTTGAGCTTTTAGAGTGGCCCCACCCTTCCTTAAATTTTTAGAAGTATACGTGAGGCTCTGTTTATGTACATCATATGCAGACCATAAGAGGGATTTAGATTCTCCAGAATCTGACACCCTCTTCTGGAGTGTCTGAACAGCTACAGTGTACTTATATCTAATAATAAATAAATAAATAAATAAATAAATAAATAAATAAATAAATAAACAAACATTTTTTTAAAAAAAGGATAAGAAAGAAAGAAAGACCAGGCAGGCCTGCCATCCTTATCACTGTCTGTCTGTCTGTCTGTCTGATCCCCTGGAATGGAGATGGGCCACCTTTTAGGTGCTGGTAGTTGATCCCAGGTTCTCTGGAAGAGGAGACAATGCTGTTAATTGTTGAGTCCTTTCAGTGGCCCCACCTATTTATAATTTTTAGAAGTATATATGAGGCTGTGTTTATGTACATCATATTCAGACCATAAGAGGGATTTAGATTCTCTAGAATCTGACACCCTCTTCTGGAGTGTCTGAAGACAGCTACAGTGTACTTATATCTAATAAATACATAAATAAATAAATAAATAAATAAATAAATAAATAAACATTTTTTAAAAAGTATAAGAAATAAAGAAAGACCAGGCAGGCCTGCCATCCTTATCTCTGTCTCTCTGTCTGTCTGTCTGTCTGATCCACTGGAACTGGGGATGGGCCACCTTTTAGGTGCTGGTAGTTGATCCCAGGTTCTCTGGAAGAGGAGACAATGCTGTTAATTGTTGAGTCCTTTCAGTGGCCCCACCTATTTATAATTTTTAGAAATATATGTGAGGCTGTATTTATGTACATCATATTCAGACCATAAGAGGGATTTAGATTCTCCAGAATCTGACACCCTCTTCTGGAGTGTCTGAAGACAGCTACAGTGTACATATATCTAATAAATACATAAATAAATATATAAATAAACATTTTTTTAAAAAGGATAATAAAGAAAGAAAGACCAGGCAGGCCTGCCATCCTTATCACTCTCTGTATGTCTGTCTGTCTGATCCCCTGGAACTGGAGATGGGCCACCATATAGTTGCTGGTAGTTGATCCCAGGTACTCTGGAAGAGGAGACAATGCTGTTAATTGTTGAACTTTTAGAGTGGCCCCACCCTTCTTTAACATTTTAGAAGTATGTATGAGGCTGTGTTTATGTACATCATATGCAGACCATAAGAGGGATTTAGATTCTCCAGAATCTGACACCCTCTTCTGGAGTGTGTGAACAGCTACAGTGTACTTATATCTAATAATAAATAAATAAATAAATAAATAAATAAATAAACAAATATTTTTTTGAAAAAAGGATAAGAAACAAAGAAAGACCAGGCAGGCCTGCCATCCTTATCACTGCCTGTCTGTCTGTCTGTCTGATCCCCTGGAACTGGAGATGGGCCACCTTTTAGGTGCTGGTAGTTGATCCCAGGTTCTCTGGAAGAGGAGACAATGCTGTTAATTGTTGAGTCCTTTCAGTGGCCCCACCTATTTATAATTTTTAGAAATATATGTGAGGCTGTATTTATGTACATCATATTCAGACCATAAGAGGGATTTAGATTCTCTAGAATCTGACACCCTCTTCTGGAGTGTCTGAAGACGGCTACAGTGTACTTATATCTAATAAATACATAAATAAATAAATAAACAGTTTTTAAAATGTATAAGAAATAAAGAAAGACCAGGCAGGCATGCCATCCTCATCTCTGTCTCTCTGTCTGTCTGTCTGTCTGATCCACTGGAACTGGGGATGGGCCACCTTTTAGGTGCTGGTAGTTTATCCCAGGTTCTCTGAAAGAGGAGACAATGCTGTTAATTGTTGAGTCCTTTCAGTGGCCCCACGTATTTATAATTTTTAGAAGTATATGTGAGGCTGTGTTTATGTACATCATATTCAGACCATAAGAGGAATTTAGATTCTCTAGAATCTGACACCCTCTTATGGAGTGTCTGAAGACGGCTACAGTGTACTTATATCTAATAAATAAATAAATAAATAAATAAATAAATAAATAAACATATTTTAAAAAGTATAAGAAATAAAGAAAGACCAGGCAGGCCTGCCATCCTTATCTCTGTTTTTCTGTCTATCTGTCTGTCTGTCTGATCCCCTGGAACTGGAGATGGGCCACCATAAGGTGCTGGTAGTTTATCCCAGGTTCTCTGAAAGAGGAGACAATGCTGTTAATTGTTGAGCCCTCTCAGTGGCCCCACACATCTTTAAATTTTTAGAAGTATATGCGAGGCTGTGTTTATGTACATCATATGCAGACCATAAGAGGGATTTAGATTCTCCAGAATATGACACCCTCTTCTGGAGTGTCTGAAAGCAGCTACAGTGTACATATATCTAATAAATACATAAATAAATATATAAATAAACATTTTTTTTAAAAGGATAAGACAGAAAGAAAGACCAGGCAGGCCTGCCATCCTTATCACTGTCTGTATGTCTGTCTGTCTGATCCCCTGGAACTGGAGATGGGCCACCATATAGTTGCTGGTAGTTGATTCCAGGTACTCTGGAAGAGGAGACAATGCTGTTAATTGTTGAGCTTTTAGAGTTGCCCCACCCTTCTTTAAATTTTTAGAAGTATATGTGAGGCTGTGTTTATGTACATCATATGCAGACCATAAGAGGGATTTAGATTCTCCAGAATCTGACACCCTCTTCTGGAGTGTCTGAACAGCTACAGTGTACTTATATCTAATAATAAATAAATAAATAAATAAATAAATAAATAAATAAATAAATAAACATTTTTTTAAAAAAAGAATGAGAAAGAAAGAAAGACCAGGCAGGCCTGCCATCCTTATCACTGTCTGTCTGTCTGTCTGTCTGATCCCTTGGAACTGGAGATGGGCCACCTTTTAGGTGCTGGTAGTTGTTCCCAGGTTCTCTGGAAGAGGAGACAATGCTGTTAATTGTTGAGTCCTTTCAGTGGCCCCACCTATTTTTAATTTTTAGAAGTATATGTGAGGCTGTGTTTATGTACATCATATTCAGACCATAAGAGGGATTTAGATTCTCCAGAATCTGACACCCTCTTCTGGAGTGTCTGAAGACGGCTACAGTGTACTTATATCTAATAAATAAATAAATAAATAATTAAATAAATAAACATTTTTTAAAAAGTATAAGAAATAAAGAAAGACCAGGCAGACCTGCCATCCTTATCTCTGTCTCTCTGTCTGTCTGTCTGTCTGTCTGATCCACTGGAACTGGAGATGGGCCACCATAAGGTGCTGGTAGTTTATCCCAGGTTCTCTGAAAGAGGAGACAATGCTGTTAATTGTTGAGCCCTCTCAGTGGCCCCACACATCTTTAATTTTTTAGAAGTATATGTGAGGCTGTGTTTATGTACATCATATGCAGACCATAAGAGGGATTTAGATTCTCCAGAATCTGACACCCTCTTCTGGAGTGTCTGAAGACAGCTACAGTGTACTTATATCTAATAAATACATAAATAAATATATAAATAAACATTTTTTTAAAAGGATAAGAAAGAAAGAAAGACCAGGCAGGCCTGCCATCCTTATCACTGTCTGTATGTCTGTCTGTCTGATCCTCTGGAACTGGAGATGGGCCACCATATAGTTGCTGGTAGTTGATCCCAGGTACTCTGGAAGAGGAGACAATGCTGTTAATTGTTGAGCTTTTAGAGTGGCCCCACACTTCTTTAAATTTTTAGAAGTATATGTGAGGCTGTGTTTATGTACATCATATGCAGTCCATAAGAGGGATTTAGATTCTCCAGAATATGACACCCTCTTCTGAAGTGTCTGAAGACAGCTACAATGTACTTATATCTAATAAATATATATATAAATAAAAAACATTTTTAAAATGTATAAGAAGAAAGAAAAACCAGGCAGGCCTGCAATCCTTGTCTGTCTGTCTGTATGTATGTCTGTCTGATCCCCTGGAACTGGAGATGGGCCACAATATATTTGCTGGTAGTTGATCCCAGGTCCTCTGGAAGAGGAGACAATGCTGTTAATTGTTGAGCTTTTTCAGTGGCCCCAACCATCTTAAAATTTTTAGAAGTATATGTGAGGCTGTGTTTATGTACATCATATGCAGACTATAAGAGGGATATAGATTCTCCAGAATCTGACACCCTCTTCTGGAGAGTCTGAAGACAGCTACAGTGTACTTATATCTAATAAATACATAAATAAATATATAAATAAACTTTTATTAAAAAAGGATAAGAAAGAATGAAAGACCAGGCAGGCCTGCCATCCTTATCTCTGTCTGTCTGTCTGTCTGTCTGTCTGATCCCCTGCAACTTGAGATGGGCCACCACATAGTTGCTGGTAGTTGATCCCACGTTCTCTGGAAGAGGAGACAATGGTGTTAATTGTTGAGCCCTTTCAGTGGGCCCACCCATCTTTAAATTTTTAGAAGTATATATGAGGCTGTGTTTATGTACATCATATGCAGACCATAAGAGCGATTTAGATTCTCCAAAAGATGACACCCTCTTCTAGAGTGTCTGAAGACAGCTACAGTGTACTTATATCTAATAAATAAATAAATAAATAAATAAATAAATAAATAAGTAAATAAATAAACATTATTTTAAAAGTATAAGAAAGAAAGAAAGACCACGCAGGCCTCCATCCTTACCTCTGTCAGTCTGTCTGTCTGATCCCTTGGAACTGGAGATGGGCCACCATATAGTTGCTGTTAGTTGATCCCAGGTTCTCTGGAAGAAGAGACAATGCTGTTAATTGTTGAGCCCTTTCAGTGGCTCCACCTATCTTTAAATTTTTAGAAGTATATGTTAGGCTGTGTTTACGTATATCATATGTAGACCATAAGAGGGATTTTGATTCTCCAGAATCTGACACCCTCTTCTGCAGTGTCTGAAGACAACTACAGTGTACTTATATCTAATAAATAAATAAATAAATAAATAAATAAATAAATAAATAAACATTATTTTAAAAGGATAAGAAAGAAAGAAAAACCAGGCATGCCTGCCCTACTTATCTCTGTCTGTCTGTCTGTCTGTCTGATCCCCTGGAACTGGAGATGGGCCACCTTTTAGGTGCTGGTAGTTGATTCCAGGTTCTCTGGAAGAGGAGACAATGCTGTTAATTGTTGAGTCCTTTCAGTGGCCCCACCTATTTATAATTTTTAGAAGTATATGTGAGGCTGTGTTTATGTACATCATATTCAGACCATAAGAGGGATTTAGATTCTCTAGAATCTGACACCCTCTTCTGGAGTGTCTGAAGACAGCTACAGAGTACTTATATCTAATACATACATAGATAAATAAATAAATAAATAAATAAATAAATAAATAAACATTTTTTAAAAAGTATAAGAAATAAAGAAAGACCAGGCAGGCCTGCCATCCATATCTCTGTCTCTCTGTCTGTATGTCTGTCTGATCCTCTGGAACTGGAGATGGGCCACCATAAGGTGCTGGTAGTTTATCCCAGGTTCTCTGAAAGAGGAGACAATGCTGTTAATTGTTGAGCCCTCTCAGTGGACCCACCCATCTTTAAATTTTTAGAAGTATATGCGAGGCTGTGTTTATGTACCGAATATGCAGACCATAAGAGGGATTTAGATTCTCCAGAATCTGACACTCACTTCTGGAGTGTCTGAAGACAGCTACAGTGTACATATATCTAATAAATACATAAATAAATATATAAATAAACATTTTTTTAAAAAGGATAAGAAAGAAAGAAAGACCAGGCAGGCCTGCCATCCTTATCACTGTCTGTATGTCTGTCTGTCTGATCCCCTGGAACTGGAGATGGGCCACCATATAGTTGCTGGTAGTTGATCCCAGGTACTCTGGAAGAGGAGACAATGCTGTTAATTGTTGAGCCCTCTCAGTGGACCCACCCATCTTTAAATTTTTAGAAGTATATGCGAGGCTGTGTTTATGTACCGAATATGCAGACCATAAGAGGGATTTAGATTCTCCAGAATCTGACACTCACTTCTGGAGTGTCTGAAGACAGCTACAGTGTACATATATCTAATAAATACATAAATAAATATATAAATAAACATTTTTTTAAAAAGGATAAGAAAGAAAGAAAGACCAGGCAGGCCTGCCATCCTTATCACTGTCTGTATGTCTGTCTGTCTGATCCCCTGGAACTGGAGATGGGCCACCATATAGTTGCTGGTAGTTGATCCCAGGTACTCTGGAAGAGGAGACAATGCTGTTAATTGTTGAGCTTTTAGAGTGGCCCCACCCTTCTTTAAATTTTTAGAAGTATATGTGAGGCTGTGTTTATGTACATCATATGCAGACCATAAGAGGGATTTAGATTCTCCAGAATCTGACACCCTCTTCTGGAGTGTCTGAAAGCAGCTACAGTGTACATATATCTAATAAATACATAAATAAATATATAAATAAACATTTTTTTTAAAAAGTATAAGAAAGAAAGAAATACCAGGCAGGCCTGCCATCCTTATCACTGTCTGTCTGTCTGTCTGTCTGATCCCCTGGAACTGGAGATGGGCCACCATATAGTTGCTGGTAGTTGATCCCAGAAACTCTGGAAGAGGATACAATGCTATTAATTGTTGAGCTTTTAGAGTGGTCCCACCCTTCTTCAAATTTTTAGAAATATATGTGAGGCTGTGTTTATGTACATCATATGCAGACCATAAGAGGGATTTAGATTCTCCAGAATATGACACCCTCTTCTGGAGTGTCTGAAGACAGCTACAGTGTACTTATATCTAATAAATATATATATAAATAAATAAACATTTTTAAAATGTATAAGAAAGAAAGAAAGAAAAACCAGGCAGTCCTGCAATCCTTGTCTGTCTGTCTGTATGTCTGTCTGTCTGATCGCCTGGAACTGGAGATGGGCCACAATATAGTTGCTGGTAGTTGATCCCAGGTCCTCTGGAAGAGGAGACAATGCTGTTAATTGTTGAGCCCTTTCAGTGGCCCCAACCATCTTTAAATTTTTAGAAGTATATGTGAGGCTGTGTTTATGTACATCATATGCAGACCATAAGAGGATATAGATTCTCCAGAATCTGACACCCTTTTCTGGAGAGTCTTAAGACAGCTACAGTGTACTTATATCTAATAAATAAATAAATAAATAAATAAATAAATAAATAAATAAATTAATTAATTAATAAACATTTTTTAAAAAGATAAGAAAGAAAGATAAATCAGGCAGGCCTGCCATCCTTATCTCTGTCTGTCTGTCTGTCTCTCTGATGCCCTGCAACTTGAGATGGGCCACCACATATTTGCTGATAGTTGATCCCACGTTCTCTGGAAGAGGAGACAATGGTGTTAATTGTTGAGCCCTTTCAGTGGGCCCACACATCTTTAAATTTTTAGAAGTATATGTGAGGCTGTGTTTATGTACATCATATGCAGACCATAAGAGGGATTTAGATTCTCCAGAAGATGACACCCTCTTCTAGAGTGTCTGAAGACAGCTACAGTGTACTTATATCTAATAAATACATAAATAAATATATAAATAAATAAATAAATAAATAAATAAATAAATAAACATTTTTTTAAAAGTATAAGAAAGAAAGAAAGACCAGGCAGGCCTCCATCCTTACCTCTGTCAGTCTGTATGTCTGTCTGTCTGATCCCCTGGAACTGGAGATGGGCCACCATATAGTTGCTGGTAGTTGATCCCAGGTACTCTGGAAGAGGAGACAATACTGTTAATTGTTGAGCCCTTTCAGTGGCGCCACCCATCTTTAAATATTTAGAGGTATATGTGAGGCTGTGTTTATGTACATCATATGCAGACCATAAGAGGGATTTAGATTCTCCAGAATCTGACACCCTCTTCTGGAGTGTCTGAGACAACTACAGTGTACTTATATCTAATAAATAAATAGATAAATAAATAAATTAACATTTTTTAAAAAGTATAAGAAAGAAAGAAAGACCAGGCAGGCCTGCCATCCATATCTCTGTCTGTCTGTCTGTCTGTCTATCTGATCCCCGGGAACTGGAGATGGGCCACCATATAGTGCTGGTAGTTGATCCAAGGTTCTCTGGAAGAGGAGACAATTCGGTTAATTGTTGAGCCCTTTCAGTGGCCCCACACTTCTTTAAATATTTATAAGTATATGTGAGGCTGTGTTTATGTACATCATATGCAGACCATAAGAGGGATTTAGATTCTCCAGAATCTGACACCCTCTTCTGGAGTGTCTGAAGACAGCTACAGTGTACTTATATCTAATAAATAAATAGATAAATAAATAAATAAATAAATAAACAAACATTTTTTAAAAAGGATAAGAAAGAAAGAAAGACAAGGCAGGCCTGCCATTCATATCTCTGCCTGTCTGTCTGTCTGTCTATCTGATCCCCGGGTACTGGAGATGGGCCACCATATAGTTGCTGGTAGTTGATCCAAGGTTCTCTGGAAGAGGAGACAATGCTCTTAATTGTTGAGCCCTATCAGTGGCCCCACCCATCTTTAAATTTTTAGAAGTATATGTGAGTCTGTGTTTATGTACATCATATGCAGACCATAAGAGGGATTTAGATACTCCAGAATCTGACACCCTCTTCTGGAGTGTCTGAAGACAGCTACAGTGTACTTATATAATAAATAAATAAATAAATAAATAAATAAATAAATAAATAAATAAACATTATTTAAACCGGATAAGAAAAAAAGAAAGACAAGGCAGGCCTACCATCCCTATCTCTGTCTGTCTGTCTATCAGTCGTTCTGATCCCCTGGAACTGGAGATGGGCCACCATATAGGTGCTGGTAGTTGATCCCAGGTTCTCTGGAAGAGGAGGCAATGCTGTTAATTGTTGAGCGATTTCAGTGGCCCCACCCATCGTTAAATTTTTAGTAGTATATGTGAGGCTGTGTTTATGTACATCATATGCAGACCATAAGAGGGATTTAGATTCTCCAGAATCTGACACCCTCTTCTGGAGTGTCTGAAGACAGCTACAGTGTACTTATATCTAATAAATACATGAATAAATAAACATTTTTTAAAAAGGATAATAAAGAAAGAAAGACCAGGCAGGCCTGCCATCCTAATCTCTGTCAGTCTGTCTGTCTGTCAGACTGTCTGATACCTTGGAACTGCAGATGGGCCACCATATAGTTGCTGTTAGTTGATCCCAGCTTCTCTGGAAGAGGAGACAATGCTATTAATTGTTGAGCCCTTTCAGTGGCTCCACCTATCTTTAAATTTTTAGAAGTATATGTTAGGCTGTGTTTATGTACATCATATGCAGACCATAAGAGGGATTTAGATTCTCCAGAATCTGACACCCTCTTCTGGAGTGTCTGAAGACAACTACAGTGTACTTATATCTAATAAATACATACATATATAAATAAATAAATAAATAAATAAACATTATTTTAAAAGGATAAGAAAGAAAGAAAGACCAGGCAGGCCTGCCATACTTATCTCAGTCTGTCTGTCTGTCTGTCTGATCACCTGGAACTGGAGATGGGCCACCTTGTAGGTGCTGGTAGTTGATCCCAGGTTCTCTGGAAGAGGAGACAATGCTGTTAATTGTTGAGCCCTTTCAGTGGCCCCACCCATTTTTAATTTTTACAAGTATATGTGAGGCTGTGTTTATGTACATCATATTCAGACCATAAGAGGGATTTAGATTCTCCAGAATCTGACACCCTCTTCTGGAGTGTCTGAAGACAGCTACAGTGTACATATATCTAATAAATACATATATAAATATATAAATAAACATTTTTTAAAAGGATAAGAAAGAAAGAAAGACCAGGCAGGACTGCCATCCTTATCACTGTCTGTATGTCTGTCTGTCTGATCCACTGGAACTGGAGATGGGCCACCATAAGGTGCCTGTAGTTTATCCCAGGTTCTCTGAAAGAGGAGACAATGCTGTTAATTGTTGAGCCCTCTCAGTGGCCCCACACGTCTTTAAATTTTTAGAAGTATATGTGAGTCTGTGTTTATGTACATCATATGCAGACCATAAGAGGGATTTAGATACTCCAGAATCTGACACCCTCTTCTGGAGTGTCTGAAGACAGCTACAGTGTACTTATATAATAAATAAATAAATTAATAAATAAATAAATAAATAAACATTATTTAAACCGGATAAGAAAAAAAGAAAGACCAGGCAGGCCTACCATCCCTATCTCTGTCTGTCTGTCTATCAGTCGTTCTGATCCCCTGGAACTGGAGATGGGCCACCATATAGGTGCTGGTAGTTGATCCCAGGTTCTCTGGAAGAGGAGACAATGCTGTTAATTGTTGAGCGATTTCAGTGGCCCCACCCATCGTTAAATTTTTAGTAGTATATGTGAGGCTGTGTTTATGTACATCATATGCAGACCATAAGAGGGATTTAGATTCTCCAGAATCTGACACCCTCTTCTGGAGTGTCTGAAGACAGCTACAGTGTACTTATACCTAATAAATACATGAATAAATAAACATTTTTTAAAAAGGATAATAAAGAAAGAAAGACCAGGCAGGCCTGCCATCCTAATCTCTGTCAGTCTGTCTGTCTGTCAGACTGTCTGATACCTTGGAACTGCAAATGGGCCACCATATAGTTGCTGTTAGTTGATCCCAGCTTCTCTGGAAGAGGAGACAATGCTATTAATTGTTGAGCCCTTTCAGTGGCTCCACCTATCTTTAAATTTTTAGAAGTATATGTTAGGCTGTGTTTATGTACATCATATGCAGACCATAAGAGGGATTTAGTTTCTCCAGAATCTGACACCCTCTTCTGGAGTGTCTGAAGACAACTACAGTGTACTTATATCTAATAAATACATACATATATAAATAAATAAATAAATAAATAAACATTATTTTAAAAGGATAGGAAAGAAAGAAAGACCAGGCAGGCCTGTCATACATATCTCAGTCTGTCTGTCTGTCTGTCTGATCCCCTGGAACTGGAGATGGGCCACCTTGTAGGTGCTGGTAGTTGATCCCAGGTTCTCTGGAAGAGGAGACAATGCTGTTAATTGTTGAGCCCTTTCAGTGGCCCCACCCATTATTAATTTTTAGAAGTATATGTGAGGCTGTGTTTATGTACATCATATTCAGACCATAAGAGGGATTTAGATTCTCCAGAATCTGACACCATCTTCTGGAGTGTCTGAAGACAGCTACAGTGTACTTATATCTAATAAATACATAAATAAATATATAAATAAACATTTTTTTAAAAAGGATAAGAAAGAAAGAAAGACCAGGCAGGCCTGCCATCCTTATCACTGTCTGTATGTCTGTCTGTCTGATCCCCTGGAACTGGAGATGGGCCACCATATAGTTGCTGGTAGTTGATCCCAGGTACTCTGGAAGAGGAGACAATGCTGTTAATTGTTGAGCTTTTAGAGTGGCCCTACCCTTCTTTAAATTTTTAGAAGTATATGTGAGGCTGTGTTTATGTACATCATATGCAGACCATAAGAGGGATTTAGATTCTCCAGAATCTGACACCCTCTTCTGGAGTGTCTGAACAGCTACAGTGTACTTATATCTAATAATAAATAAATAAATAAATAAATAAATAAACAAACATTTTTTTAAAAAAAGGATAAGAAAGAAAGAAAGACCAGGCAGGCCTGCCATCCTTATCACTGTCTGTCTGTCTGTCTGTCTGATCCCCTGGAACTGGAGATGGGCCACCTTTTAGGTGCTGGTAGTTGATCCCAGGTTCTCTGGAAGAGGAGACAATGCTGTTAATTGTTGAGTCCTTTCAGTGGCCCCACCTATTTATAATTTTTAGAAGTATATGTGAGGCTGTGTTTATGTACATCATATTCAGACGATAAGAGGGATTTAGAATCTCTAGAATCTGACACCCTCTTCTGGAGTGTCTGAAGACGGCTACAGTGTACTTATATCTAATAAATACATAAATAAATAAATAAATAAATCAATAAACATTTTTTAAAAAGTATAAGAAATAAAGAAAGACCAGGCAGGCCTGCCATCCTTATCTCTGTCTCTCTGTCTGTCTGTCTGTCTGATCCACTGGAACTGGAGTTGGGCCACCATAAGGTGCTGGTAGTTTATCCCAGGTTCTCTGAAAGAGGAGACAATGCTGTTAATTGTTGAGCCCTCTCAGTGGCCCCACCCATCTTTAAATTTTTAGAAGTATATGCAAGGCTGTGTTTATGTACCGAATATGCAGACCATAAGAGGGATTTAGATTCTCCAGAATCTGACACCCTCTTCTGGAGTGTCTGAAGACAGCTACAGTGTACATATATCTAATAAATACATAAATAAATATATAAATAAACATTTTTTTAAAAAAGATAATAAAGAAAGAAAGACCAGGCAGGCCTGCCATCCTTATCACTCTCTGTATGTCTGTCTGTCTGATCCCCTGGAACTGGAGATGGGCCACCATATAGTTGCTGGTAGTTGATCCCAGGTACTCTGGAAGAGGAGACAATGCTGTTAATTGTTGAGCTTTTAGAGTGGCCCCACCCTTCTTTAAATTTTTAGAAGTATATATGAGGCTGTGTTTATGTACATCATATGCAGACCATAAGAGGGATTTAGATTCTCCAGAATCTGACACCCTCTTCTGGAGTGTCTGAACAGCTACAGTGTACTTATATCTAATAATAAATAAATAAATAAATAAATAAATAAATAAATAAACAAATATTTTTTTGAAAAAAGGATAAGAAAGAAAGAAAGACCAGGCAGGCCTGCCATCCTTATCACTGTCTGTCTGTCTGTCTGTCTGATCCCCTGGAACTGGAGATGGGCCACCTTTTAGGTGCTGGTAGTTGATCCCTGGTTCTCTGGAAGTGGAGACAATGCTGTTAATTGTTGAGTCCTTTCAGTGGCCCCACCTATTTATAATTTTTAGAAGTATATATGAGGCTGTGTTTATGTACATCATATTCAGACCATAAGAGGGATTTAGATTCTCTAGAATCTGACACCCTCTTATGGAGTGTCTGAAGACGGCTACAGTGTACTTATATCTAATAAATACATAAATAAATAAATAAATAAATAAATAAATAAATAAATAAACAGTTTTTAAAATGTATAAGAAATAAAGAAAGACCAGGCAGGCCTGCCATCCTCATCTCTGTCTCTCTGTCTCTCTGTCTGTCTGTCTGATCCACTGGAACTGGGGATGGGCCACCATAAGGTGCTGGTAGTTTATCCCAGGTTCTCTGGAAGAGGAGACAATGCTGTTAATTGTTGAGCCCTCTCAGTGGCCCCACCCTTCTTTAAATTTTTAGAAGTATATATGAGGCTGTGTTAATGTACATCATATGCAGACCATAAGAGGGATTTAGATTCTCCAGAATCTGACACCCTCTTCTGGAGTGTCTGAAAGCAGCTACAGTGTACATATATTTAATAAATACATAAATAAATATATAAATAAACATTTTTTTAAAAAGGATAAGACAGAAAGAAAGACCAGGCAGGCCTGCCATCCTTATCACTGTCTGTATGTCTGTCTGTCTGATCCCCTGGAACTGGAGATGGGCCACCATATAGTTGCTGGTAGTTGATCCCAGGTACTCTGGAAGAGGAGACAATGCTGTTAATTGTTGAGCTTTTAGAGTGGCCCCACCCTTCTTTAAATTTTTAGAAGTATATGTGAGGCTGTGTTTATGTACATCATATGCAGACCATAAGAGGGATTTAGATTCTCCAGAATCTGACACCCTCTTCTGGAGTGTCTGAACAGCTAAAGTGTACTTATATCTAATAATAAATAAATAAATAAATAAATAAATAAATAAACAAACATTTTTTTAAAAAAAGGATAAGAAAGAAAGAAAGACCAAGAAGGCCTGCCATCCTTATCACTGCCTGTCTGTCTGTCTGTCTGATCCCCTGGAACTGGAGATGGGCCACCTTTTAGGTGCTGGTAGTTGATCCCAGGTTCTCTGGAAGAGGAGACAATGGTGTTAATTGTTGAGTCCTTTCAGTGGCCCCAAACATCTTTAATTTTTTAGAAGTATATGTGAGGCTGTGTTTATGTACATCATATGCAGACCATAAGAGGGATTTAGATTCTCCAGAATCTGACACCCTCTTCTGGAGTGTCTGAAGACAGCTACAGTGTACTTATATCTAATAAATACATAAAAAAATATATAAATAAACATTTTTTTTAAAAGGATAAGAAAGAAAGAAAGACCAGGCAGGCCTGCCATCCTTATCACTGTCTGTATATCTGTCTGTCTGATCCTCTGGAACTGGAGATGGGCCACCATATAGTTGCTGGTAGTTGATCCCAGGTACTCTGGAAGAGGAGACAATGCTGTTAATTGTTGAGCTTTTAGAGTGGCCCCACACTTCTTTAAATTTTTAGAAGTATATGTGAGGCTGTGTTTATGTACATCATATGCAGTCCATAAGAGGGATTTAGATTCTCCAGAATATGACACCCTCTTCTGAAGTGTCTGAAGACAGCTACAATGTACTTATATCTAATAAATATATATATAAATAAATAAACATTTTTAAAATGTATAAGAAGAAAGAAAAACCAGGCAGGCCTGCAATCATTGTCTGTCTGTCTGTATGTATGTCTGTCTGATCCCCTGGAACTGGAGATGGGCCACAATATATTTGCTGGTAGTTGATCCCAGGTCCTCTGGAAGAGGAGACAATGCTGTTAATTGTTGAGCTTTTTCAGTGGCCCCAACCATCTTTAAATTTTTAGAAGTATATGTGAGGCTGTGTTTATGTACATCATATGCAGACTATAAGAGGGATATAGATTCTCCAGAATCTGACACCCTCTTCTGGAGAGTCTGAAGACAGCTACAGTGTACTTATATCTAATAAATACATAAATAAATATATAAATAAACTTTTTTTAAAAAAGGATAAGAAAGAATGAAAGACCAGGCAGGCGTGCCATCCTTATCTCTGTCTGTCTGTCTGTCTGTCTGATCCCCTGCAACTTGAGATGGGCCACCACATAGTTGCTGGTAGTTGATCCCACGTTCTCTGGAAGAGGAGACAATGGTGTTAATTGTTGAGCCCTTTCAGTGGGCCCACCCATCTTTAAATTTTTAGAAGTATATATGAGGCTGTGTTTATGTACATCATATGCAGACCATAAGAGCGATTTAGATTCTCCAAAAGATGACACCCTCTTCTAGAGTGTCTGAAGACAGCTACAGTGTACTTATATCTAATAAATAAATAAATAAATAAATAAATAAATAAATAAATAAATAAATAAATAAACATTATTTTAAAAGTATAAGAAAGAAAGAAAGACCACGCAGGCCTCCATCCTTACCTCTGTCAGTCTGTCTGTCTGATCCCTTGGAACTGGAGAAGGCCACCATATAGTTGCTGTTAGTTGATCCCAGGTTCTCTGGAAGAAGAGACAATGCTGTTAATTGTTGAGCCCTTTCAGTGGCTCCACCTATCTTTAAATTTTTAGAAGTATATGTTAGGCTGTGTTTACGTATATCATATGTAGACCATAAGAGGGATTTTGATTCTCCAGAATCTGACACCCTCTTCTGGAGTGTCTGAAGACAACTACAGTGTACTTATATCTAATAAATACATAAATAAATAAATAAATAAATAAATAAATAAATAAATAAATAAACAAACATTATTTTAAAAGGATAAGAAAGAAAGAAAAACCAGGCATGCCTGCCCTCCTTATCTCTGTCTGTCTGTCTGTCTGTCTGATCCCCTGGAACTGGAGATGGGCCACCTTTTAGGTGCTGGTAGTTGATTCCAGGTTCTCTGGAAGAGGAGACAATGCTGTTAATTGTTGAGTCCTTTCAGTGGCCCCACCTATTTATAATTTTTAGAAGTATATGTGAGGCTGTGTTTATGTACATCATATTCAGACCATAAGAGGAATTTAGATTCTCTAGAATCTGACACCCTCTTCTGGAGTGTCTGAAGACAGCTACAGAGTACTTATATCTAATACATACATAGATAAATAAATAAATAAATAAATAAATAAATAAATAAACATTTTTTAAAAAGTATAAGAAATAAAGAAAGACCAGGCAGGCCTGCCATCCATATCTCTGTCTCTCTGTCTGTAAGTCTGTCTGATCCTCTGGAACTGGAGATGGGCCACCATAATGTGCTGGTAGTTGATCCCACGTTCTCTGGAAGAGGAGACAATGGTGTTAATTGTTGAGCCCTTTCAGTGGGCCCACCCATCTTTAAATTTTTAGAAGTATATATGAGGCTGTGTTTATGTACATCATATGCAGACCATAAGAGCGATTTAGATTCTCCAAAAGATGACACCCTCTTCTAGAGTGTCTGAAGACAGCTACAGTGTACTTATATCTAATAAATAAATAAATAAATAAATAAATAAATAAATAAATAAATAAGTAAATAAATAAACATTATTTTAAAAGTATAAGAAAGAAAGAAAGACCACGCAGGCCTCCATCCTTACCTCTGTCAGTCTGTCTGTCTGATCCCTTGGAACTGGTGATGGGCCACCATATAGTTGCTGTTAGTTGATCCCAGGTTCTCTGGAAGAAGAGACAATGCTGTTAATTGTTGAGCCCTTTCAGTGGCTCCACCTATCTTTAAATTTTTAGAAGTATATGTTAGGCTGTGTTTACGTATATCATATGTAGACCATAAGAGGGATTTTGATTCTCCAGAATCTGACACCCTCTTCTGCAGTGTCTGAAGACAACTACAGTGTACTTATATCTAATAAATAAATAAATAAATAAATAAATAAATAAATAAATAAATAAATAAACATTATTTTAAAAGGATAAGAAAGAAAGAAAAACCAGGCATGCCTGCCCTACTTATCTCTGTCTGTCTGTCTGTCTGTCTGATCCCCTGGAACTGGAGATGGGCCACCTTTTAGGTGCTGGTAGTTGATTCCAGGTTCTCTGGAAGAGGAGACAATGCTGTTAATTGTTGAGTCCTTTCAGTGGCCCCACCTATTTATAATTTTTAGAAGTATATGTGAGGCTGTGTTTATGTACATCATATTCAGACCATAAGAGGGATTTAGATTCTCTAGAATCTGACACCCTCTTCTGGAGTGTCTGAAGACAGCTACAGAGTACTTATATCTAATACATACATAGATAAATAAATAAATAAATAAATAAATAAATAAATAAATAAATAAACATTTTTTAAAAAGTATAAGAAATAAAGAAAGACCAGGCAGGCCTGCCATCCATATCTCTGTCTCTCTGTCTGTATGTCTGTCTGATCCTCTGGAACTGGAGATGGGCCACCATAAGGTGCTGGTA
This sequence comes from Mus caroli, assembly GCF_978045245.1. NCBI lineage: Eukaryota > Metazoa > Chordata > Mammalia > Rodentia > Muridae > Mus > Mus caroli. The sequence continues at coordinate 1,218,096 of NW_028227285.1, read as the reverse complement.
GTTTATCCCAGGTTCTCTGAAAGAGGAGACAATGCTGTTAATTGTTGAGCCCTCTCAGTGGACCCACCCATCTTTAAATTTTTAGAAGTATATGCGAGGCTGTGTTTATGTACCGAATATGCAGACCATAAGAGGGATTTAGATTCTCCAGAATCTGACACTCACTTCTGGAGTGTCTGAAGACAGCTACAGTGTACATATATCTAATAAATACATAAATAAATATATAAATAAACATTTTTTTAAAAAGGATAAGAAAGAAAGAAAGACCAGGCAGGCCTGCCATCCTTATCACTGTCTGTATGTCTGTCTGTCTGATCCCCTGGAACTGGAGATGGGCCACCATATAGTTGCTGGTAGTTGATCCCAGGTACTCTGGAAGAGGAGACAATGCTGTTAATTGTTGAGCTTTTAGAGTGGCCCCACCCTTCTTTAAATTTTTAGAAGTATATGTGAGGCTGTGTTTATGTACATCATATGCAGACCATAAGAGGGATTTAGATTCTCCAGAATCTGACACCCTCTTCTGGAGTGTCTGAAAGCAGCTACAGTGTACATATATCTAATAAATACATAAATAAATATATAAATAAACATTTTTTTAAAAAGGATAAGAAAGAAAGAAATACCAGGCAGGCCTGCCATCCTTATCACTGTCTGTCTGTCTGTCTGTCTGATCCCCTGGAACTGGAGATGGGCCACCATATAGTTGCTGGTAGTTGATCCCAGAAACTCTGGAAGAGGATACAATGCTATTAATTGTTGAGCTTTTAGAGTGGTCCCACCCTTCTTCAAATTTTTAGAAATATATGTGAGGCTGTGTTTATGTACATCATATGCAGACCATAAGAGGGATTTAGATTCTCCAGAATATGACACCCTCTTCTGGAGTGTCTGAAGACAGCTACAGTGTACTTATATCTAATAAATATATATATAAATAAATAAACATTTTTAAAATGTATAAGAAAGAAAGAAAGAAAAACCAGGCAGTCCTGCAATCCTTGTCTGTCTGTCTGTATGTCTGTCTGTCTGATCGCCTGGAACTGGAGATGGGCCACAATATAGTTGCTGGTAGTTGATCCCAGGTCCTCTGGAAGAGGAGACAATGCTGTTAATTGTTGAGCCCTTTCAGTGGCCCCAACCATCTTTAAATTTTTAGAAGTATATGTGAGGCTGTGTTTATGTACATCATATGCAGACCATAAGAGGGATATAGATTCTCCAGAATCTGACACCCTTTTCTGGAGAGTCTTAAGACAGCTACAGTGTACTTATATCTAATAAATAAATAAATAAATAAATTAATTAATTAATTAATAAACATTTTTTAAAACGATAAGAAAGAAAGATAAATCAGGCAGGCCTGCCATCCTTATCTCTGTCTGTCTGTCTGTCTCTCTGATGCCCTGCAACTTGAGATGGGCCACCACATAGTTGCTGATAGTTGATCCCACGTTCTCTGGAAGAGGAGACAATGGTGTTAATTGTTGAGCCCTTTCAGTGGGCCCACACATCTTTAAATTTTTAGAAGTATATGTGAGGCTGTGTTTATGTACATCATATGCAGACCATAAGAGGGATTTAGATTCTCCAGAAGATGACACCCTCTTCTAGAGTGTCTGAAGACAGCTACAGTGTACTTATATCTAATAAATACATAAATAAATAAATAAATAAATAAATAAACATTTTTTTAAAAGTATAAGAAAGGAAGAAAGACCAGGCAGGCCTCCATCCTTACCTCTGTCAGTCTGTATGTCTGTCTGTCTGATCCCCTGGAACTGGAGATGGGCCACCATATAGTTGCTGGTAGTTGATCCCAGGTACTCTGGAAGAGGAGACAATGCTGTTAATTGTTGAGCCCTTTCAGTGGCGCCACCCATCTTTAAATATTTAGAGGTATATGTGAGGCTGTGTTTATGTACATCATATGCAGACCATAAGAGGGATTTAGATTCTCCAGAATCTGACACCCTCTTCTGGAGTGTCTGAGACAACTACAGTGTACTTATATCTAATAAATAAATAGATAAATAAATAAATAAACATTTTTTAAAAAGTATAAGAAAGAAAGAAAGACCAGGCAGGCCTGCCATCCATATCTCTGTCTGTCTGTCTGTCTGTCTATCTGATCCCCGGGAACTGGAGATGGGCCACCATATAGTGCTGGTAGTTGATCCAAGGTTCTCTGGAAGAGGAGACAATTCGGTTAATTGTTGAGCCCTTTCAGTGGCCCCACACTTCTTTAAATATTTATAAGTATATGTGAGGCTGTGTTTATGTACATCATATGCAGACCATAAGAGGGATTTAGATTCTCCAGAATCTGACACACTCTTCTGGAGTGTCTGAAGACAGCTACAGTGTACTTATATCTAATAAATAAATAGATAAATAAATAAATAAATAAATAAATAAACAAACATTTTTTAAAAAGGATAAGAAAGAAAGAAAGACCAGGCAGGCCTGCCATTCATATCTCTGCCTGTCTGTCTGTCTGTCTATCTGATCCCCGGGTACTGGAGATGGGCCACCATATAGTTGCTGGTAGTTGATCCAAGGTTCTCTGGAAGAGGAGACAATGCTCTTAATTGTTGAGCCCTATCAGTGGCCCCACCCATCTTTAAATTTTTAGAAGTATATGTGAGTCTGTGTTTATGTACATCATATGCAGACCATAAGAGGGATTTAGATACTCCAGAATCTGACACCCTCTTCTGGAGTGTCTGAAGACAGCTACAGTGTACTTATATAATAAATAAATAAATAAATAAATAAACATTATTTAAACCGGATAAGAAAAAAAGAAAGACCAGGCAGGCCTACCATCCCTATCTCTGTCTGTCTGTCTATCAGTCGTTCTGATCCCCTGGAACTGGAGATGGGCCACCATATAGGTGCTGGTAGTTGATCCCAGGTTCTCTGGAAGAGGAGGCAATGCTGTTAATTGTTGAGCGATTTCAGTGGCCCCACCCATCGTTAAATTTTTAGTAGTATATGTGAGGCTGTGTTTATGTACATCATATGCAGACCATAAGAGGGATTTAGATTCTCCAGAATCTGACACCCTCTTCTGGAGTGTCTGAAGACAGCTACAGTGTACTTATATCTAATAAATACATTAATAAATAAACATTTTTTAAAAAGGATAATAAAGAAAGAAAGACCAGGCAGGCCTGCCATCCTAATCTCTGTCAGTCTGTCTGTCTGTCAGACTGTCTGATACCTTGGAACTGCAGATGGGCCACCATATAGTTGCTGTTAGTTGATCCCAGCTTCTCTGGAAGAGGAGACAATGCTATTAATTGTTGAGCCCTTTCAGTGGCTCCACCTATCTTTAAATTTTTAGAAGTATATGTTAGGCTGTGTTTATGTACATCATATGCAGACCATAAGAGGGATTTAGATTCTCCAGAATCTGACACCCTCTTCTGGAGTGTCTGAAGACAACTACAGTGTACTTATATCTAATAAATACATACATATATAAATAAATAAATAAATAAATAAATAAACATTATTTTAAAAGGATAAAAAAGAAAGAAAGACCAGGCAGGCCTGCCATACTTATCTCAGTCTGTCTGTCTGTCTGTCTGATCACCTGGAACTGGAGATGGGCCACCTTGTAGGTGCTGGTAGTTGATCCCAGGTTCTCTGGAAGAGGAGACAATGCTGTTAATTGTTGAGCCCTTTCAGTGGCCCCACCCATTTTTAATTTTTACAAGTATATGTGAGGCTGTGTTTATGTACATCATATTCAGACCATAAGAGGGATTTAGATTCTCCAGAATCTGACACCCTCTTCTGGAGTGTCTGAAGACAGCTACAGTGTACATATATCTAATAAATACATATATAAATATATAAATAAACATTTTTTAAAAGGATAAGAAAGAAAGAAAGACCAGGCAGGACTGCCATCCTTATCACTGTCTGTATGTCTGTCTGTCTGATCCACTGGAACTGGAGATGGGCCACCATAAGGTGCCTGTAGTTTATCCCAGGTTCTCTGAAAGAGGAGACAATGCTGTTAATTGTTGAGCCCTCTCAGTGGCCCCACACGTCTTTAAATTTTTAGAAGTATATGTGAGTCTGTGTTTATGTACATCATATGCAGACCATAAGAGGGATTTAGATACTCCAGAATCTGACACCCTCTTCTGGAGTGTCTGAAGACAGCTACAGTGTACTTATATAATAAATAAATAAATAAATAAATAAATAAATAAATAAACATTATTTAAACCGGATAAGAAAAAAAGAAAGACCAGGCAGGCCTACCATCCCTATCTCTGTCTGTCTGTCTATCAGTCGTTCTGATCCCCTGGAACTGGAGATGGGCCACCATATAGGTGCTGGTAGTTGATCCCAGGTTCTCTGGAAGAGGAGACAATGCTGTTAATTGTTGAGCGATTTCAGTGGCCCCACCCATCGTTAAATTTTTAGTAGTATATGTGAGGCTGTGTTTATGTACATCATATGCAGACCATAAGAGGGATTTAGATTCTCCAGAATCTGACACCCTCTTCTGGAGTGTCTGAAGACAGCTACAGTGTACTTATATCTAATAAATACATGAATAAATAAACATTTTTTAAAAAGGATAATAAAGAAAGAAAGACCAGGCAGGCCTGCCATCCTAATCTCTGTCAGTCTGTCTGTCTGTCAGACTGTCTGATACCTTGGAACTGCAGATGGGCCACCATATAGTTGCTGTTAGTTGATCCCAGCTTCTCTGGAAGAGGAGACAATGCTATTAATTGTTGAGCCCTTTCAGTGGCTACACCTATCTTTAAATTTTTAGAAGTATATGTTAGGCTGTGTTTATGTACATCATATGCAGACCATAAGAGGGATTTAGTTTCTCCAGAATCTGACACCCTCTTCTGGAGTGTCTGAAGACAACTACAGTGTACTTATATCTAATAAATACATACACATATAAATAAATAAATAAATAAATAAACATTATTTTAAAAGGATAGGAAAGAAAGAAAGACCAGGCAGGCCTGTCATACATATCTCAGTCTGTCTGTCTGTCTGTCTGATCCCCTGGAACTGGAGATGGGCCACCTTGTAGGTGCTGGTAGTTGATCCCAGGTTCTCTGGAAGAGGAGATAATGCTGTTAATTGTTGAGCCCTTTCAGTGGCCCCACCCATTATTAATTTTTAGAAGTATATGTGAGGCTGTGTTTATGTACATCATATTCAGACCATAAGAGGGATTTAGATTCTCCAGAATCTGACACCATCTTCTGGAGTGTCTGAAGATGGCTACCGTGTACTTATATCTAATAAATACATAAATAAATAAATAAATAAATAAATAAATAAATAAATAAAAGAATAAATAAACATTTTTTAAAAAGTATAAGAAATAAAGAAAGACCAGTCAGGCCTGCCATCCATATCTCTGTCTCTCTGTCTGTCTGTCTGTCTGATCCACTGGAACTGGAGATGGGCCACCATAAGGTGCCTGTAGTTTATCCCAGGTTCTCTGAAAGAGGAGACAATGCTGTTAATTGTTGAGCCCTCTCAGTGGCCCCACACGTCTTTAAATTTTTAGAAGTATATGTTAGGCTGTGTTTATGTACATCATATGCAGACCATAAAAGGGATTTAGATTCTCCAGAATCTGACACCCTCTTCTGGAGTGTCTGAAGACAGCTACAGTGTACTTATATCTAATAAATACATAAATAAATATATAAATAAACATTTTTTTAAAAAGGATAAGAAAGAAAGAAAGACCAGGCAGGCCTGCCATCCTTATCACTGTCTGTATGTCTGTCTGTCTGATCCCCTGGAACTGGAGATGGGCCACCATATAGTTGCTGGTAGTTGATCCCAGGTACTCTGGAAGAGGAGACAATGCTGTTAATTGTTGAGCTTTTAGAGTGGCCCCACCCTTCTTTAAATTTTTAGAAGTATATGTGAGGCTGTGTTTATGTACATCATATGCAGACCATAAGAGGGATTTAGATTCTCCAGAATCTGACACCCTCTTCTGGAGTGTCTGAACAGCTACAGTGTACTTATATCTAATAATAAATAAATAAATAAATAAATAAATAAATAAATAAATAAACAAACATTTTTTTAAAAAAAGGATAAGAAAGAAAGAAAGACCAGGCAGGCCTGCCATCCTTATCACTGTCTGTCTGTCTGTCTGTCTGATCCCCTGGAACTGGAGATGGGCCACCTTTTAGGTGCTGGTAGTTGATCCCAGGTTCTCTGGAAGAGGAGACAATGCTGTTAATTGTTGAGTCCTTTCAGTGGCCCCACCTATTTATAATTTTTAGAAGTATATGTGAGGCTGTGTTTATGTACATCATATTCAGACGATAAGAGGGATTTAGATTCTCTAGAATCTGACACCCTCTTCTGGAGTGTCTGAAGACGGCTACAGTGTACTTATATCTAATAAATACATAAATAAATAAATAAATAAATCAATAAACATTTTTTAAAAAGTATAAGAAATAAAGAAAGACCAGGCAGGCCTGCCATCCTTATCTCTGTCTCTCTGTCTGTCTGTCTGTCTGATCCACTGGAACTGGAGTTGGGCCACCATAAGGTGCTGGTAGTTTATCCCAGGTTCTCTCAAAGAGGAGACAATGCTGTTAATTGTTGAGCCCTCTCAGTGGCCCCACCCATCTTTAAATTTTTAGAAGTATATGCAAGGCTGTGTTTATGTACCGAATATGCAGACCATAAGAGGGATTTAGATTCTCCAGAATCTGACAACCTCTTCTGGAGTGTCTGAAGACAGCTACAGTGTACATATATCTAATAAATACATAAATAAATATATAAATAAACATTTTTTTAAAAAGGATAATAAAGAAAGAAAGACCAGGCAGGCCTGCCATCCTTATCACTCTCTGTATGTCTGTCTGTCTGATCCCCTGGAACTGGAGATGGGCCACCATATAGTTGCTGGTAGTTGATCCCAGGTACTCTGGAAGAGGAGACAATGCTGTTAATTGTTGAGCTTTTAGAGTGGCCCCACCCTTCTTTAAATTTTTAGAAGTATATATGAGGCTGTGTTTATGTACATCATATGCAGACCATAAGAGGGATTTAGATTCTCCAGAATCTGACACCCTCTTCTGGAGTGTCTGAACAGCTACAGTGTACTTATATCTAATAATAAATAAATAAATAAATAAATAAATAAATAAATAAATAAACAAATATTTTTTTGAAAAAAGGATAAGAAAGAATGAAAGACCAGGCAGGCCTGCCATCCTTATCACTGTCTGTCTGTCTGTCTGTCTGATCCCCTGGAACTGGAGATGGGCCACCTTTTAGGTGCTGGTAGTTGTTCCCTGGTTCTCTGGAAGTGGAGACAATGCTGTTAATTGTTGAGTCCTTTCAGTGGCCCCACCTATTTATAATTTTTAGAAGTATATATGAGGCTGTGTTTATGTACATCATATTCAGACCATAAGAGGGATTTAGATTCTCTAGAATCTGACACCCTCTTATGGAGTGTCTGAAGACGGCTACAGTGTACTTATATCTAATAAATACATAAATAAATAAATAAATAAATAAATAAATAAATAAATAAACAGTTTTTAAAATGTATAAGAAATAAAGAAAGACCAGGCAGGCCTGCCATCCTCATCTCTGTCTCTCTGTCTGTCTGTCTGTCTGTCTGATCCACTGGAACTGGGGATGGGCCACCATAAGGTGCTGGTAGTTTATCCCAGGTTCTCTGGAAGAGGAGACAATGCTGTTAATTGTTGAGCCCTCTCAGTGGCCCCACCCTTCTTTAAATTTTTAGAAGTATATATGAGGCTGTGTTAATGTACATCATATGCAGACCATAAGAGGGATTAGATTCTCCAGAATCTGACACCCTCTTCTGGAGTGTCTGAAAGCAGCTACAGTGTACATATATTTAATAAATACATAAATAAATATATAAATAAACATTTTTTTAAAAAGGATAAGACAGAAAGAAAGACCAGGCAGGCCTGCCATCCTTATCACTGTCTGTATGTCTGTCTGTCTGATCCCCTGGAACTGGAGATGGGCCACCATATAGTTGCTGGTAGTTGATCCCAGGTACTCTGGAAGAGGAGACAATGCTGTTAATTGTTGAGCTTTTAGAGTGGCCCCACCCTTCTTTAAATTTTTAGAAGTATATGTGAGGCTGTGTTTATGTACATCATATGCAGACCATAAGAGGGATTTAGATTCTCCAGAATCTGACACCCTCTTCTGGAGTGTCTGAACAGCTAAAGTGTACTTATATCTAATAATAAATAAATAAATAAATAAATAAATAAATAAACATTTTTTTAAAAAAAGGATAAGAAAGAAAGAAAGACCAGGAAGGCCTGCCATCCTTATCACTGCCTTTCTGTCTGTCTGTCTGATCCCCTGGAACTGGAGATGGGCCACCTTTTAGGTGCTGGTAGTTGATCCCAGGTTCTCTGGAAGAGGAAACAATGGTGTTAATTGTTGAGCCCTTTCAGTTGCCCCACCTATTTATAATTTTTAGAAATATATGTGAGGCTGTATTTATGTACATCATATTCAGACCATAAGAGGGATTTAGATTCTCTAGAATCTGACACCCTCTTCTGGAGTGTCTGAAGACGGCTACAGTGTACTTATATCTAATAAATACATAAATAAATAAATAAATAAATTAATTAATTAATTAACATTTTTTAAAAAGTATAAGAAATAAAGAAAGACCAGGCAGGCCTGCCATCCTTATCTCTGTCTCTCTGTCTGTCTGTCTGTCTGTCTGATCCACTGGAACTGGAGATGGGCCACCATAAGGTGCTGGTAGTTTATCCCAGATTCTCTGAAAGAGGAGACAATGCTGTTAATTGTTGAGCCCTCTCAGTGGTCCCACACATCTTTAAAATTTTAGAAGTATATGTGAGGCTGTGTTTATGTACATCATATGCAGACCATAAGAGGGATTTAGATTCTCCAGAATCTGACACCCTCTTCTGGAGTGTCTGAAGACAGCTACAGTGTACTTATATCTAATAAATACATAAATAAATATATAAATAAACATTTTTTGAAAAGGATAAGAAAGAAAGAATGACCAGGCAGGCCTGCCATCCTTATCACTGTCTGTATGTCTGTCTGTCTGATCCCCTGGAACTGGAGATGGGCCACATTATAGTTGCTGGTAGTTGATCCCAGGTACTCTGGAAGAGGAGACAATGCTGTTAATTGTTGAGCTTTTAGAGTGGCCCCACCCTTCTTTAAATTTTTAGAAATATATGTGAGGCTGTGTTTATGTACATCATATGCAGACCATAAGAGTGATTTAGATTCTCCAGAATCTGACACCCTCTTCTGGAGTGTCTGAACAGCTACAGTGTACTTATATCTAATAATAAATAAATAAATAAATAAATAAATAAATAAATAAATAAACATTTTTTTAAAAACAGAATGAGAAAGAAAGAAAGACCAGGCAGGCCTGCCATCCTTATCACTGTCTGTCTGTCTGTCTGTCTGATCCCCTGGAACTGGAGATGGGCCACCTTTTAGGTGCTGGTATTTGTTCCCAGGTTCTCTGGAAGAGGAGACAATGCTGTTAATTGTTGAGTCCTTTCAGTGGCCCCACCTATTTTTAATTTTTAGAAGTATATGTGAGGCTGTGTTTATGTACATCATATTCAGACCATAAGAGGGATTTAGATTCTCCAGAATCTGACACCCTCTTCTGGAGTGTCTGAAGACGGCTACAGTGTACTTATATCTAATAAATAAATAAATAAATAAATAAATAAATAAATAAATAAACATTTTTTAAAAAGTATAAGAAATAAAGAAAGACCAGGCAGACCTGCCATCCTTATCTCTGTCTCTCTGTCTGTCTGTCTGTCTGATCCACTGGAACTGGAGATGGGCCACCATAAGGTGCTGGTAGTTTATCCAAGGTTCTCTGAAAGAGGAGACAATGCTGTTAATTGTTGAGCCCTCTGAGTGGCCCCAAACATCTTTAATTTTTTAGAAGTATATGTGAGGCTGTGTTTATGTACATCATATGCAGACCATAAGAGGGATTTAGATTCTCCAGAATCTGACACCCTCTTCTGGAGTGTCTGAAGACAGCTACAGTGTACTTATATCTAATAAATACATAAATAAATATATAAATAAACATTTTTTTAAAAGGATAAGAAAGAAAGAAAGACCAGGCAGGCCTGCCATCCTTATCACTGTCTGTATGTCTGTCTGTCTGATCCTCTGGAACTGGAGATGGGCCACCATATAGTTGCTGGTAGTTGATCCCAGGTACTCTGGAAGAGGAGACAATGCTGTTAATTGTTGAGCTTTTAGAGTGGCCCCACACTTCTTTAAATTTTTAGAAGTATATGTGAGGCTGTGTTTATGTACATCATATGCAGTCCATAAGAGGGATTTAGATTCTCCAGAATATGACACCCTCTTCTGAAGTGTCTGAAAACAGCTACAATGTACTTATATCTAATAAATATATATATAAATAAATAAACATTTTTAAAATGTATAAGAAGAAAGAAAAACCAGGCAGGCCTGCAATCATTGTCTGTCTGTCTGTATGTATGTCTGTCTGATCCCCTGGAACTGGAGATGGGCCACAATATATTTGCTGGTAGTTGATCCCAGGTCCTCTGGAAGAGGAGACAATGCTGTTAATTGTTGAGCTTTTTCAGTGGCCCCAACCATCTTTAAATTTTTAGAAGTATATGTGAGGCTGTGTTTATGTACATCATATGCAGACTATAAGAGGGATATAGATTCTCCAGAATCTGACACCCTCTTCTGGAGAGTCTGAAGACAGCTACAGTGTACTTATATCTAATAAATACATAAATAAATATATAAATAAACTTTTTTTAAAAAAGGATAAGAAAGAATGAAAGACCAGGCAGGCGTGCCATCCTTATCTCTGTCTGTCTGTCTGTCTGTCTGATCCCCTGCAACTTGAGATGGGCCACCACATAGTTGCTGGTAGTTGATCCCACGTTCTCTGGAAGAGGAGACAATGGTGTTAATTGTTGAGCCCTTTCAGTGGGCCCACCCATCTTTAAATTTTTAGAAGTATATATGAGGCTGTGTTTATGTACATCATATGCAGACCATAAGAGCGATTTAGATTCTCCAAAAGATGACACCCTCTTCTAGAGTGTCTGAAGACAGCTACAGTGTACTTATATCTAATAAATAAATAAATAAATAAATAAATAAATAAATAAATAAACATTATTTTAAAAGTATAAGAAAGAAAGAAAGACCACGCAGGCCTCCATCCTTACCTCTGTCAGTCTGTCTGTCTGATCCCTTGGAACTGGAGAAGGCCACCATATAGTTGCTGTTAGTTGATCCCAGGTTCTCTGGAAGAAGAGACAATGCTGTTAATTGTTGAGCCCTTTCAGTGGCTCCACCTATCTTTAAATTTTTAGAAGTATATGTTAGGCTGTGTTTACGTATATCATATGTAGACCATAAGAGGGATTTTGATTCTCCAGAATCTGACACCCTCTTCTGGAGTGTCTGAAGACAACTACAGTGTACTTATATCTAATAAATACATAAATAAATAAATAAATAAATAAATAAATAAACAAACAAACATTATTTTAAAAGGATAAGAAAGAAAGAAAAACCAGGCATGCCTGCCCTCCTTATCTCTGTCTGTCTGTCTGTCTGTCTGATCCCCTGGAACTGGAGATGGGCCACCTTTTAGGTGCTGGTAGTTGATTCCAGGTTCTCTGGAAGAGGAGACAATGCTGTTAATTGTTGAGTCCTTTCAGTGGCCCCACCTATTTATAATTTTTAGAAGTATATGTGAGGCTGTGTTTATGTACATCATATTCAGACCATAAGAGGAATTTAGATTCTCTAGAATCTGACACCCTCTTCTGGAGTGTCTGAAGACAGCTACAGAGTACTTATATCTAATACATACATAGATAAATAAATAAATAAATAAATAAATAAACATTTTTTAAAAAGTATAAGAAATAAAGAAAGACCAGGCAGGCCTGCCATCCATATCTCTGTCTCTCTGTCTGTAAGTCTGTCTGATCCTCTGGAACTGGAGATGGGCCACCATAAGGTGCTGGTAGTTTATCCCAGGTTCTCTGAAAGAGGAGACAATGCTGTTAATTGTTGAGCCCTCTCAGTGGACCCACCCATCTTTAAATTTTTATAAGTATATGCGAGGCTGTGTTTATGTACCGAATATGCAGACCATAAGAGGGATTTAGATTCTCCAGAATCTGACACTCACTTCTGGAGTGTCTGAAGACAGCTACAGTGTACATATATCTAATAAATACATAAATAAATATATAAATAAACATTTTTTTAAAAAGGATAAGAAAGAAAGAAAGACCAGGCAGGCCTGCCATCCTTATCACTGTCTGTATGTCTGTCTGTCTGATCCCCTGGAACTGGAGATGGGCCACCATATAGTTGCTGGTAGTTGATCCCAGGTACTCTGGAAGAGGAGACAATGCTGTTAATTGTTGAGCTTTTAGAGTGGCCCCACCCTTCTTTAAATTTTTAGAAGTATATGTGAGGCTGTGTTTATGTACATCATATGCAGACCATAAGAGGGATTTAGATTCTCCAGAATCTGACACCCTCTTCTGGAGTGTCTGAAAGCAGCTACAGTGTACATATATCTAATAAATACATAAATAAATATATAAATAAACATTTTTTTAAAAAGGATAAGAAAGAATGAAAGACCAGGCAGGCCTGCCATCCTTATCACTGTCTGTCTGTCTGTCTGTCTGATCCCCTGGAACTGGAGATGGGCCACCATATAGTTGCTGGTAGTTGATCCCAGAAACTCTGGAAGAGGATACAATGCTGTTAATTGTTGAGCTTTTAGAGTGGTCCCACCCTTCTTCAAATTTTTAGAAATATATGTGAGGCTGTGTTTATGTACATCATATGCAGACCATAAGAGGGATTTAGATTCTCCAGAATATGACACCCTCTTCTGGAGTGTCTAAAGACAACTACAATGTACTTATATCTAATAAATAAATAAATAAATAAATTAATTAATTAATTAATTAATAAACATTTTTTAAAAAGATAAGAAAGAAAGATAAATCAGGCAGGCCTGCCATCCTTATCTCTGTCTGTCTGTCTGTCTCTCTGATGCCCTGCAACTTGAGATGGGCCACCACATAGTTGCTGGTAGTTGATCCCACGTTCTCTGGAAGAGGAGACAATGGTGTTAATTGTTGAGCCCTTTCAGTGGGCCCACCCATCTTTAAATTTTTAGAAGTATAGGTGAGGCTGTGTTTATGTACATCATATGCAGACCATAAGAGGGATTTAGATTCTCCAGAAGATGACACCCTCTTCTAGAGTGTCTGAAGACAGCTACAGTGTACTTATATCTAATAAATAAATAAATAAATAAATAAATAAATAAATAAACATTTTTTTAAAAGTATAAGAAAGGAAGAAAGACCAGGCAGGCCTCCATCCTTACCTCTGTCAGTCTGTCTGTCTGTCTGTCTGATTCCTTGGAACTGGAGATGGGCCACCATATTGTTGCTGTTAGTTGATCCCAGGTTCTCTGGAAGAAGAGACAATGGTGTTAATTGTTGAGCCCTTTCAGTGGCTCCACCTATCTTTAAATTTTTAGAAGTATATGTTAGGCTGTGTTTATGTACATCATATGCAGACCATAAGAGGGATTTAGATTCTCCAGAATCTGACACCCTCTTCTGGAGTGTCTAAAGACAACTACAATGTACTTATATCTAATAAATAAATAAATAAATAAATAAATAAATAAATAAATAAATAAACATTATTTTAAAAGGATAAGAAAGAAAGAAAAACCAGGCAGACCTGCCCTTTTTATCTCTGTCTGTCTATCTGTCTGATCCCCTGGAACTGGAGTTGGGCCACCATATAGTTGCTGGTAGTTGATCCCAGGTTCTCTGGAAGAAGAGACAATGCTGTTAATTGTTGAGCCCTTTCAGTGGGCCCACCCATCTTAAATTTTTAGAAGTGTATGTGAATCTGTGTTTATGTCCATCATATGCAGACCATAAGAGGGATTTATATTCTCCCGAATCTGACACCCTCTTCTGGAGTGTCTGAAGACAGCTACTGTGTACTTATATCTAATAAATACATAAATAAATAAATAAACATTTTTTAAAAAGGATAAGAAAGAAAGAAATGCCAGGGAGGCCTGCCACCCTTGTCTGTCTGTCTCTTTGTCTGCCTGATCCCCTGGAACGGGAGATGGGCCACCATATAGTTGCTCGTAGTTGATCCCAGGTTCTCTGGAAGAGGAGTCAGTGCTGTTAATTGTTGAGCCCTTTCAGTGGCCCCACCCATCTTTAAATTTTTAGAAGTATATGTGAGGCTGTGTTTATGTACATCATATGCAGACCATAAGAGGGATTTAGATTCTCCAGAATCTGACACCCTCTTCTGGAGTGTCTGAAAGCAGCTACAGTGTACTTATATCTAATAAATACATACTTAAATTAATAAACATTTTTTAAAAGGATAAGAAAGAAGGAAAGACAAGGTAGGCCTGCCATCCTTAACTCTATCTGTCTGTATGTCTGTCTGTCTGTCTGAACCCCTGCAACTGGAGATGGGCCACCATATAGTTGCTGGTACTTGATCCCAGGTTCTCTATAAGAGGAGACAATGCTGTTAATTGTTGATCCCTTTCATTGGACCAACACATCTTTAAATTTTTAGATGTAAATGTGAGGCTGTGTGTATGTACATCATATGCAGACCATAAGAGGGATATAGATTCTCCAGAATCTGACACCCTCTTCTGGAGTGTCTGAAGACAGCTACAGTGTAAGTATATCTAATAAATACATAAATAAATAAATGAATAAATAAATAAACAAACATTTTTTAAAAGGGATAAGAAAGAAAGAAAAACCAGGCAGGCCTGCCATCCTTGTCTGTCTTTCTCTCTGTCTGTCTGTCTGTCTTGCCTAATCCCCTTGAGTAGCCTAGCCTAGTCCCTTGCCTTGACTAGCCCAGCCCCTTGCCTAGCCTAGCCTAGCCCAGCCCTGCCTTGCCTAGCCCTGCCTATCCCTGTCTTTAACCAGGCTGGCCTCGAACTCAGAAACTGACTGCCTCTGCCTCCAGAGTGCTCTCATTAAGAGCTGGAGCCACCACTGACTGTTGGGTTTTCTAAGTCTTACATAGGTATGGTCTGTTTCTCAGCTGTGAAACCCTAATTAACACATGTAGTCTGTCCTAGGTCAGCCATAGCTACAGACTGAGGCCTTTGCTAAAACAAAACAAAAGAAAACAAAAAATAGAAATAATAAAATAAATAAATTAAGCAACCACATGATATCTTTTCTTTCTTTCAATGATACTCAGAGCTTGAAGCAGTTCACCCATGAGACCTCAGCTCCGGACATTGAG
The DNA here is from genome assembly GCF_978045245.1 of Mus caroli. Taxonomy (NCBI): domain Eukaryota; kingdom Metazoa; phylum Chordata; class Mammalia; order Rodentia; family Muridae; genus Mus; species Mus caroli. Next base: position 1,202,673 of record NW_028227285.1, on the reverse strand, counting down.
GCTCTTTCCCTAACAAGTATTATGGCTGAACCTGAGGGGTTCTACTGCTGATTTGTGTCCCCCACTTTAAAAAAATAGTTGTTTTCAAAGGCTGCAGGTTCTTAGCCCTGTTCCTTGTTACAGTTGAGTCACAGCCCTGAAAGTTCAGTGGTAGTTAAAGGCACTGAGAAGGGCTTCCTATAGACATCAAAGACCAAGTCTTTGTTTTTAAAAAGTTAATCTGGATTCCCCCACCCCCTGGCATCCTTAGAATTCCTAGAAAGGAAGGCAGGGACCTGGGCAGAAGGGTGCAAGGCTACTGGTGTTTGTAAGTGGTAACAGAAAGCTTTCTCTTGTTGGTACCCTACCCCAAGTTACACTGTCACTTCTTTTTCCTAGTTGTTGTTTTGTCGGTTTGTATTCTCAACATAGACCCTTTTCCTTCCTAACCTTGGCTGTCCTGAACCTTACTGTCCTTGAACTCAGTGATTTGCCTGTCTTGCTGGGATGAAACTGTGAGCTACCATCCAGAAGGAAGCACCCTGCTGAGATTAGATTGGGGTCTCTTCCATTTTCCTCTATGAACATGCATATGGCAGGCCTGTTCTTTCTTTTTTACTTTTCCTTTTTTTTTAAAAGATTTATTTATTTATTATATTTAAGTATGCTGTAGCTATCTTCAGACAGTCCAGAAGAGGGTGTCAGATTCTGAAGAATCTAAATCATTCTTATTGTCTGCATATGATGTATATAAACACAGCCTCACATATACTCAAAAAAAAAAAAAAAAGAAAAAGAAAGATGTGGCTACAGAGAGGGCTCAACAATTAAGAGCATTGTCTCCTCTTCCAGAGAACCTGGGCTCAATTACCAGTATTATATATGGTGGCCCATCTCCAGTTCCAGGGGATCTAATACTCTGTTCTGGAGTCTGTGGGCACAGCATACACATGCAAAACATTCTTACACAATCATTGAGAGAGGAGAGAGAGGGGTTGAGAGAGAGGGGAGGTAATCATACCTCCTGACAAGTTTGAAGACCTGAGCTTCATCACTCACACAAATAAATAAATGCAAAATATTTTTTTATAAATAAACTCTGCCATTGCCCTTTAAAAATTCCTAGAAAACAAGTTTTATAAGCAACGGTTATATTTACTATATCTAAAGGACAGTCATGAGCATATTCAATAAATAGAAAAAGGCCTGTTAGTCTTAGAAATGGAAAAGACAAACCAAGGAAGGTTTGCAATTACATAATGAGGCAGCTCAGCCCAGCTCTAAGGTTGGAAATAAGACTCGAGAATAGGATACACCTGAAGACAACCAGCCATTGTTTTTTGTTTTGGAGGCTGAAAGGATACACCTGAAGACAGCCAATGCTGTGTGATGGTGATCTGGTATTTTTTTTTTTTAATTTTTAAAAACTTTAACACTTTTTATAAAACTTTTATAAAAACTTTTTCTTTCTCTCTTTTCTTCTTTCCTTTCTTTCTTTCCTTCTTTCCTTTCTTCCTTTCCTCACCCTAGCCCCTACCCTAGCCCTGTCTTTCACCAGGGTGGCCTCGAACTCAGAAACTGACTGCCTCTGCCTACAGAGTGCTCTCATTAAGAGCTTGAGCCACCACTGAATGTAGGGTTTTCTAAGCCTTACCTTGCTCTTGGTGTCTGTTCTCAGCTGTGAAACCCTAATTAACACAAGTAGGCAGTCCTGGGTCAGCCAGAGCTACAGACAGAGGACTTCTCTAAAAACAAATAAAACAAAACAAAACAACAAATAGAAATAATAAAATACATAAATTAAGCAACCACAGCATAGCTTTTCTCTATCTAGGTGGTACTCAGAAATTCCAGCAGTTGGCCTGTGACACCTCAGCTCAGTATATGTGAGGCTGTGTTTATGTACATCATATGCAGACCATAAGAGGGATTTACATTCTCCAGAATCTGACACCCTCCTCTGGAGTGTCTAAAGAAAGCTACAGTGTACTTATATCTAAGAAATACATAAATAAATAAATAAATAAATAAATAAATAAATAAATAAATATTTTTTAAAAAGGATAAGAAAGAAAGAAAGACCAGGCAGGCCTGCCATCTTTATCTCTGCCTGTCTGTCTGTCTGTCTGATCCCCTGGAACTGGAGATGGGCCACCTTGTAGGTGCTGGTAGTTGATCCGAGGTTCTCTGGAAGAGGAGACAATGCTGTTAATTGTTGAGCCCTTTCAGTGGCCCCACCCATTTTTAATTTTTAGAAGTATATGTGAGGCTGTGTTTATGTACATCATATTCAGACCATAAGAGGGATTTAGATTCTCCAGAATCTGACACCATCTTCTGGAGTGTCTGAAGACGGCTACAGTGTACTTATATCTAATAAATAAATAAATAAATAAATAAATAAATAAATAAATAAATAAACATTTTTTAAAAAGTATAAGAAATAAAGAAAGACCAGTCAGGCCTGCCATCTTTATCTCTGTCTCTCTGTCTGTCTGTCTGTCTGATCCCTTGGAACTGGAGATGGGCCACCATAAGGTGCTGGTAGTTTATCCCAGGTTCCCTGAAAGAGGAGACAATGCTGTTAATTGTTGAGCCCTCTCAGTGGCCCCACACATCTTTAAATTTTTAGAAGTATATGTGAGGCTGTGTTTATGTACATCATATGCAGTCCATAAGAGGGATTTAGATTCTCCAGAATCTGACACCCTCTTCTGGAGTGTCTGAAGACAGCTACAGTGTACTTATATCTAATAAATACATAAATAAATATATAAATAAACATTTTTTTAAAAAGGATAAGAAAGAAAGAAAGACCAGGCAGGCCTGCCATCCTTATCACTGTCTGTATGTCTGTCTGTCTGATCCCCTGGAACTGGAGATGGGCCACCATATAGTTGCTGTTAGTTGATCCCATGTACTCTGGAAGAGGAGACAATGCTGTTAATTGTTGAGCCCTTTCAATGGCCCCACACTTCTTTAAATATTTAGAAGTATAAGTGAGGCTGTGTTTATGTACATCATATTCAGATTATAAGAGGATTTAGATTCTCCAGAATCTGACACCCTCTACTGGAGTGACTGAAGACAGCTACAGTGTACTTATATATAATAAATACATAAGTAAATAAATAAATAAATAAACATTTTTTAAAAAGGATAAGATAGAAAGTAAGACCAGGCAGGCCTGCCATCCTTATCTCTGTCTGTCTGTCTGTCTGTCTGTCTGATCCCCTGGAACTGGAGATGGGCTACCATAAAGTTGCTGGTAGTTGATCCCAGGTTCTCTGAAAGAGGAGACAATGCTGTTAATTGTTGAGCCCTCTCAGTGGCCCCACACATCTTTAAATTTTTAGAAGTATATGTGAGGCTGTGTTTATGTACATCATATGCAGACCATAAGAGGGATTTAGATTCTCCAGAATATGACACCCTCTTCTGGAGTGTCTGAAGACAGCTACAGTGTACTTATATCTAATAAATACATAAATAAATATATAAATAAACATTTTTTAAAAAGGATAAGAAAGAAAGAAAGACCAGGCAGGCCTGCCATTTTTATCACTGTCTGTATGTCTGTCTGTCTGATCCCCTGGAACTGGAGATGGGCCACCATATAGTTGCTGGTAGTTGATCCCAGGTACTCTGGAAGAGGAGACAATGCTGTTAATTGTTGAGCTTTTAGAGTGGCCACACCCTTCTTTAAATTTTTAGAAGTATATGTGAGGCTGTGTGGGGCCACTGACAGTCACATAGAGAGACAGAGAGAGACAGAGAGAGACAGAGAGAGACAAAGAAAGACAGAGAGAGACATAGAGAGACAGAGAGATACATTGAGAGAGACAGAGAGACAGAGAGAGACACAGAGAGAGACACAGAGAGACACAGAGAGAGACACACAGAGAGACAGAGACAGACAGAGAGAGACAGAGAGAGACAGAGAGAGACAGAGATAGAGACAGAGAGAGACAAAGAGAGACAGAGAGACAGAGAGAGAGACAGAGAGAGACAGAGAAAGACAGAGTGAGACAGAGAGAGACACACAGAGAGACAGAGATACACAGAGTGAGAAAGAGAGAGAGAGACAGAGAGAGACAGAGAGAGAGACAGAGAGAGACAGAGTGAGACAGAAAGAGACACAGAGAGAGACAGAGAGAGACAAAGAAAAACACAGAGAGACAGAGAGAGACAGAGAGAGACAGAGAGAGAGACAGAGAAAGACAGAGAGAGACAAAGAAAAACACAGAGAGAGACAGAGGGAGACAGAGAGATACAGAGAGAGTCAGAGAGACAGAGAGAGACAGAGTTAGAGACAGAGAGAGACAGAGAGAGAAACAGATAGAGACAGAGACACACAGAGAGAGACACAGAGAGAGACAGAGAGAGAGACACAGAGAGACAGAGACAGACAGAGAGAGACAGAGAGAGACAGAGATAGAGACAGAGAGAGACAGAGAGAGATAGAGAGAGACACAAAGAGACAGAGAGAGACAGAGAGAGACAAAGAAAGACACAGAGAGAGACAGAGAGAGACAGAGAGATACAGAGAGAGAGACAGAGAGAGACAGAAAGATACAGAAGGACAGAGAGAGACAGAGAGAGACAGAGAGACAGAGATAGAGACAGAGAAAGACAGAGAGAGACACAGAGAGAGACTGAGGGAGACAGAGAGAGAGACAGAGAGAGACATAGAAGAGACAAAGAAAGACACAAGAGAGACAGAGAGAGTCAGACATAGAGACAAAGAAAGACAGAGGGAGACACTGAGAGAGAGAGACAGAGAGAGACAGAGAGATACAGACAGAGAGACAAAGAGAGACAGAGAGAGACAGAGAGAAAGAGAGAGACAGAGAGAGTCAGAGAGAGACAGAGATAGAGACAGAGAGAGACAGAGAGAGGGACAGAGAGAGACAGAGACAGAGTGAGAAATACAGAGAGAGACAGAGTTAGAGAAAGAGACAGAGAGAGACAGAGAGAGAGACAGAGACAGAGACAGAGAGAGAGACAGAGAGAGACAGAGTGAGACACAGAAAGAGAGAGACAGAGAGAGACAAAGAAAGACACAGAGAGAGACATAGAGAGACAGAGAGATACATTGAGAGAGACAGAGAGAGACAGAGAGAGACAGAGATAGAGACAGAGAGAGACAGAGAGAGACACAGAGAGAGACAGAGAGACACAGAGAGACACAGAGAGAGACACAGAGAGACACAGAGAGAGACAGGGATAGACATAGACAGACAGAGACAGACAGAGAGAGACAGAGAGAGACAGAGATAGAGACAGAGAGAGACAGAGAGAGACAATGAAAGACACAGAGAGAGACTAAGAGAGACAGAGAGAGACAGAGAGAGACAGAGAGAGACAGAGAGAGACAAAAAAAGACACAGAGAGAGACAGAGAGCGATATAGATAGAGAAAAAGAAAGACAGAGAGACACAGAGAAAGAGACAGAGAGAGACAGAGAGAGACAGAGAGATACAGAGAGAGAGACAAAGAGAGACAGAGAGAGAGACAGAGTGAGACAGAGAGAGAGAGAGAGACTGAGAGAGACAAAGAAAGACACAGAGAGAGACATAGAGAGACAGAGAGATACATTGAGAGAGACAGAGAGAGACAGAGATAGACAGAGAGAGACAGAGAGAGACACAGAGAGAGACAGAGAGACACAGAGAGACACAGAGAGACACAGAGAGAGACAGAGAGAGACACAGAGAGACACAGAGAGAGACACAGAGAGACACAGAGAGACACAGAGAGAGACAGAGAGAGAGACAGAGAGAGACAGAGAGAGACAGAACAGACAGAGACAGACAGAGAGAGACAGAGATAGAGACAGAGAGAGACAGAGAGAGAGAGAGAGAGACAGAGAGAGACAGAGAGACTCAGAGAGAGACAATGAAAGACACAGAGAGAGACAGAGAGAGACAGAGAGATACAGAGAGAGAGACAGAGAGAGACATAAAGAGTCAGAAGGACAGAGAGAGACAGAGAGAGACAGAGATAGAGACAGAGAAAGACAGAGAGAGACAGAGAAAGACAGAGAGAGACAGAGAGTGAGACAGAGAGAGACAGAGAGAGACAAAGAAAGACACAGAGAGAGACAGAGCGAGACAGAGATAGAGACAGAGAAAGAAAGAGAGAGACACAGAGAGAGAGACAGAGAGAGACAGAGAGATACAGAGAGAGAGACAGAGAGAGACAGAGAGAAAGAGAGAGACAGAGAGAGACAGAGCGAGACAGAGATAGAGACAGAGAAAGAAAGAGAGAGACACAGAGAGAGAGACAGAGAGAGACATAGAGATACAGAGAGAGAGACAGAGAGAGACAGAGAGAGACAGAGAGAGACAGAGTTAGAGACAGAGAGAGACAGAGAGAGAAACAGAGAGAGACAGAGACACACAGAGAGAGACACAGAGAGAGACACAGAGAGAGACAGAGAGAGAGACACAGAGAGACAGAGAGACAGAGAGAGACAGAGAGAGACAGAGATAGAGACAGAGAGAGACAGAGAGAGATAGAGAGAGACACAAAGAGACAGAGAGAGACAGAGAGAGACAAAGAAAGACACAGAGAGAGACAGAGAGAGACAGAGAGATACAGAGAGAGAGACAGAGAGAGACAGAAAGATACAGAAGGACAGAGAGAGACAGAGAGAGACAGAGAGACAGAGATAGAGACAGAGAAAGACAGAGAGAGACACAGAGAGAGACTGAGGGAGACAGAGAGAGAGACAGAGAGAGACATAGAAGAGACAAAGAAAGACACAGAGAGACAGAGAGAGTCAGACATAGAGACAAAGAAAGACAGAGGGAGACACTGAGAGAGAGAGACAGAGAGAGACAGAGAGATACAGACAGAGAGACAAAGAGAGACAGAGAGAGACAGAGAGAAAGAGAGAGACAGAGAGAGTCAGAGAGAGACAGAGATAGAGACAGAGAGAGACAGAGAGAGGGACAGAGAGAGACAGAGACAGAGTGAGAAATACAGAGAGAGACAGAGTTAGAGAAAGAGACAGAGAGAGACAGAGAGAGAGACAGAGACAGAGACAGAGAGAGAGACAGAGAGAGACAGAGTGAGACACAGAAAGAGAGAGACAGAGAGAGACAAAGAAAGACACAGAGAGAGACATAGAGAGACAGAGAGATACATTGAGAGAGACATAGAGAGACAGAGAGAGACAGAGATAGAGACAGAGAGAGACAGAGAGAGACACAGAGAGAGACAGAGAGACACAGAGAGACACAGAGAGAGACACAGAGAGACACAGAGAGAGACAGAGATAGACATAGACAGACAGAGACAGACAGAGAGAGACAGAGAGAGACAGAGATAGAGACAGAGAGAGACAGAGAGTGAGACAGAGAGAGACAGAGAGAGAGACACCGAAAGACAGAGAGAGACAGAGAGAGACAATGAAAGACACAGAGAGAGACTAAGAGAGACAGAGAGAGACAGAGAGAGACAAAAAAAGACACAGAGAGAGACAGAGAGCGATATAGATAGAGAAAAAGAAAGACAGAGAGAGACACAGAGAGAGAGACAGAGAGAGACAGAGAGAGACAGAGAGATACAGAGAGACAAAGAGAGACAGAGAGAGAGACAGAGTGAGACAGAGAGAGAGAGAGACTGAGAGAGACAAAGAAAGACACAGAGAGAGACATAGAGAGACAGAGAGATACATTGAGAGAGACAGAGAGAGACAGAGATAGACAGAGAGAGACAGAGAGAGACACAGAGAGAGACAGAGAGACACAGAGAGACACAGAGAGACACAGAGAGAGACAGAGAGAGACACAGAGAGACACAGAGAGAGACACAGAGAGACAAAGAAAGACACAGAGAGATACAGAGAGAGAGACAAAGAGAGACAGAGAGAGACAGAGAGAAAGAGAGAGACAGAGAGAGTCAGAGAGAGACAGAGATAGAGACAGAGAGAGACAGAGAGAGGGACAGAGAGAGACAGAGACAGAGTGAGAAATACAGAGAGAGACAGATTTAGAGAGAGAGACAGAGAGAGACAGAGAGAGAGACAGAGACAGAGACAGAGAGAGAGACAGAGAGAGACAGAGTGAGACACAGAGAGAGAGAGAGACAGAGAGAGACAAAGAAAGACACAGAGAGAGACATAGAGAGACAGAGAGATACATTAAGAGAGACATAGAGAGACAGAGAGAGACAGAGAGAGACAGAGATAGAGACAGAGAGAGACAGAGAGAGACAGAGAGAGACAGAGAGATAGACAGAGAGAGACAGAGAGACAATGAAAGACATAGAGAGAGACAGAGAGACACAGAGAGACACAGAGAGAGAGACAGAGAGAGACAGAAAGAGTCAGAAGGACAGAGAGAGACAGAGAGAGATAGAGATAGAGACAGAGAAAGACAGAGAGAGACACAGAGAGAGACAGAGAAAGACAGAGAGTGAGACAGAGACAGACAGAGAGAGACAAAGGAAGACCCAGAGAAAGACAGAGAGAGACAGAGATAGAGACAGAGAAAGACAGAGAGAGACACAGAGAGAGAGAGACAGAGAGAGACAGAGAGAGACAGAGAGATAAAGAGAGAGAGACAGAGAGAAAGAGAGAGACAGAGAGAGTCAGAGAGAGACAGAGATAGAGACAGAGAGAGACAGAGAGAGGGACAGAGAGAGACAGAGACAGAGTGAGAAAGACAGAGAGAGACAGAGATAGAGAGAGAGAGACAGAGAGAGACACAGAGAGAGACAGAAAGAGACAGAGAGAGACAAAGAAAGACACAGAGAGAGACATAGTGAGACAGAGAGATACATTGAGAGAGACAGAGAGAGACAGAGACACAGAGAGAGACAGAGAGACAGAGAGACAGAGAGAGAGACAGAGAGATACAGAGATAGAGACAGAAAGGACAGAGAGAGACAGAGAGAGACCGACAGAGTGACAGATGGAGACAGAGAGAGACAGAGACAGATAGAGTTAGACAGAGAGAGACAGAGAGAGACAGAGAGAGATAGAGATAGAGAAAGAGACAGAGAGAGACAGAGAGGGACAGAGTGACAGAGAGAGACAGAGAGAGACAGAGATAGAGACAGAGAGATACAGAGTGAGGGACAGAGAGAGACAGAGAGAGACAGATAGAGACAGAGAGACAGATAGAGACAGAGAGAAACAGAGAGAGACAGAGTGACAGAGAGAGACAGAGAGAGACAGAGACAGAGAAAGAGAGAGAGACAGAGAGAGTCAGATAGACAGAGAGAGACAGAGAGAGATAGTGAGAGACAGAGAGAGACAGAGTGACAGAGAAAGACAGAGAGAGACAGAGATAGAGACAGAGAGAGACAGAGAGAGGGAAAGAGAGAGACAGAGAGAGACAGAGAGAGACAGAGAGAGACAGAGAGAGAGAGACAGAGACAGAGAGAAACAGAGAGAGACAGAGATAGAGAAAGAGAGAGTCAAAGAGAGACATAGAGAGAGAGACAGAGAGAGACAGAGAGAGACAGAGACAGAGAAAGAGAGAGAGACAGAGAGAGACAGAGAGAGTCAGATAGACAGAGAGAGACAGAGAGAGATAGTGAGAGACAGAGAGAGACAGAGTGACAGAGAGAGACAGAGAGAGACAGAGATAGAGACAGAGAGAGACAGAGAGAGGGAAAGAGAGAGACAGAGAGAGACAGAGAGAGACAGAGAGAGACAGAGAGAGAGACAGAGACAGAGAGAAACAGAGAGAGACAGAGATAGAGAAAGAGAGAGTCAAAGAGAGACATAGAGAGAGAGACAGAGAGAGACAGAGAGAGACAGAGCGAGACAAAGAAAGACACAGAGAAAGACAGAGACAGAGAGATACAGAGATAAAGACAGAGAGTGACAGATAGACAGAGAGAGACAGAGAGAGACAGAGAGAGACAGAGTTACAGAGAGAGACAGAGAGAGACAGAGATAGAGACAGAGAGAGACAGAGAGAGGGAAAGAGAGAGACAGAGAGAGAGAAGGAGAGAGACAGAGAGAGACAGAGAGAGAGACAGAGAGAGACAGAAAGAGTCAGAAGGACAGAGAGAGACAGAGATAGAGACAGAGAGAGACAGAGAGAAAGAGAGAGACAGAGAGAGTCAGAGAGAGACAGAGACAGAGTGAGAAAGACAGAGAGAGACAGAGATAGAGAGAGAGACAGAGAGAGACACACAGAGAGACAGAGAGAGACAGAGAGAGACAAAGAAAGACACAGAGAGAGACATAGAGAGAGAGATACATTGAGAGAGACAGAGAGAGACAGAGAGAGACAGAGAGAGAGATAGAGAGAGACACAGAGAGAGACAGAGAGAGACAGAGAGACAGAGAGAGACAAAGAAAGATACAGAGAAAGACAGAGAGAGACAGAGAGAGAGACAGAGAGAGACAGATAGACAGAGAGAGACAGAGAGAGACAGAGAGAGACAGAGTGACAGAGAGAGACATAGAGAGAAAGAGATAGTGACAGAGAGAAGGAAAGAAAGAGACACACAGAGAGATAGAGACAGAGAGAAACAGAGAGAGACAGAGATAGAGAAAGAGAGAGACAGAGAGAGACAGAGAGAGTTATAGAGAGAGACAAAGAGAGACAGAGAGAGACAAAGAAAGACACAGAGAGAGACAAAGAGAGACAGAGAGATACAGAGAGAGAGAAAGAGAGAGACAGAGAGAGACATAAAGAGAGAGACAGGGAGAAACAGAGAGAGACAAAGAAAGACACAGAGAGAGACAGAGAGGGACAGAGAGAGACAGAGAGAGACAGAGTGACAGAGAGAGACAGAGAGAGACAGAGATAGAGACAGAGAGAGACAGAGAGAGGGAAAGAGAGAGACAGAGAGAGAGAGACAGAGAGAGACAGAGAGAGAGACAGATAGAGACAGAGAGAAATAGAGAGAGACAGAGATAGAGAAAGAGAGAGACAGAGAGAGACATAGAGAGAGAGACAGAGAGAGACTTTCCACTTTTTCAGGTTTTCTTGCCATATTCCGGTTCCTTCAGTGTGAGTTTTTAATTTTCTAATTCTTTCAGGGTTTTTTGCCATATTCTGGGTCCTACAGCGTGTATTTTTAATTTTCCAAGTTTTTCAGGGTTACTCAGCATATTTTGGGTCCTACAGTGTGATTTTTTTCATTTTCCACCTTTTTCAGGTTTTCTTGCCAATTTCGGGGTACTTCAGTGTGAGTTTTTAATATTCCACTTTTTACAGGGTTAATCGCCATATTCTGCGTCCTACAGTGTGATTTTTAAATTTTCCACGATTCTCAGGGTTTCTCGCCATATTCAGGTCCTACAGTTTGATTTTTTAATTTTAAACGTTTTTAAGTTTTTTTCGTCATGTTCTGGGTCCTACAGTTTGATATTCTCATTATCCAACTTTTTCAGATTTTCTCAGCATATTCTGGGTCCTACATTGTGAATTTTTAATTTTCCACGTTTTTCAAGGTTTCTTGCCATATTCTGGTCCTATAGTGTGATTTTCTCATTTTCCTCCTTTTTCAGTGTTTCTCGCCATATTCTGGGTCCTACAGTGTGAATATTTAATTTTCCATGTTTTTCATGTTTTCTCGCCATATTCTGGGTCCTTCAGTTTGTGTTTTTAATTTTCCTCGTTTTTCAGGTTTTCTCACCATATTCCCGGACCTTCAGTGTGAATTTTTAATTTTCCATGTTTTTCAGGTTTTTTCGTCATATTCTGGGTCCTAGAGTGTGATTTTCTCATTTCCACGTTTTTTAGGATTTCTCCCCATATTCGGGGTCCTTCAGTGTGAGTTTTTGATTTCCTACTTTTTCAGGGTTTCTCAATATATTCTGGTTCCTACAGCGTGTATTTTATTTTTCCAAGTTTTTCAAGGGTTTCTAGGCATATTCTGGGTCCTACAGTGTGAACATTTAATTTTCCATGATTATCAGGGTTTCTCAGCATATTCTGGGTCCTGCAGTGTGATTTTCTCATTTTTCACCTTTTTCAAGTTTTTTCGCTATTCTGGGTTCTACATGTGATTTTCTCATTTTCCACCTTTTTCAGGTTTTCTCGCTATATTCCGGGTCCTTCAGTGTGAATTTTTAATTTTCCACGTTTTTCAGGGTTTCTCAGCATATTCTGTTTCCTGCAGTGTGATTTTCTCATTTTCCAAGTTTTTCAGGTTTTTTCGTAATTCTGGGTCTTACAGTGTGATTTTCTCATTTTTCACCTTTTGCAGGGTTTCTTGCCATATTCTGGGTCCAACAGAGTGTATTTTTAATTTACCACGTTTTTCCGGTTTCTCACCATATTCTGGGTCCAACAGCGCGTATTTTCAATTTTCCACGTTTTTCAGGGTTTCTCGGCATATTCTGGGTCCTAAAGTGTGATTTTCTCATTTTCGAAGTTTTTCAAGTTTTTTCGCAATTCTGGGTCCTACAGTCATTTATTCTCATTTTCCACCTTTTTCAGGTTTTCTCGCCATATTCGGGGTCTTTCAGTGTGAATTTTTAGTTTTTTACTTTTTTCAGGTTTTCTTGCCATATTCTGGGTCATTCAGTGTGAGTTTTTAATTTTACACGTTTTTCAGGTTTTTTCGTCATATTCTGGGTACTACAGTGTGATTTTTCTCATTTTCTCGTTTTTCAGGTTTTCTTGCCATATTCCAGGTCCTTCAGGGTGAATTTTTAATTTTCCATGTTTTTCAGTATTTCTCGCCATATTCTGGGTAATACAGTGTGAATTTTTAATTTTCCACTTTTTTCATGGTTTCTCGCCATATTCTGTGTCCAACAGTGTGAATTTTTAATTTTCATGTTTTTCAGGGTTACTCAGCATATTCTAGGTCCTGCAGTGTGATTTTCTCATTTTCCACGTTTTATAAATTTTTTCGTAATTCTGGGTCCTACAGTGTGATTTTCTCATTTTCTACGTTTTTCATGTTTTTTCGCAATTCTGTGTCCTACAGTGTGATTATTCTCTATTTCCACCTTTTTCAGGTATTCTTGCCATATTCAGGGTCCTTCCGTGTAAGTTTTTAATTTTCTACTTTTTTCAGGGTTTCCTGTCATAATCTGGCTCCTTCAAAGCATATTTTTATTTTTCCTCGTTTTTCTGGGTTTCTCAGCATATTCTGGGTCCTACAGTGTATTTTTCTCATTTTTAAACATTTTCAGATTTTCTCACCATATTCGGGGTCCTACAGTGTGAATTTTTAATTTTAATCGTTTTTAAGTTTTTTTCATCATATTCTGGGTCCTACAGTTGATTTTGTCATTAACCACCTTTTTCATGTTTTCTCACCATATTCGTGGTCCTTCAGTGTGAGTTTTTAGTTTTTTAGTTTTTTCATGGTTTGTTGCCATATTCTGGGTCCTACAGCGTGTATGTTTAATTTTGCACATTTTTCAGGGTTTCTCGGCATATTCTGGGTCCTACAGTGTGATTTTCTCATTTTCGACGTTTTTCAATTTTTTTTCGCAATTCTGGGTCCTATAGTGTGATTTTCTCATTTTCCACCTTTTTCAGGTTTTCTCGACATATTCAGGGTCCTTCAGTGTGAGATTTAAATTTTTTACTTTTTTCAGTGTTTCTCGCCATATTCTGCATCCTACAGTGTGAATTTTAAATTTTTCACGTTTTTCAGGTTTTCTTGCCATGTTCTGTGTCCTACAGTATGAATTTTTAATTTTAAACCTTTTTAAGTTTTTTTCGTCATATTCTGGGTCCTTCAGTGTGATTTTCTCATTTTCCAACTTTTTCAGGTCTTCTCGGCATATTCTGAGTCCTACAGTGTGAATTTTCGATTTTCCACGTTTTTCAAGTTTTCTTGCCATATTCTGTTCCTAGAGTGTGAATTTTTAATTTTCCACTTTTTTCAGTGTTTCTCTCCCTATCCTGGGTTCTACTTTGTGAATATTTAATTTTCCATGTTTTTCAGGTTTGCTCGCCATATTCTGGGTCCTTCAGTGTGAGTTTCTAATTTTCCTCGTTTTTCAGGTTTTCTCGCCATATTCAAGGTCATACAGTGTGATTTTCTCATTTCCACGTTTTTCTTATTTTCTTGCCATATTCCAGGTTCTTCAGTGTGAATTTTTAATTTTCCACGTTTTTCAAGGTTTCTTGCCATATTCTGGTCCTTTAGAGTGAATTTTTAATTTTCAAGATTTTACAGTTTCTCAAAATATTCTGTGTCCTCCAGTGTGAATATTTAATTTTCTAGGTTTTACAGGTTTTCTTGCCATATTCTGGGTCCTTCAGTGTGAGATTTTAATTTTCCTCATTTTTCAGTTTTGCTCGCTATATCCGGGTCCTTGAGTGTGAATTTTTATTTTTCCACATTTTTCAGGTTTCTTCGTCATAATCTGGTTCTACAGTGTGATTTTTTTCATTTCCATGTTTTTCAGGTTTTCTCGCCATATTTGGGGTCCTTCAGTGTGAGTTTTTTAATTTCTAGTTTTTAAGGTTTTCTTGCCATATTCTGGGTACTACAGTGTGAATTTTAAATTTTCCACGTTTTTAAGTTATTTCGTCATATTCTGATTATTACAGTCTGATTTTCTCGTTTTTTTCCTTTTTCAGTGTTTCTCGCCATATTCAGGGTCCTATAGTGTGAATATTTAATTTTCAATGTTTTTCAGGTTTTCTCAGCATATTCTGGCTCCTGCAGTGTTATTTTCTCGTTTTCAACCTTTTTCAGGTTTTCTCACAATTCTGGGTCCTACATGTGATTTTCTCATTTTCCACCTTTTTCAGGTTATCTCGCCATAATCTAGGTCCTACAGTGTGAGTTTTTAATTTTCCTCGTTTTTTCAGGTTTTCTCGCCATATTCTGATTCCTTCAGTGTGAATTTTTAATTTTCCACGTTTTCCAGGTTTTTTCATCATATTCTGGGTCCTACAGTGTGATATTCTCGTTTCCAAGTTTTTCAGGATTTCTTGCCATATTCCAGGTCCTGCAGTGTGAATTTTTAATTTTCCACGTTTTTCAGTATTTCTCCCCATATTTTGGGTAATACAGTGTGAATTTTTAATTTTCCTCGTTTTTCAGGTTTTCTCGCCAAATTCCGGGTCCTTCAGTGTGAATTTTTATTTTTCCACGATTTTCAGGGATTCTCAGCATATTCTGGGTCCTGCAGTGTGATTTTCTCATTTTCCACCTTTTTCATGTTTTCTAGCCATATCCTCGTCCATCAGTGTGAGTTTATAGTTATCTACTTTTTTCAGGGTTGCTGGCCGTATTCTGGGTAATACAGTGTGAATTTTTATTGTCCAATTTTTTTCAAGGTTTCTCGCCATAATGTGGGTCTGACAGTGTGAATTTTTAATTTTCACGTTTTTCACGGTTTCTTGGCATATTTTGGGTCCTGAAGAGTGATTTTCTCATTTTCCAAGTTTTTAAAGTTTTTTCGTAATTCTGGGTCCTACAGTGTGATTTTCTCATTTTCCACCTTTTTCAGGTTTTCTCGCCATATTCCGGGTCCTTCAGTGTGAGTTTTTAATTTTCTAATTCTTTCAGGGTTTCTTGCCATATTCTGGGTCCTACAGCGTGTATTTTTAATTTTCCACGTTTTTCAGGGTTACTCGGCCTATTCTGGGTCCTACAGTGTGATTTTCTCATTTTTGACATTTTTCAAGTTTTTTGTTTCGCAATTCTGGATCCTACAGTGTGATTTTCTCATTTTCCACCTTTTTCAGGTTTTCTTGCCATTTTCGGGGTACTTCAGTGTGAGTTTTTAATATTCTACTTTTTACAGGGTTAATCGCCATATTCTGTGTCCTACAGTGTGATTTTTAAATTTTCCACGTTTCTCTGGGTTTCTCGCCATATTCTGGTCCTACAGTGTGAATTTTTAATTTTAAACGTTTTTAAGTTTTTTTTCGTCATGTTCTGTGTCCTACACTGTGAAATGCTCATTATCCAACTTTTTCAGGTTTTCTCAGCATATTCTGGGTCCTTCAGTGTGAATATTTAATTTTCCATGTTTTTCATGTTTTCTCGCCATATTCCGGGTCCTTCAGTTTGTGTTTTTAATTTTCCTAGTTTTTCAGGTTTTCTTGCCATATTCCCGGTCCTTCAGTGTGAATTTTTAATTTTCCTGGTTTTTCAGATTTTTTCGTCATATTCTTGGTCCTAGAGTGTGATTTTCTCATTTCCACGTTTTTCAGGATTTCTCCCCGTATTTGGGGTCCTTCAGTGTGAGTTTTTGATTTTCTACTTTTTCAGGGTTTCTCAATATATTCTGGTTCCTACAGCGTGTATTTTATTTTTCCACGTTTTTCAAGGGTTTCTCCGCATATTCTGGGTTCTACAGTGTGATTTTTTTTTTATTTTCGACGGTTTTCAAGTTTTTTCGCAATTCTGGGTCCTACAGTGTGATTTTCTCATTTTCCACCTTTTTTCAGGTTTTCTCGCCATATTCGGGGTCCTTCAGTGTGAGTTTCTAATTTCCTAGTTTTTCAAGTTTTTTCGTAATTCTAGGACCTACAGTGTGGTTTTCTCATTTTCCACCTTTTTCAGGTTTTTTTCGCCATATTTGGGGTCCTTCAGTGTGAGCTTTTAATTTTCTACATTTTTCAGGGTTTTTCGCCATATTCTGGGTCCTTCAGTGTGAATTTTTAATGTTCCTTGTTTTTCTGGTTTTCTTGCCATATTCCAGGTCCTTCAGTGTGAATTTTTACTTTTCCACGTTTTTTAGTATTTCTTGCCATATTCTGGGAAATACAGTGTGAATTTTTAATTTTCATGTATTCAGTGTTTCTAGGCATATTCTGGGTCCTCCACTGTGATTTTCTCATTTTCGACGTTTTTCAAGTTTTTTCGTTAATCACTGTGATTTCTCATTTTCCACCTTTCAGGGTT
Organism: Mus caroli; assembly: GCF_978045245.1. Taxonomy (NCBI): domain Eukaryota; kingdom Metazoa; phylum Chordata; class Mammalia; order Rodentia; family Muridae; genus Mus; species Mus caroli. Next base: position 1,185,888 of record NW_028227285.1, on the reverse strand, counting down.
CCTCGCCATATTTTGGGTCCTTCAGTGTGAGTTTTTAATTTTCTAATTTTTTCAGGTTTTCTTGCCATATTCTGGGTCCTATTGTGTATATTTTTAATTTTCCACGTTTTTCAGGGTTTCGTGGCATATTCTTGGTTCTACACTGTGATTATCTCATTTTCCACCTTTTCCAGGTTTTCTCTCCATATTCGGCGTCCTTCAGTGGGAGTTTTTAATTTTCTACTTTTTTCAGGGTTTCTCGCCATATTCTGGGTCCTACAGTGTGATTTTCTCATTTAGGACTTTTTACAAATTTTTTCGCAATTCTGGGTCCTACAGTGTGATTATTATCATTTTTAAACTTTTTCAGCTTTTCTCGCCATATTCGGGATCCTTCAGTGTGAGGTTTTAATTTTCCTCGTTTTTCAGGTTTTCTCGACATATTCTGGGTCCTTCAGTGTGAATTTTTAATTTTCACGTTTTTCAGGGTTTCTCGACATATTCCGGGTCCTTCAGTGTGAATTTTTTATTTTCCACGTTTTTCAGGTTTTTTCGTTATATTCTGGGTCTTACAGTGTGATTTTCTCATTTCCATGTTTTTCAGGTTTTCTAGCCATATTCCACGTCCTTCAGTGTGAATTTTTAATTTTCCAGGTTTTTCAGTATTTCTTGCCATATTCTGGGTAATACAGTGTGATTTTCTCATTTTCCACTTTTTTCAGGTTTAATCGCAATATTTGGGGTCCTTCAGTGTGAGTTTTTAATTTTGTACTTTTTCAGGGTTTCTGGCCATATTCTGGGTCCTATAGTGTGTGTTTTTAATTTTCCACGTTTTTCATGGTTTCTCGGCATATTCTGGGTCCTACAGTGTGATTTTCTCATTTTCGATATTTTTCATGTTTTTTCCCAATTCTGGGTCCTACAGTGTGATTATTCTCATTTTCCACCTTTCAGGTTTTCTCGCCATATTCGGGGTCTTTCAGTGTGAATTTTTAATTTTCTACTTTTTTCAGGTTATCTCGCCATATTCTGGGTCCTTCAGTGTGAGTTTTTATTTTTTCTGGTTTTGTAGCCATATTCCGGGTCCTTCAGTGTGAATTTTTAATTTTCCATGTTTTTCAGGTGTTTTCATCATATTCTGGGTCCTACAGTGTGATTTTCTCATTTCCAAGTTTTTCAGGTTTTTGTGCCATATTCCAGGTCCTTCAGTGTAAATTTTTAATTTTCCACATTTTTCAGTGTTTCTCCCCATATTCTGGGTAACACAGTGTGAATTTTTAATTTTCCACTTTTTTCATGGTTTCTCTTCATGTTCTAGGTCTGACCTTGTGAATTTTTACTTTTCACGTTTTTCAGGGTTTTCTCGCATATTCTGGGTCTTACAGTATGTTTTTCTCATTTTCCCCCCTTTTCAAGTTATTTTCGCAATTTTGGGTCCTACAGTGGGAATTTCTGTTTTTCCACTTTTTCAGGGTTTCTTGCCATATTCTATGTCCTTAAGTGGGAATTTTTAATTTTCCACTTTTTTCAGGGTTTTTCATCATATTCCAAGTCCTTCAGTGTGAGTTTTTAATTTTCCACGTTTTTCAGGGTTTCTCAACATATTTTGGGTCCTACAGTGTGAATTTTTAATTTTCTACCTTTTTCAAGATTTCTCGCCATATTCTATGTCCTTCCACGTTTTTCAGGTTTTCTGGCCATATTCCAGGTCTTTCTGAGTGAGTTGATAATTTTCCACATTTTTAAGGTTTTCTCCCTATATTCCAAATCCTTGAGTGTGAGTTATTAATTTTCCATGTTTTTCTGGTTTTGTCGCCATATTCCAGGTCTTTCAGTGTGAGTTTTTAATTATCTACTTTTTACAGGGTTTCTTGCCTTATTCTGGGTCCTACAGCGTTTATATTTAATTTTGCATGTTTTTCGGGGTTTCTCGCCATATTCTGGGACCTACAGTGTGATTTTCTCATTTTACAAGTTTTTTTCCAATTCTGGGTCCTACAGTGTGATTTTCTCATTTCCCCACGTTTTTCAGGGTTTCTCAGCATTATCTGTGTTCTGCAGTGTGATTTTCTCATTTTCCACGTTTTTCACGTTTTTTTTTTTAATTCTGGGTGCTACAGTGTGATTTTTCTCATTTTCCACCTTTATCAGGTGTTTCTACCAAATTTGGAGTCCTTCAGTGTGAGTATGTAATTTTCTACTTTTCTCAGGTTTTCTCGCCATATTCTGGGTTCTACAGCGTGTATTTTTAATTTTCCACGTTTTCAGGGTTTCTCCGCATATTCTCTGTCCTACAGTGTGATTTTCACATTTTCCACGTTTTTCAAGTTTTTTCATAATTCTGGGTCCTACAGTGTGATTTTCTCATTTTCCACCTTTTTCAGGTTTAATCGCCATATTTGGGGTCCTTCAGTGTGAGGTTTTAATTTTCTTCTTTTTTCAGGGTTTCTCACCATATTCTGTGTCCTACAGCGTGTATTTTTAATTTTCCACGTTTTCAGGGTTTCTCGACATATTCTGGGTCCTACAGTGTGATTTTCTCATTTCCACGTTTTCAGGTTTTGTTGACATATTCCAGGTCCTTCGGTGTGAATTTTTTAATTATCCATGTTTTTCAGTATTTCTCGCCATATTCTGTGCCCGAGAGTGTGAATTTTTAATTTTCACGTTTTTCAGGGTTTCTCGACATATTCTGGGTCCTACAGAGTTATTTTCTCATTTTCGACGTTTTTCAATTTTTTTTTCCAAATCTGGGTCCTACAGTGTGATTATTCTCATTTTCCACCATTTTCAGGGTTTTCCGTCATATTCTGGGTCTTACAGTGTGATTTTCTCTTTTCCACGATTTTCAGTATTTCTCGCCATATTCTGAGTCCAAGAGTGTGAATTTTTAATTTTTACGTTTTTCAGAGTTTCTTGGCATATTCTGGGTCCTGCAGTGTGATTTTCTCATTTTCCAACTTTTTCAGGTTTTCTAGCCATATTTGGGGTCCTTCAGTGTGAATTTGTAATTTTCTACTTTTTTCAGGGTTTCTCAACATATTCTGGGTCCTACAGCATGTATTTTTTAATTTTCCACGTTTTCAGGGTTTCTCGGCATATTCTTGGTCCTACAGTGTGATTTTCTCATTTTCCCACGTTTTTCAAGTTTTTTCGCAATTCTGGGTCCTTCAGTGTGAATTTTTAATTTTCTACTTTTTTCAGGTTCTCTTCGCCATATTTGGGGTCCCTAAGTCTGTGGATTTAATTTTCTAATTTTTCAGGGTTTCTCGACATATTCTGTGTCCTACATCGTGTATTTTCAATTTTCCACGTTTTTCAAGTTTTTTCTTCATATTCTGCATCCTACAGTGTGATTTTCTCATTTTCCACCTTTTTCAGGTTTTTTTCGCCATATTCTGGTTCCTACAGTGTGTGTTTTGAATTTTCCTCGTTTTTCAGGTTTTCCTTCAGTGTGAATTTTTAATTTTCCACGTTTTTCAGTTTTTCTCGCCATATTATGGTTCCTACAGTGTGAATTTTTAATTTTCCACATTTTTCATGGTTTCTGGGCATATTCTGGGTCCTGCAGTGTGATTTTCTCATTTTCCACCTTTTTCAGGTTTTCTTGCCATATTCGGGGTCTTTCAGTGTGAATATTCAATTTTCTAGTTTTTTCAGGTTTTCTCTCCATATTCTGGGTCCTTCATTGTGATTTTTAAATTTTCTTGTTTTTCAGGTTTTCTCACCATATTGTAGGTCCTTCTGTGTGAATTTTTAATTTTCCACGTTTTTCAGGTTTTTTTCGTCATATTCTGGGTCCTACACTGAGATTTTCTCATTTACACGTTTTTCAGGTTTCCCTGCCCATATTCTGGGACCTTCAGTGTGAATTTTTAATTATCCACGTTTTTCAGGGTTTCTTGGCATTATCTGTGTTCTGCAGTGTGATTTTCTCATTTCCACGTTTTTCAGGTTTTCCTTGCCATATTCCGGGACCTTCAGTGTGAATTTTTAATTTTCCACGTGTTTCAGTATTTCTCGCCATATTCTGGGTAATACAGTGTGAACTTTTAATTTTCAAATTTTTTCATGGTTTCTCGCCATATCCTGTTCCGACAGTGTGAATTTTTAATTTTCACGATTTTCAGGGTTTCCTTGGCATATTCTGGGTCCTGCAGAGTGATTTTCCTCTTTTTCCACGTTTTTCGAGTTTTTTTTTTCGTAATTCTGAGTCCTACAGTGGGATTTTCTCATTTTACAACTTTTTAAGGTTTTCTCGCCATATTTAGGGTCCTTCAGTGTGATTTTTTATCTTTCTAATTTTTCAGTGTTTCTCGCCATATTCTGTGTCCTTCAGTGTGAGTTTTTAATTATCTACTTTTTTCAGGGTTTCTTGCCATATTCTGGGTCCTACAGCGTGTATTTTTAATTTTCGATGTTTTTCAGGGTTTCTGGTCATATTCTGGTCCTACAGTGTGATTTTCTCATTTTCCCCTTATTTCAAGTTTTTTCACAATTCTGTGTCCTAAGGTGTGATTTTCTCATTTTCCAACTTTTTCAGGTTTTCTCGCCATATTTGGGGTCCTACAGTGTGAATTTTTAATTTTAATCGTTTTTAAGTTTTTTTCGTCATATTACTGGGTCCTACAGTGTGATTTTCTCATTTTCAACCTTTTTCAGTTTTTCTCACCATATTCTGGGTCCTTCAGTGTGAGTTTTTAATTTTCTACTTTTTCAGGGTTTGTTGCCATATTCAGGGTCCTACCACGTGTATGTTTAATTTTGCACGTTTTTCAGGGTTTCTCTGCATATGCTGGGTCCTACAGTATGATTTTCTCATTTTCGACGTTTTTCAAGTTTTTTCGCAATTCTGGGTCCTACAGTGTGATTTTCTCATTTTCCACCTTTATCAGATTTTCTCGCCATATTTGGGGTCCTTCTGTGTGAGATTTTAATTTTTTGCTTTTTTCAGTGTTTCTCAACATATTCTGCATCCTACAGTATGAAATTTAAATTTTTCACGTTTTTCTGGTTTTCCCGCCTATATTCTGGGTCCTACAGTGTGATTTTCTCTTTTCCACGATTTTCAGTATTTCTCGCCATATTCTGAGTCCAAGAGTGTGAATTTTTAATTTTTACGTTTTTCAGAGTTTCTTGGCATATTCTGGGTCCTGCAGTGTGATTTTCTCATTTTCCAACTTTTTCAGGTTTTCTAGCCATATTTGGGGTCCTTCAGTGTGAATTTGTAATTTTCTACTTTTTTCAGGGTTTCTCAACATATTCTGGGTCCTACAGCATGTATTTTTAATTTCCACGTTTTCAGGGTTTCTCGGCATATTCTTGGTCCTACAGTGTGATTTTCTCATTTTCCACGTTTTTTCAAGTTTTTTCGCAATTCTGGGTCCTTCAGTGTGAATTTTTAATTTTCTACTTTTTTCAGGTTCTCTCGCCATATTTGGGGTCCCTAAGTCTGTGGATTTAATTTTCTAATTTTTCAGGTTTCTCGACATATTCTGTGTCCTACATCGTGTATTTTCAATTTTCCACGTTTTTCAAGTTTTTTCTTCATATTCTGCATCCTACAGTGTGATTTTCTCATTTTCCACCTTTTTCAGGTTTTTTCGCCATATTCTGGTTCCTACAGTGTGTGTTTTGAATTTTCCTCGTTTTTCAGGTTTTCCTTCAGTGTGAATTTTTAATTTTCCACGTTTTTCAGTTTTTCTCGCCATATTATGGTTCCTACAGTGTGAATTTTTAATTTTCCACATTTTTCATGGTTTCTGGGCATATTCTGGGTCCTGCAGTGTGATTTTCTCATTTTCCACCTTTTTCAGGTTTTCTTGCCATATTCGGGGTCTTTCAGTGTGAATATTCAATTTTCTAGTTTTTTCAGGTTTTCTCTCCATATTCTGGGTCCTTCATTGTGATTTTTAAATTTTCCTTGTTTTTTCAGGTTTTCTCACCATATTGTAGGTCCTTCTGTGTGAATTTTTAATTTTCCACGTTTTTCAGGTTTTTTTCGTCATATTCTGGGTCCTACACTGAGATTTTCTCATTTACACGTTTTTCAGGTTTCCCTGCCATATTCTGGGACCTTCAGTGTGAATTTTTAATTATCCACGTTTTTCAGGGTTTCTTGGCATTATCTGTGTTCTGCAGTGTGATTTTCTCATTTCCACGTTTTTCAGGTTTCCTTGCCATATTCCGGGACCTTCAGTGTGAATTTTTAATTTTCCACGTGTTTCAGTATTTCTCGCCATATTCTGGGTAATACAGTGTGAACTTTTAATTTTCAAATTTTTTCATGGTTTCTCGCCATATCCTGTTTCCGACAGTGTGAATTTTTAATTTTCACGATTTTCAGGGTTTCTTGGCATATTCTGGGTCCTGCAGAGTGATTTTCTCTTTTTCCACGTTTTTCGAGTTTTTTTTTTCGTAATTCTGAGTCCTACAGTGGGATTTTCTCATTTTACAACTTTTTAAGGTTTTCTCGCCATATTTAGGGTCCTTCAGTGTGATTTTTTTATCTTTCTAATTTTTCAGTGTTTCTCGCCATATTCTGTGTCCTTCAGTGTGAGTTTTTAATTATCTACTTTTTTCAGGGTTTCTTGCCATATTCTGGGTCCTACAGCGTGTATTTTTAATTTTCGATGTTTTTCAGGGTTTCTGGTCATATTCTGGGTCCTACAGTGTGATTTTCTCATTTTCCCCTTATTTCAAGTTTTTTCACAATTCTGTGTCCTAAGGTGTGATTTTCTCATTTTCCAACTTTTTCAGGTTTTCTCGCCATATTTGGGGTCCTACAGTGTGAATTTTTAATTTTAATCGTTTTTAAGTTTTTTTCGTCATATACTGGGTCCTACAGTGTGATTTTCTCATTTTCAACCTTTTTCAGTTTTTCTCACCATATTCTGGGTCCTTCAGTGTGAGTTTTTAATTTTCTACTTTTTCAGGGTTTGTTGCCATATTCAGGGTCCTACCACGTGTATGTTTAATTTTGCACGTTTTTCAGGGTTTCTCTGCATATGCTGGGTCCTACAGTATGATTTTCTCATTTTCGACGTTTTTCAAGTTTTTTCGCAATTCTGGGTCCTACAGTGTGATTTTCTCATTTTCCACCTTTATCAGATTTTCTCGCCATATTTGGGGTCCTTCTGTGTGAGATTTTAATTTTTGCTTTTTTCAGTGTTTCTCAACATATTCTGCATCCTACAGTATGAAATTTAAATTTTTCACGTTTTTCTGGTTTTCCCCGCCATATTCTGGGTCCTACAGTGTGATTTTCTCATTTCCACGTTTCTCAGGTTTTCTTGCCATATTCTGGGTCCTTCAGTGTGAGTTTTTAATTTTCCTCGTTTTTCAGGTTTTCTCTCCATATTCAAGGTCCTTCAGTGTGAATTTTTAATTTTCCACGTTTTCCAGGGTTTCTTGGCATATTCTGGGTCCTACAGTGTGATTATTCTCATTTTCCACCTTTTTCAGGTTTTCTTGCCATATTCCAGGTCCTTCTATGTGAATTTTAATTTTCCACGTTTTTCAGTATTTCTCGGCATATTCTGGGTAATACAGTGTGAAATTTTAATTTTCCACTTGTTTTTGGTTTCTCGCCATAATCTGGGTCCGACAGTTAGAATTTTTAATTTTCATGTTTTCAGGGTTTCTCCGCATATTCTGTGTCCTGCAATGTGATTTTCTCTTTTTCCACGTTTTTCAAGTTTTTTCATAATTCTGAGTCCTACAGTGTGATTTTCTCATTTTCCACCTTTTTCAGGTTTTCTCGCCATATTTGGGGTCCTTCACTGTGACTTTTTAATTTTCTACTTTTTTCAGTTTTTCTTACCATATTTGGGATCCTCCAGTGTGAGTTTTTAATTTTCTACTTTTTTCAAGGTTTCCTGCCATATTCTGGGTCCTACAGCGTGTATTAATAATTTTCCAAGTTTTTCAGTGTTTCTCGGCATATTCTTGATCCTACAGTGTGATTTTCTCATTTTTGACTTTTTTCATGTTTTTTCTCAATTCTTGATCCTACAGTGTGATTATTCTCATTTTCCACCTTTTTCAGGTTTTCTCCCCATATTCGGGGTCCTTCAGTGTGAATTTTTAATTTTCTACTTTTTTCAGGTTCTCTCGCCATATTTGGGGTCCCTAAGTGTGAGGATTTAATTTTCTAATTTTTCAGGGTTTCTCGACACATTCTGTGTCCTACATCGTGTATTTTCAATTTTCCACGTTTTTCAAGTTTTTTCTTCATATTCTGCGTCCTACAGTGTGATTTTCTCATTTTCCACCTTTTTCAGGTTTTTTCGCCATATTCTGGTTCCTACAGTGTGTGTTTTGAATTTTCCTCGTTTTTCAGGTTTTCCTTCAGTGTGAATTTTTAATTTTCCACGTTTTTCAGTTTTTCTCGCCATATTATGGTTCCTACAGTGTGAATTTTTAATTTTCCACATTTTTCATGGTTTCTGGGCATATTCTGGGTCCTGCAGTGTGATTTTCTCATTTTCCACCTTTTTCAGGTTTTCTTGCCATATTCGGGGTCCTTCAGTGTGAATATTCAATTTTCTAGTTTTTTCAGGTTTTCTCTCCATATTCTGGGTCCTTCATTGTGATTTTTAAATTTTCCTTGTTTTTCAGGTTTTCTCACCATATTGTAGGTCCTTCTGTGTGAATTTTTAATTTTCCACGTTTTTCAGGTTTTTTTCGTCATATTCTGGGTCCTACACTGAGATTTTCTCATTTACACGTTTTTCAGGTTTCCCTGCCATATTCTGGGACCTTCAGTGTGAATTTTTAATTATCCACGTTTTTCAGGGTTTCTTGGCATTATCTGTGTTCTGCAGTGTGATTTTCTCATTTCCACGTTTTTCAGGTTTCCTTGCCATATTCCGGGACCTTCAGTGTGAATTTTTAATTTTCCAC
>NW_028227285.1:1037464-1176905 GCF_978045245.1 Mus caroli | reverse complement strand
CACGCTGTAGGACCCAGAATATGGCAAGAAACCCTGAAAAAAGTAGATAATTAAAAACTCACACTGAAGGACACAGAATATGGCGAGAAACACTGAAAAATTAGAAAGATAAAAAATCACACTGAAGGACCCTAAATATGGCGAGAAAACCTTAAAAAGTTGTAAAATGAGAAAATCCCACTGTAGGACTCAGAATTACGAAAAAAAACTCGAAAAACGTGGAAAAAGAGAAAATCACTCTGCAGGACCCAGAATATGCCAAGAAACCCTGAAAATCGTGAAAATTAAAAATTCACACTGTCGGACACAGGATATGGCGAGAAACCATGAAAAAATTTGAAAATTAAAAGTTCACACTGTATTACCCAGAATATGGCGAGAAATACTGAAACACGTGGAAAATTAAAAATTCACACTGAAGGTCCCGGAATATGGCAAGGAAACCTGAAAAACGTGGAAATGAGAAAATCACACTGCAGAACACAGATAATGCCAAGAAACCCTGAAAAACGTGGATAATTAAAAATTCACACTGAAGGTCCCAGAATATGGCAGGGAAACCTGAAAAACGTGTAAATGAGAAAATCTCAGTGTAGGACCCAGAATATGACGAAAAAAACCTGAAAAACGTGGAAAATTAAAAATTCACACAGAAGGACCTACAATATGGTGAGAAAACCTGAAAAACAAGGAAAATTTAAAAATCACAATGAAGGACCCAGAATATGGAGAGAAAACCTGAAAAAACTAGAAAATTGAATATTCACACTGAAGGACCCCGAATATGGCAAGAAAACCTGAAAAAGGTGGAAAATGAGAAAATCACACTGCAGGACCCAGAATATGCCCAGAAACCATGAAAAATGTGGAAAATTAAAAATTCACACTGTAGGAACCATAATATGGCGAGAAAAACTGAAAAACGTGGAAAATTAAAAATTCACACTGAAGGAAAACCTGAAAAACGAGGAAAATTCAAAACACACACTGTAGGAACCAGAATATGGCGAGAAAACCTGAAAAAGGTGGAAAATGAGAAAATCACACTGTAGGACGCAGAATATGAAGAAAAAACTTGAAAAACGTGGAAAATTGAAAATACATGATGTAGGACACAGAATATGTCGAGAAACCCTGAAAAATTAGAAAATTAAATCCTCACACTTAGGGACCCCAAATATGGCGAGAGAACCTGAAAAAAGTAGAAAATTAAAAATTCACACTGAAGGACCCAGAATTGCGAAAAAACTTGAAAAACGTGGAAAATGAGAAAATCACACTGTAGGACCAAGAATATGCCGAGAAACCCTGAAAACGTGGAAAATTAAAAATACACGCTGTAGGACCCAGAATATGGCGAGAAACCCTGAAAAAAGTAGAAAATTACAAATTCACACTGAAGGACCCCAAATATGGCTAGAAAACCTGAAAAAGTTGGAAAATGAGAAAATCACACTGCAGGACCCAGAATATGCCGAGAAACTCTGAAAAACGTAAAAATTAAAAATTCACACTCTTGGACTCAGAATATGGCGAGAAATACTGAAAATCTGGAAAAGAGAAAATCACACTGTAAGACCCAGAATATGACGGAAAACCCTGAAAATGGTGGAAAATGAGAATAATCACACTGTAGGACCCAGATTTGGAAAAAAAAATTGAAAAACGTCGAAAATGAGAAAATAACTCTGTAGGACCCAGAATATGTCGAGAAACCCTGAAAAACGTGAAAATTAAAAATTCACACTCTCGGGCACAGAATATGGCGAGAAATACTGAAAAACATGGAAAATTAAAAATTCACACCGAAGGACCTGGAATATGTCAACAAAACCTGAAAACGTGGAAATGAGAAAATCACACTGTAGGACCCAGAATATGTCGAGAAACCCTGAAAACGTGGAAAATTAAAAATACACGCTGTAGGACACAGAATATGGTGAGAAACCCTGAAAAAAGAAGAAAATTAAAACCTCACACTGAAGGACCCCAAATATGGCGATTAAACCTGAAAAAGGTGGAAAATGAGAAAATCACACTGTAGGACCCAGAATTATGAAAAAACTTGAAAAACGTGGAAAATGTGAAAATCACACTGTAGGACAGAGAATATGCGGAGAAACCCTGAAAACGTGGAAAATTAAAAATACACGCTGAAGGTCCCGGAATATGGCAAGGAAACCTGAAAAACGTGGAAATGAGAAAATCACACTGCAGAACACAGATAATGCCAAGAAACCCTGAAAAACGTGGATAATTAACAATTCACACTGAAGGTCCCAGAATATGGCAGGGAAACCTGAAAAACGTGTAAATGAGAAAATCTCAGTGTAGGACCCAGAATATGACGAAAAAAACCTGAAAAACGTGGAAAATTAAAAATTCACACAGAAGGACCTACAATATGGAGAGAAAACCTGAAAAAACTAGAAAATTGAATATTCACACTGAAGGACCCCGAATATGGCAAGAAAACCTGAAAAAGGTGGAAAATGAGAAAATCACACTGCAGGACCCAGAATATGCCCAGAAACCATGAAAAATGTGGAAAATTAAAAATTCACACTGTAGGAACCATAATATGGCGAGAAAAACTGAAAAACGTGGAAAATTAAAAATTCACACTGAAGGAAAACCTGAAAAACGAGGAAAATTCAAAACACACACTGTAGGAACCAGAATATGGCGAAAAAACCTGAAAAAGGTGGAAAATGAGAAAATCACACTGTAGGACGCAGAATATGAAGAAAAAACTTGAAAAACGTGGAAAATTGAAAATACACGATGTAGGACACAGAATATGTCGAGAAACCCTGAAAAATTAGAAAATTAAATCCACAGACTTAGGGACCCCAAATATGGCGAGAGAACCTGAAAAAAGTAGAAAATTAAAAATTCACACTGAAGGACCCAGAATTGCGAAAAAACTTGAAAAACGTGGAAAATGAGAAAATCACACTGTAGGACCAAGAATATGCCGAGAAACCCTGAAAACGTGGAAAATTAAAAATACATGCTGTAGGACCCAGAATATGTTGAGAAACCCTGAAAAAAGTAGAAAATTACAAATTCACACTGAAGGACCCCAAATATGGCTAGAAAACCTGAAAAAGTTGGAAAATGAGAAAATCACACTGCAGGACCCAGAATATGCCGAGAAACTCTGAAAAACGTAAAAATTAAAAATTCACACTCTTGGACTCAGAATATGGCGAGAAATACTGAAAATCGTGGAAAAGAGAAAATCACACTGTAAGACCCAGAATATGACGGAAAACCCTGAAAATGGTGGAAAATGAGAATAATCACACTGTAGGACCCAGATTTGGAAAAAAAAATTGAAAAACGTCGAAAATGAGAAAATAACTCTGTAGGACCCAGAATATGTCGAGAAACCCTGAAAAACGTGAAAATTAAAAATTCACACTCTCGGGCACAGAATATGGCGAGAAATACTGAAAAACATGGAAAATTAAAAATTCACACCGAAGGACCTGGAATATGTCAACAAAACCTGAAAACGTGGAAATGAGAAAATCACACTGTAGGACCCAGAATATGTCGAGAAACCCTGAAAACGTGGAAAATTAAAAATACACGCTGTAGGACACAGAATATGGTGAGAAACCCTGAAAAAAGAAGAAAATTAAAACCTCACACTGAAGGACCCCAAATATGGCGATTAAACCTGAAAAAGGTGGAAAATGAGAAAATCACACTGTAGGACCCAGAATTATGAAAAAACTTGAAAAACGTGGAAAATGTGAAAATCACACTGTAGGACAGAGAATATGCGGAGAAACCCTGAAAACGTGGAAAATTAAAAATACACGCTGTAGAACCCAGAATATGGCGAGAAAACCTGAGAAAAGTAGAAAATTACATACTCACACTGAAGGACTCCAAATTTGGTAGAAAACCTGATAAAGGTGGAAAATGAGAAAAATCACACTGTAGCACCCAGAATTAAAAAAAAAAAAAACGGGGGCTGGTGAGATGGCTCAGTGGGTAAGAGCACCCGACTGCTCTTCCGAAGGTCCAGAGTTCAAATCCCAGCAACCACATGGTGGCTCACAACCATCCGTAACAAGATCTGGCGCCCTCTTCTGGAGTGTCTGAAGACAGCTACAGTGTACTTACATATAATAAATAAATAAATCTTTAAAAAAAAAAAAAAAAAAAAAAAAAAAAAAAAAAAAAAAAAAAAAAAAAAACGTGAAAAACGTGGAAAATGAGAAAATCACACTGCAGAACACAGATAATGCTGAGAAACCCTGAAAAACGTGGAAATGAGAAAATCACACTGTAGGACCCAGAATTGGAAAAAAACTTGTAAAATGAGAAAATCACACTGTAGGTCCCAGAATATGGCCAGAAACCCCGAAAAACATGCAAAATTAAATATAAACGCTGTAGGACCCAGAATAAGGCAAGAAACCCTGTAAAAAGTAGATAATTAAAAACTCACACTGAAAGACCTGGAATATGGCGACAAAACCAGAAAAACATGGAAAATTAATAACTCACACTCAAGGATTTGGAATATAGGGAGAAAACCTTAAAAATGTGGGAAAATTATCAACTCACTCAGAAAGACCTGGAATATGGCCAGAAAACCTGAAAAACGTGGAAGGACATAGAATATGGCGAGAAATCTTGAAAAAGGTAGAAAATTAAAAATTCACACTGTAGGACCCAAAATATGTTGAGAAACCCTGAAAAACGTGGAAAATTAAAAACTCACACTGAAGGACTTGGAATATGATGAAAAACCCTGAAAAAAGTGGAAAATTAAAAATTCCCACTTAAGGACATAGAATATGGCAAGAAACCCTGAAAAAGTGGAAAAACAGAAATTCCCACTGTAGGACCCAAAATTGCGAAAATAACTTGAAAAGGGGGGAAAATGAGAAAAACATACTGTAAGACCCAGAATATGCGAGAAAACCCTGAAAAACGTGAAAAGTAAAAATTCACAAGGTCAGACCTAGAACATGAAGAGAAACCATGAAAAAAGTGGAAAATTAAAAATTCACACTGTGTTACCCAGAATATGGGGAGAAACACTGAAAAATGTGGAAAATTAAAAATTTACACTGAAGGACCTGGAATATGGCACAAAAACCTGAAAAACTTGGAAATGAGAAAATCACACTGTAGGACCCAGAATATGATGAAAACACCTGAAAAACATGGAAAATTAAAAATTCACACTGAAGGACCCGGAATATGGCTACAAAACCAGAAAAAATAAAAACTCACACTGAAGGACCCAGAATATGGCGAGATAACCTGAAAAAAGTAGAAAATTAAAAATTCACACTGAAAGACCCGAATATGGCGAGAAAACCTGAAAGGTGGAAAATGAGAATAATCACACTGTAGGACCCAGAATTGGGAAAAAACATGAAAAATATCAAAAATGAGAAAATCACACTGTAGGACCCAGAATATGCCGAGAAACCATGAAAAACGTGGAAAATTAAAAACACACACTATAGGACCCAGAATATGGCCAGAAACCCTGAAAAAGTACAAAATTAAAAACTCACACTGAAGGACCCCAAATATTGCGATTAAACCTGAAAAAAGTGGAAAATGAGAAAATCACACTGTATTACCCAGAATATGGCAAGAAATACTGAAAAACCTGGAAAATTAAAAATTCACACTGAAGGACGTGGAATATGGCTAGAAAACCTGAAAAACATGGAAATGAGAAAATCACACTGTAAGACCCAGAATATAACGAAAAAACCTGAAAAACGTGGAAAATAAAAAATTCACACTGAAGGACCCGGAATATGTCGAGAAACCCTGAAAAACGTGAAAATTAAAAATTCACACTGAAGGACCCAGAATATGTCGAGAAAACCTGAAAAACGAGGAAAATTAAAACCTCACACTGAAGGATCCCGAATATGGCGAGAAAAGCTGAAAAAGTTTAAAAATGATAATAATCACACTGTAGGACCCAGAATTGCGAAAAAATTTGTAAAAAGTCCTAAATGAGAAAATCACACTGTAGGACCCAGAATATGGCGAGAAACCCTGAAAAAAGTAGAAAATTAAAAACTCCCACTGAAGGACGCCGAATATGGAGAGAAAACCTGGAAAAGGTGGAAAATGAGATAATCACAGTGTAGAACCAAGAATATGCCACGAAACCCTGAAAAACGTGGAAAATTAAAAATATACACAATAGGACCCAGAATATGGCAAGAAAACCTGAAAAAATTAGAAAATTAAAAACTCACACTGAAGGACCCAAAATATGGCGAGGAACCCTGAAAGGTGGAAAATGAGAAATCACAGTGATTAACGAAAAAACTTGAAAAACGTCGAAAATGAGAAAATCACAGTGGAGGACCCAGAATATGCCTAGAAACACTGAATACATGAAAATTAAAAATTCACACTGTATTTCCCAGAATATGGCAAGAAATACTAAAAAACGTGGAAAAGTAAAAATTCACACTGAAGGACCTGGAATATGGCAAGAAAACCAGAAAAACAAGGAACATTAAAAATTCACACTGAAGGACCCAGAATATGGCGAAAAACCCTGAAAAATGTAGAAAATTAAAAGCTCACACTGAAGGACCCCAAATATGGCGAAAAAAACCTGAAAAAGGTGGAAAATGAGAAAACCACACTGTAGGTCCTAGAATTACGAAAAAACTTGAAAAACTAGGAAATTAGAAACTCACACTGAAGGACCCCGAATATGGCGAGAAAACCTGAAAAAAGGTGGAAAATGAGAAAATCACACTGTAGGACCCAGAATTGCGAAAAAACTTGAAAACCGTCGAAAATAAAAAAAAAAAAAATCACACTGTAGGACCCAGAATATGCGGAGAAACCCTTGAAAAACGTGGAAAAATAAAATACACGCTGTAGGAACCAGAATATATTGAGAAACCCTGAAAAAGTAGAAAATCAAAAACTCACACTGAAGGACCCCAAATACGGGGAGAAATCCTGAAAAACGTGGAAATGAGAAAATCACACTCTAGGACCAAGAATATGACGAAAAAATCTGAAAAACCAGGAAAATTAAAAATTCACACTGAAGGACCGGGAATATGGCAAGAAAACCTGAAAAACTAGGAAAATTAAAAACACAAACTGAAGGACCCGGAATATGGCGAGAAAACATGAAAAACATGGAAAATTAAATATTCACACTGAAGGACCCAGAATATGCTGAGAAAACCTGAAAAAGTTGGATAATGAGCATTTCACAGTGTAGGACACAGAACATGACGAAAAAAAAACTTAAAAACGTTTAAAATTAAAATTCACACTGTAGGACCAGAATATGGCGAGAAACCCAGAGAAACGTGGAAAATTTAAAAATCACACTGTAGGACACAGAATATGGCGATTAACCCTGTAAAAAGTAGAATATTAAAAACTCACACTGAAGTACCCCGAAAATGGCAAGAAAACCTGAAAAAGGTGGAAAATGAGAAAATCACACTGTAGGATCCAGAATTGCGAAACAAAAAACTTGAAAAATGTCAAAAATGAGAAAATCACACTGTAGGACCCAGAATAGGCCGAGTAACCCTGAAAAACGTGGAAAATTAAAAATACACGCTGTAGGACCCAGAATATGGCAAGAAACCCTGAAAGAATTAGAAAATTAAAAACTCACACTGAAGGACCCGGAATATGGCGAGAAAACCTGAAAAAGGTGGAAAATGAGAAAATCACACTGTAGGACCAGAATTGCAAAACAAAAAACTTGAAAAATATCAAAAATGAGAAAATCACACTGTAGGACCCAGAATATGCCGAGAAACCCTGAAAACGTGGAAAATTAAAAATATACGCTGGGGGAACCAGATTATGGCGAGAAACCATGAAAAAATTGGACAATGAAAATTCTCACTGTTTTACCCAGAATATGGCAATCAACCCTGAAAAAAGTAGATAACTATAAACTCACACTGATGGACCCGGAATATGGCGAGAAAACCTGAAAAAGGTGGAAAATGAGAAAATCACACTGTAGGACCAGAATTGCAAAACAAAAAACTTGAAAAATGTCAAAAATGAGAAAATCACACTGTAGGTCCCAGAATATGTCGAGAAACCCCGAAAAACATGCAAAATTAAATATAAACGCTGTAGGACCCAGAATAAGGCAAGAAACCCTGTAAAAAGTAGATAATTAAAAACTCACACTGAAAGACCTGGAATATGGCGACAAAACCAGAAAAACATGGAAAATTAATAACTCACACTCAAGGATTTGGAATATAGGGAGAAAACCTTAAAAATGTGGAAAATTATCAACTCACTCAGAAAGACCTGGAATATGGCCAGAAAACCTGAAAAACGTGGAAGGACATAGAATATGGCGAGAAATCTTGAAAAAGGTAGAAAATTAAAAATTCACACTGTAGGACCCAAAATATGTTGAGAAACCCTGAAAAACGTGGAAAATTAAAAACTCACACTGAAGGACTTGGAATATGATGAAAAACCCTGAAAAAAGTGGAAAATTAAAAATTCCCACTTAAGGACATAGAATATGGCAAGAAACCCTGAAAAAGTGGAAAAACAGAAATTCCCACTGTAGGACCCAAAATTGCGAAAATAACTTGAAAAGGGGGGAAAATGAGAAAAACATACTGTAAGACCCAGAATATGCAGAAAACCCTGAAAAACGTGAAAAGTAAAAATTCACAAGGTCAGACCTAGAACATGAAGAGAAACCATGAAAAAAGTGGAAAATTAAAAATTCACACTGTGTTACCCAGAATATGGGGAGAAACACTGAAAAATGTGGAAAATTAAAAATTTACACTGAAGGACCTGGAATATGGCACAAAAACCTGAAAAACTTGGAAATGAGAAAATCACACTGTAGGACCCAGAATATGATGAAAACACCTGAAAAACATGGAAAATTAAAAATTCACACTGAAGGACCCGGAATATGGCTACAAAACCAGAAAAAATAAAAACTCACACTGAAGGACCCAGAATATGGCGAGATAACCTGAAAAAAGTAGAAAATTAAAAATTCACACTGAAAGACCCCGAATATGGCGAGAAAACCTGAAAGGTGGAAAATGAGAATAATCACACTGTAGGACCCAGAATTGGGAAAAAACATGAAAAATATCGAAAATGAGAAAATCACACTGTAGGACCCAGAATATGCCGAGAAACCATGAAAAACGTGGAAAATTAAAAACACACACTATAGGACCCAGAATATGGCCAGAAACCCTGAAAAAGTACAAAATTAAAAACTCACACTGAAGGACCCCAAATATTGCGATTAAACCTGAAAAAAGTGGAAAATGAGAAAATCACACTGTATTACCCAGAATATGGCAAGAAATACTGAAAAACCTGGAAAATTAAAAATTCACACTGAAGGACGTGGAATATGGCTAGAAAACCTGAAAAACATGGAAATGAGAAAATCACACTGTAAGACCCAGAATATAACGAAAAAACCTGAAAAACGTGGAAAATAAAAAATTCACACTGAAGGACCCGGAATATGTCGAGAAACCCTGAAAAACGTGAAAATTAAAAATTCACACTGAAGGACCCAGAATATGTCGAGAAAACCTGAAAAACGAGGAAAATTAAAACCTCACACTGAAGGATCCCGAATATGGCGAGAAAAGCTGAAAAAGTTTAAAAATGATAATAATCACACTGTAGGACCCAGAATTGCGAAAAAATTTGTAAAAAGTCCTAAATGAGAAAATCACACTGTAGGACCCAGAATATGGCGAGAAACCCTGAAAAAAGTAGAAAATTAAAAACTCCCACTGAAGGACGCCGAAAATGGAGAGAAAACCTGGAAAAGGTGGAAAATGAGATAATCACAGTGTAGAACCAAGAATATGCCACGAAACCCTGAAAAACGTGGAAAATTAAAAATATACACAATAGGACCCAGAATATGGCAAGAAAACCTGAAAAAATTAGAAAATTAAAAACTCACACTGAAGGACCCAAAATATGGCGAGGAACCCTGAAAGGTGGAAAATGAGAAATCACAGTGATTAACGAAAAAACTTGAAAAACGTCGAAAATGAGAAAATCACAGTGGAGGACCCAGAATATGCCTAGAAACACTGAATACATGAAAATTAAAAATTCACACTGTATTTCCCAGAATATGGCAAGAAATACTAAAAAACGTGGAAAAGTAAAAATTCACACTGAAGGACCTGGAATATGGCAAGAAAACCAGAAAAACAAGGAACATTAAAAATTCACACTGAAGGACCCAGAATATGGCGAAAAACCCTGAAAAATGTAGAAAATTAAAAGCTCACACTGAAGGACCCCAAATATGGCGAAAAAAACCTGAAAAAGGTGGAAAATGAGAAAACCACACTGTAGGTCCTAGAATTACGAAAAAACTTGAAAAACTAGGAAATTAGAAACTCACACTGAAGGACCCCGAATATGGCGAGAAAACCTGAAAAAAGGTGGAAAATGAGAAAATCACACTGTAGGACCCAGAATTGCGAAAAAACTTGAAAACCGTCGAAAATAAAAAAAAAAAATCACACTGTAGGACCCAGAATATGCGGAGAAACCCTTGAAAAACGTGGAAAAATAAAATACACGCTGTAGGAACCAGAATATATTGAGAAACCCTGAAAAAGTAGAAAATCAAAAACTCACACTGAAGGACCCCAAATACGGGGAGACATCCTGAAAAACGTGGAAATGAGAAAATCACACTCTAGGACCAAGAATATGACGAAAAAATCTGAAAAACCAGGAAAATTAAAAATTCACACTGAAGGACCGGGAATATGGCAAGAAAACCTGAAAAACTAGGAAAATTAAAAACACAAACTGAAGGACCCGGAATATGGCGAGAAAACATGAAAAACATGGAAAATTAAATATTCACACTGAAGGACCCAGAATATGCTGAGAAAACCTGAAAAAGTTGGATAATGAGCATTTCACAGTGTAGGACACAGAACATGACGAAAAAAAACTTAAAAACGTTTAAAATTAAAAATTCACACTGTAGGACCAGAATATGGCGAGAAACCCAGAGAAACGTGGAAAATTTAAAAATCACACTGTAGGACACAGAATATGGCGATTAACCCTGTAAAAAGTAGAATATTAAAAACTCACACTGAAGTACCCCGAAAATGGCAAGAAAACCTGAAAAAGGTGGAAAATGAGAAAATCACACTGTAGGATCCAGAATTGCGAAACAAAAAACTTGAAAAATGTCAAAAATGAGAAAATCACACTGTAGGACCCAGAATAGGCCGAGTAACCCTGAAAAACGTGGAAAATTAAAAATACACGCTGTAGGACCCAGAATATGGCAAGAAACCCTGAAAGAATTAGAAAATTAAAAACTCACACTGAAGGACCCGGAATATGGCGAGAAAACCTGAAAAAGGTGGAAAATGAGAAAATCACACTGTAGGACCAGAATTGCAAAACAAAAAACTTGAAAAATATCAAAAATGAGAAAATCACACTGTAGGACCCAGAATATGCCGAGAAACCCTGAAAACGTGGAAAATTAAAAATATACGCTGGGGGAACCAGATTATGGCGAGAAACCATGAAAAAATTGGACAATGAAAATTCTCACTGTTTTACCCAGAATATGGCAATCAACCCTGAAAAAAGTAGATAACTATAAACTCACACTGATGGACCCGGAATATGGCGAGAAAACCTGAAAAAGGTGGAAAATGAGAAAATCACACTGTAGGACCAGAATTGCAAAACAAAAAACTTGAAAAATGTCAAAAATGAGAAAATCACACTGTAGGACCCAGAATAGGCCGAGTAACCCTGAAAAACGTGGAAAATTAAAAATACACGCTGTAGGACCCAGAATATGGCAAGAAACCCTGAAAGAATTAGAAAATTAAAAACTCACACTGAAGGACCCGGAATATGGCGAGAAAACCTGAAAAAGGTGGAAAATGAGAAAATCACACTGTAGGACCCAGAATTACGAAAAAACTTTAAAAACGTGGAAAATGAGAAAATCACTCTTCAGGACCCAAAATATGCCAAGAAACCGTGAAAAACGTGAAAATTAAAAATTCACACTGTCAGACCCACATTATGGCGAGAAACCTTGAAAAAAATTGGACAATAAAAATTCACACTGTATTACCCAGAATACGGCCAGCAACCCTGAAAAAAGTAGATAACTATAAACTCACACTGATGGACGAGGATATGGCTAGAAAACATGAAAAAGGTGGAAAATGAGAAAATCACACTGCAGAACCCAGAATATGCTGAGAATCCCTGAAAATCGTGGAAAATTAAAAATTCACACTGAAGGACCCGGAATTTGGCGAGAAAACCTGAAAAACGAGGAAAATTAAAAATTCACACTGTATTACCCAAAATATGGGGAGAAATACTGAAAAACGTGGAAAATTAAAAATTCACACTGCAGGACCTGGAATATGGCAAGAAATCCTGAAAAACTTGGAAACGAGAATATCACACTGTAGGACCCAGAATATGATGAAAAAACCTGGAAAACGTGGAAAATTAAAAATTCACACTGAAGAAATCAGAATATGGCGAGAAAACCTGAAAAAACGAGGAAAATTAAAAACTCACACTGTAGGACCTAGATTATGGCGAGATAACCTGAAAAAGGTGGAAAATGAGAAAATCACATGTAGGACCCAGAATTGTGAGAAAACCTGAAAAAGGTTGAAAACGAGAAAATAACACTGCAGGAGCCAGAATATGCTGAGAAAACCTGAAAAACATTGAAAATTAAATATTCACACTATAGGACCCTGAATATGGCGAGAAACACTGAAAAAGGAAAAAAACGAGAAAATCAGACTGTAATAATCAGAATATGACGAAATAACTTAAAAACGTGGAAAATTTAAAATTCACACTGTAGTACCCAGAATATGGCAAGAAAACCTTAAAAACTAGAAATTAAAAAACTCACACTGAAGGACCCCAAATATGGCGAGAAAACCTGAAAAACATGGAAATGAAAAAAATCACACTGTAGAACCAGATTATGACGAAGAAACCTGAAAAATGTGGAAAAATAAAAATTCACACTCAAGGACCCGGATATAGCGAGCAAAACTGAAAAATGAGGAAAATTAAAATCTCACACTGAAGGACCCAGAATATGGCAAGAAAACCTGTAAAACCTAGAAAATTAAATATTCACACTGGAGGACACAGAATATTTTGAGAAACTGTAAAATCTTGAAAATTAAAAATTCACTCTAAAGGACCAGAATATGGCAAGAAACCTTGAAAAACGTGGAAAATTAAAAATTCACACTGAAGAACCTGGAATATGGCAAGAAAATAAGAAAAACGTGGAAATGAGAAAATCACACTGTATGACCTTGAATATGGCGAGAAAACCTGAAAAACGAGGAAAATTAGAAACTCACACTGAAGGACCCAGAATATGGCGAGCAAACCTGAAAAACATGGAAAATTAAATATTCACAAAGTAGAACCCAGGATAGGGAGAGAAACACTGAAAAAAGTGGAAAATTAAAAATTCACACTCTAGGAACAGAATATGGCAAGAAAACTTGAAAAACGTGGAAAATCGAAAATTCACACTGTAGGACTCAGAATATGCCGAGAAGACCTGAAAAAGTTGGAAAATGAGAAAATCACACTGAAGGACCCAGAATATGACGAAAAAAACTTAAAAAGGTTTAAAATTAAAAATTCATACTGTAGGACACAGAACATGGCAAGAAAACCTGAAAAACGTGAAAAATTTAAAATTCACACTGTAGGATGCAGAATATGGCGAGAAACACTGAAAAAAGTAAAAAATTTAAATCTCACACTGAAGGACCCTGAATATGTCGAGAAAACCTGAAAAAGGTGGAAAATGAGAAAATCACACTATAGGACCCAGAATTGCGAAAAAAAATTGAAAAACGTCGAAAATGAGAAAATCACACTGTAGGACCCAGAATATGCCGAGAAACCCTGAAAAATGTGCAAAATTAAACATACACGCTGTAGGACCCAGAATATGGCAACAAACCATGAAAAAACTAAAAAACTAAAAACTCACACTGAAGGACCACGAATATGGTGAGAAAACATGAAAAAGGTGGTTAATGACAAAATCAACTGTAGGACCCAGAATATGATGAAAAAAACTTAAAAACGATTAAAATTAAAAATTCACACTGTAGGACCCCGAATATGGTGAGAAAATCTGAAAATGTTTAAAAATGAGAAAAATACACTGTAGGACCCAGAATATGCTGAGAAACCCAGAAAAACGAGGAAAAATAAAAATATGCTTTGAAGGAGCCAGATTATGACAGGAAACCCTGAAAAAAGTAGAAAATTAAAAACTTACACCGAAGGACCCTGAATATGGCAAGAATACCTGAAAAAGGTGGAAATAGAGAATAATCACACTGTAGGACACAGAATTGCGAAAAAACATGAAAAACGTAGAAAATGAGAAAATCACACTGTAGGACCCAGAATTACGAAAAATTTTATAAAACGTGGAAAATGAGAAAATCACACTGCAGGACCTAGAATATGCTGAGTAACCCTGAAAAACATGAAAATTAAAAATTCACACTGTCGGACACAGAATATGGCGAGAAACCATGAAAAAAGTGGAAAATTAAAAATTCACACAGTATTACCCAGAATATGGCGAGAAATACTGAAAAACATGGAAAATTAAAAATTCACCCTGAAGGACCTGGAATATGGCAAGAAAACCTGAAAAACGAGAAAATGAGAAAAATCACACTGTAGTACCCAGAATATGACGAAAAAACCTGAAAAACGTGTAAAATTAAAAACTCACACTGAATGACCCAGAATATGGCAAGAAAACCTGAAAAAAGTAAAAAACTAAAAATTCACACTGAAAGACCCCGAATATGGCGAGAAAACCTGAAAAAGGTGGAAAATGAGAATAAATGACTGTAGGACCCAGAATTGCGAAAAAACTTGAAAAACTTCGAAAATGAGAAAATCACACTTTAGGACCCAGAATATGCCGAGAAACCCTGAAAAACGTGGAAAATTGAAAATACGCGCTGTTGGACCCAGAATATGGTGAGAAACCGGAAAAACGTGGTAAATTAAAAATACACTCTGTTGGACCCAGAATATGGCAAGAAACCCTGCAAAAGGTGAAAAATGAGAAAATCACACTGTAAGACCCAGAATTACGAAAAAACCTGAAAAACTTGGAAAATGAGAAAATCACACTGCAGGAAACAGAATATGCTGAGAAACCCTGAAAAACGTGGAAAATTAAAAATTCACACTGAAGGACCCGGAATATAGCGAGAAAACCTGAAAAAGGTGGAAAATGAGAAAATCACATGTAGAACCCAGAATAGCGAAAAAACTTGAAAAAGGTGAAAAATGAGAAAATCACACTGCAGGACCCAGAATATGCTGAGAAACCCTGATAATCATGGAAAATTAAATGTTCACACTGTAGGACCCAGAATATGCCTAGAAACCCTTGAAAAACTTGGAAAAATAAAATACACGCTGTAGGAACCAGAATATATTGAGAAACCCTGAAAAAGTAGGAAATCAAAAACTCACACTGAAGGACCCCGAATATGGGGAGAAATCCTAAAAAACGTGGAAATGAGAAAATCACACTCTAGGACCCAGAATATGACGAAAAAACCTGAAAAACATGGAAAATTAAAAATTCACACTGAAGGTCCGGGAATATGGTGAGAAAACCTGAAAAACGAGGAAAATTAAAAACACAAACTGAAGGACCCAGAACATGGCGAGAAAACATGAAAAACATGGAAAATTAAATATTCACACTGTAGGACCCAGAATATGGTGAGAAACACTGAAAAAGGAGGAAAATGAGAAAATCACACTATAGGACCAGAATATGGCAAGAAACCTTGAAAAACGTGGAAAATTAAAAATTCACAATGTAGGACCCAGAATATGCTGAGAAAATCTGAAAAAGTTGGATAATGAGAATATCAAACTGTAGGACCCAGAACATGACGAAAAAAACTTAAAAACGTTTAAAATTAAAAAATCAAACTGTAGGACCTGAATATGGCGAGAAACCCTGAGAATCGTGGAAAATTTAAAAATCACACTGTAGGACGCAGAATATGGCGATTAACCCTGTAAAAAGTGGAATATTAAAAACTCACACTGAAGTACCCCGAAATTGGCAAGAAAACCTGAAAAAGGTGGAAAATGAAAAAAATCACACTGTAGGACCCAAAATATGCTGAGTAACCCTGAAAAACTTGGAAAATTAAAAATACACGCTGTAGGACCCAGAATATGGCAAAAAACCCTGAAAGAATTAGAAAATTAAAAACTCACACTGAAGGAACCGGAATATGGCAAGAAAACCTGAAAAAGTGGAAAGTCTCTCTCTGTCTCTCTCTCTATGTCTCTCTCTGTCTCTCTCTTTCTCTATCTCTGTCTCTCTCTATTTCTCTCTGTCTCTATCTGTCTCTCTCTCTGTCTCTCTCTGTCTCTCTCTCTGTCTCTCTCTTTCCCTCTCTCTGTCTCTCTCTGTCTCTATCTCTGTCTCTCTCTGTCTCTCTCTGTCACTCTGTCTCTCTCTGTCTCTCTCTGTCCCTCTCTGTCTCTCTCTGTGTCTTTCTTTGTCTCTCTCTGTTTCTCCCTGTCTCTCTCTTTATGTCTCTCTCTGTCTCTCTCTTTCTCTCTCTCTGTATCTCTCTGTCTCTCTTTGTCTCTCTCTGTGTCTTTCTTTGTCTCTCTCTGTCTCTCTTTGTCTCTCTCTGTAACTCTCTCTGTCTCTCTCTGTCTCTCTCTTTCTCTATCTCTGTCTCTCTCTGTTTCTCTCTGTCTGTATCTCTCTGTGTGTCTCTTTCTTTCCTTCTCTCTGTCTCTATCTCTTTCTCTCTATGTCTCTCTCTGTCACTCTGTCTCTCTCTGTCTCTCTCTGTCTCTCTCTGTCTATCTGTCTCTCTCTGTCTCTCTCTCTGTCTCTCTCTGTCTTTCTCTGTATCTTTCTTTGTCTCTCTCTGTCTCTCTGTCTCTCTCTGTCTCTCTCTGTGTCTCTCTCTATCTCTCTCTCTGTCTCTCTCTGTCTCTCTCTGTCTCTCTCAATGTATCTCTCTCTCTATGTCTCTCTCTGTGTCTTTCTTTGTCTCTCTCTGTCTCTCTCTGTCTCTCTGTGTGTCTCTCTCTGTCTCTCTCTCTATCTCTGTCTCTGTCTGTCTTTCTCACTCTGTCTCTGTCTCTCTCTGACTCTCTCTGTCTCTCTCTTTCTCTCTGTCTCTCTCTGTCTCTATCTCTGTCTCTCTCTGTCCTTCTGACTCTTTCTGTCTCTCTCTGTCTCTCTCTCTGTCTCTCTCTGTCTCTCTCCTTCTCTCTCTCTGTCTCTCTCTTTCCCTCTCTCTGTCTCTCTCTGTCTCTATCTCTGTCTGTCTCTGTCTCTCTCTGTAACTCTGTCTCTCTCTGTCTCTCTCTGTCTCTCTCTGTCTATCTGTCACTCTCTGTCTTTATCTCTGTATCTCTCTGTCTCTGTCTTTCTCTGTGTCTTTCTTTGTCTCGCTCTGTCTCTCTCTGTCTCTCTCTGTCTCTCTCTCTATGTCTCTCTTTGACTCTCTCTTTCTCTATCTCTGTCTCTCTCTGTTTCTCTCTGTCTCTGTCTCTCTCTCTGTCTCTCTCTGTCTCTCTCTGTCTCTCTCTGTCTCTCTCTTTCCCTCTCTCTGTCTCTCTCTGTCTCTATCTCTGTCTCTCTCTGTCTCTCTCTGTCACTCTGTCTCTCTCTGTCTCTCACTATCTCTCTCTGTCTCTCTCTGTCTATCTGACTCTCTCTGTCTCTCTCTGTCTCTCTCTCTTTCTCTGTCTCTGTCTCTCTCTGTCTCTCTCTGTCACTCTGTCTCTCTCTGTTTCTCTCTGTCTCTATCTGTCTCTCTGTCTCTATCTGTCTCTCTCTGTCTCTCTCTGTCCCTCACTCTGTATCTCTCTGTCTCTATCTCTGTCTCTCTCTGTCTCTCTCTGTCACTCTGTCCCTCTCTGTCTCTCTCTGTCTCTCTCTCTATCTCTATCTCTCTCTGTCTCTCTCTGTCTCTCTCTGTCTAACTCTATCTGTCTCTGTCTCTCTCTGTCTCCATCTGTCACTCTGTCGGTCTCTCTCTGTCTCTCTCTGTCCCTTCTGTCTCTATCTCTGTATCTCTCTGTCTCTCTCTCTGTCTCTCTGTCTCTCTGTCTCTCTCTGTGTCTCTGTCTCTCTCTGTCTCTCTCAATGTATCTCTCTGTCTCACTATGTCTCTCTCTGTGTCTTTCTTTGTCTCTCTCTGTCTCTTTCTGTCTCTCTCTGTGTCTCTCTCTGTCTCTCTCTCTCTATCTCTGTCTCTCTCTGTCTTTCTCACTCTGTCTCTGTCTCTCTCTGTCCCTCTCTCTGTCTCTCTCTGTCTCTATCTCTGTCTCTCTCTGACTCTCTCTGTCTCTCTCTTTCTCTCTGTCTCTCTCTCTTTATCTCTCTGTCTCTCTCTGTCTCTCTCTGTCTCTCTCTCTCTGTGTCTCTCTCTGTCTTTCTCTGTCTCTATCTCTGTCTCTCTCTGTCTTTCTCTGGGTCTTCCTTTGTCTCTCTCTGTCTGTCTCTGTCTCACTCTCTGTCTTTCTCTGTCTCTCTCTGTGTCTCTCTCTGTCTTTCTCTGTCTCTATCTCTATCTCTCTCTGTTTCTCTCTGTCCTTCTGACTCTTTCTGTCTCTCTCTGTCTCTCTCTCTGTGTCTCTCTGTGTCTCTCTGTCTCACTCTATGTCTTTCATTGTCTCTCTGTCTCTCTCTGTCTATCTCTCTGTCTCTCTCTGTCTCTCTCTGTCTCTCTCTGTCTCTATCTCTGTCTCTCTCTGTCTCTCTCTGTCTCTCTATGTCTCTCTTAATGTATCTCTCTGTCTCTCTATGTCTCTCTCTGTGTCTTTCTTTGTCTCTCTCTGTCTCTCTCTCTCTCTGTGTCTCACTCTGTCTCTCTCTGTCTCTCTCTCTGTCTCTGTCTCTGTCTCTCTCTCTGTCTCTCTCTGTCTCTCTCTCTAAATCTGTCTCTCTCTGTATTTCTCACTCTGTCTCTGTCTCTCTCTGTCCCTCTCTCTGTCTCTCTCTGTCTCTATCTCTGTCTCTCTCTGACTCTCTCTGTCTCTCTCTTTCTCTCTGTCTCTCTCTGTCTCTCTTTGTCTCTCTCTCTGTATCTCTCTGTGTCTTTCTTTGTCTCTCTGTGTCTCTCTCTGTGTCTCTCTGTGTCTCTCTCTGTCTCTCTCTGTGTCTCTCTGTGTCTCTCTGTGTCTCTCTGTCTCTCTCTGTGTCTCTCTCTGTCTCTCTCTGTCTATCTCTGTCTCTCTCTGTCTCTCTCAATGTATCTCTCTGTCTCTCTATGTCTCTCTCTGTGTCTTTCTTTGTCTCTCTCAGTCTCTCTCTCTCTCTGTCTCACTCTGTCTCTCTCTCTGTCTCTCTTTGTCTCTCTGTATCTCTCTGTCTCTCTCTGTCTCTCTCTGTCTCTCTCTCTGTGTCTCTCTCTGTCTTTCTTTTTCTCTATCTATATCGCTCTCTGTCTCTCTCTGTGTCTTTTTTTGTCTCTCTCTGTCTCTCTCTGTCTCTCTTAGTCTCTCTCTGTGTCTTTCATTGTCTCTCTCTGTCTCTCTCTGTCTTTCGGTGTCTCTCTCTCTGTCTCTCTCTGTCTCACTCTCTGTCTCTCTCTGTCTCTATCTCTGTCTCTCTCTGTCTCTCTCTGTCTGTCTCTGTCTGTCTATGTCTATCTCTGTCTCTCTCTGTGTCTCTCTGTGTCTCTCTCTGTGTCTCTCTGTGTCTCTCTGTCTCTCTCTGTGTCTCTCTCTGTCTCTCTCTGTCTCTATCTCTGTCTCTCTCTGTCTCTCTATGTCTCTCTCAATGTATCTCTCTGTCTCTCTATGTCTCTCTCTGTGTCTTTCTTTGTCTCTCTCTGTCTCTCTCTTTCTGTGTCTCACTCTGTCTCTCTCTGTCTCTCTCTCTGTCTCTGTCTCTGTCTCTCTCTCTGTCTCTCTCTGTCTCTCTCTCTAACTCTGTCTCTCTCTGTATTTCTCACTCTGTCTCTGTCTCTCTCTGTCCCTCTCTCTGTCTCTCTCTGTCTCTATCTCTGTCTCTCTCTGACTCTCTCTGTCTCTCTCTTTCTCTCTGTCTCTCTCTGTCTCTCTTTGTCTCTCTGTCTGTATCTCTCTGTCTCTCTCTGTCTCTCTCTCTCAGTGTCTCCCTCTGTCTTTCTTTGTCTCTATGTCTGACTCTCTCTGTCTCTCTTGTGTCTTTCTTTGTCTCTTCTATGTCTCTCTCTGTCTCTCTCTCTGTCTCCCTCAGTCTCTCTCTGTGTCTCTCTCTGTCTTTCTCTGTCTCTATCTCTGTCTCTCTGTCTCTCTCTGTCTCTCTCTGTCCTTCTGTATATTTCTGTCTCTCTCTGTCTCTCTCTCTGTATCTCTCTGTCTCTCTCTGTCTCTCTCTGTGTCTTTCTTTGTCTCTCTCTGTCTCTCTCTGTCTCTTTGTGTCTCTCTCTATCTCTCTCTGTCTCTCTCTGTCTCTATCTCTGTCTCTCTCTGTCTCTCTCTGTCTCTCTGTCTCTCTGTGTCTCTCTCTCTGTCTCTCTCTCTGTCTCTCTCTGTGTCTCTCTCTGTGTGTCTCTGTCTCTCTCTGTTTCTCTCTCTGTCTCTCTCTGTCTCTAACTCTGTCTCTCTCTGTCTCTCTCTGTCTCTCTCTGTCTCTCTCTCTGTATCTCTATGTCTCTCTCTGTCTCTCTCTCTGTGTCTCTCTCTTTCTTTCTCTGTCTCTATCTCTGTCTCGCTCTGTCTCTCTCTGTCTCTCTCTTTCTCTCTGTCTCTCTCTGTCTCTCTCTCTGTATCTCTCTGTCTCTCTCTGTCTCTCTCTCTGTGTCTCTCTCTTTCTTTCTCTGTCTCTATCTCTGTCTCGCTCTGTCTCTCTCTGTGTCTTTCTTTGTCTCTCTCTGTCTCTCTCTGTCTCACTCTCTGTCTCTCTCTGTCTTTCTCTGTCTCTCTCTGTCTTTCTCTGTCTCTATCTCTGTCTCTCTCTGTCTCTCTCTGTCCTTCTGACTCTTTATGTCTCTCTCTGTCTCTCTCTCTGTATCTCTCTGTCTCTCTCTGTCTCTCTCTGTGTCTTTCATTGTCTCTCTCTGACTCTCTCTGTCTCTCTCTGTCTCTCTATCTCTCTCACTGTCTCTCTCTCTCTCTATCTCTGTCTCTCTCTGTCTGTCTCTGTCTGTCTCTGTCTCTCTCTGTCTCTCTCTGTCTCTCTCTCTGTCTCTCTCTGTGTCTCTCTGTGTCTCTCTGTGTCTCTCTCTGTGTCTCTCTGTGTCTCTCTCTGTCTCTCTCTGTGTCTCTCTGTGTCTCTCTGTGTCTCTCTGTCTCTCTCTGTGTCTCTCTCTGTCTCTCTCTGTCTATCTCTGTCTCTCTCTGTCTCTCTCAATGTATCTCTCTGTCTCTCTATGTCTCTCACTGTGTCTTTCTTTGTCTCTCTCAGTCTCTCTCTCTCTCTCTGTCTCACTCTGTCTCTCTCTCTGTCTCTCTTTGTCTCTCTCTCTGTATCTCTCTGTCTCTCTCTGTCTCTCTCTGTCTCTCTCTCTGTGTCTCTCTCTGTCTTTTGGTGTCTCTCTCTCTGTCTCTCTCTGTGTCTCTCTGTGTCTCTCTGTGTCTCTCTCTGTGTCTCTCTGTGTCTCTCTCTGTCTCTCTCTGTGTCTCTCTGTGTCTCTCTGTCTCTCTCTGTGTCTCTCTCTGTCTCTCTCTGTCTATCTCTGTCTCTCTCTGTCTCTCTCAATGTATCTCTCTGTCTCTCTATGTCTCTCTCTGTGTCTTTCTTTGTCTCTCTCAGTCTCTCTCTCTCTCTGTCTCACTCTGTCTCTCTCTCTGTCTCTCTTTGTCTCTCTCTCTGTATCTCTCTGTCTCTCTCTGTCTCTCTCTGTCTCTCTCTGTCTCTCTCTCTGTGTCTCTCTCTGTCTTTCTTTTTCTCTATCTATATCGCTCTCTGTCTCTCTCTGTGTCTTTTTTTGTCTCTCTCTGTCTCTCTCTGTCTCTCTCTGTCTCTCTCTGTCTCTCTTAGTCTCTCTCTGTGTCTTTCATTGTCTCTCTCTGTCTCTCTCTGTCTTTCGGTGTCTCTCTCTCTGACTCTCTCTGTCTCACTCTCTGTCTCTCTCTGTCTCTATCTCTGTCTCTCTCTGTCTCTCTCTGTCTGTCTCTGTCTGTTTATGTCTACCCCTGTCTCTCTCTGTGTCTCTCTGTGTCTCTCTCTGTGTCTCTCTGTCTCTCTCTGTGTCTCTCTCTGTCTCTCTCTGTCTCTATCTCTGTCTCTCTCTGTCTCTCTCTGTCTCTCTCAATGTATCTCTCTGTCTCTCTATGTCTCTCTCTGTGTCTTTCTTTGTCTCTCTCTGTCTCTCTCTTTCTGTGTCTCACTCTGTCTCTCTCTGTCTCTCTCTCTGTCTCTGTCTCTGTCTCTCTCTCTGTCTCTCTCTGTCTCTCTCTCTAACTCTGTCTCTCTCTGTATTTCTCACTCTGTCTCTGTCTCTCTCTGTCCCTCTCTCTGTCTCTCTCTGTCTCTATCTCTGTCTCTCTCTGACTCTCTCTGTCTCTCTCTTTCTCTCTGTCTCTCTCTGTCTCTCTTTGTCTCTCTGTCTGTATCTCTCTGTCTCTCTCTGTCTCTCTCTCTCAGTGTCTCCCTCTGTCTTTCTTTGTCTCTATGTCTGACTCTCTCTGTCTCTCTTGTGTCTTTCTTTGTCTCTTCTATGTCTCTCTCTGTCTCTCTCTCTGTCTCCCTCAGTCTCTCTCTGTGTCTCTCTCTGTCTTTCTCTGTCTCTATCTCTGTCTCTCTGTCTCTCTCTGTCTCTCTCTGTCCTTCTGTATATTTCTGTCTCTCTCTGTCTCTCTCTCTCTGTATCTCTCTGTCTCTCTCTGTCTCTCTCTGTGTCTTTCTTTGTCTCTCTCTGTCTCTCTCTGTCTCTTTGTGTCTCTCTCTATCTCTCTCTGTCTCTCTCTGTCTCTATCTCTGTCTCTCTCTGTCTCTCTCTGTCTGTCTCTGTCTCTCTGTGTCTCTCTCTCTGTCTCTCTCTGTGTCTCTCTCTGTGTGTCTCTGTCTCTATCTGTTTCTCTCTCTGTCTCTCTCTGTCTCTAACTCTGTCTCTCTCTGTCTCTCTGACTCTCTCTGTATCTCTCTGTCTCCCTCTGTCTCTCTCTGTGTTTTTCTTTGTCTCTCTCTGTCTTTCTCTGTCTCTCTCTCTGTCTCTCTCTGTCTCTCTCTGTCTCTCTGTGTTTTTCTTTGTCTCTCTCTGTCTCTCTCTGTGTCTCTTTCTGTCTCACTCTGTCTCTCTCTGTCTCTCTCTCTGTCTCTCTCTGTCTCTCTCTCTCTTTCTCACTCTGTGTATCTCTGTCTCTCTGTGTGTCTCTCTCTGTCTCACTCTGTCTTTCTCTGTCTCTCTCTGTCTCTCTCTCTGTCTCTCTGTCTCTCTTTGTCTCTCTCTGTCTCTATCTCTGTCTCTCTCTGTCTCTCTCTGTCTGTCTCTGTCTGTCTCTGTCTCTCTGTGTGTCTCTCTCTGTGTCTCTCTGTGTCTCTCTCTGTGTCTCTCTCTGTCTCTCTGTCTCTCTCAATGTATCTCTCTGTCTCTCTATGTCTCTCTCTGTCTTTCTTTGTCTCTCTCTGTCTCTCTCTGTCTCTCTCTGTCTCTCTATGTGACTGTCAGTGGCCCCACACAGACTCACATATACTTCTAAAAATTTAAAGAAGGGTGTGGCCACTCTAAAAGCTCAACAATTAACAGCATTGTCTCCTCTTCCAGAGTACCTGGGATCAACTACCAGCAACTATATGGTGGCCCATCTCCAGTTCCAGGGGATCAGACAGACAGACATACAGACAGTGATAAAAATGGCAGGCCTGCCTGGTCTTTCTTTCTTTCTTATCCTTTTTAAAAAATGTTTATTTATATATTTATTTATGTATTTATTAGATATAAGTACACTGTAGCTGTCTTCAGACACTCCAGAAGAGGGTGTCAGATTCTGGAGAATCTAAATCCCTCTTATGGTCTGCATATGATGTACATAAACACAGCCTCACATATACTTCTAAAAATTTAAAGATGTGTGGGGCCACTGAGAGGGCTCAACAATTAACAGCATTGTCTCCTCTTTCAGAGAACCTGGGATCAACTACCAGCAACTTTATGGTAGCCCATCTCCAGTTCCAGGGGATCAGACAGACAGACAGACAGACAGACAGAGATAAGGATGGCAGGCCTGCCTGGTCTTACTTTCTATCTTATCCTTTTTAAAAAATGTTTATTTATTTATTTATTTACTTATGTATTTATTATATATAAGTACACTGTAGCTGTCTTCAGTCACTCCAGTAGAGGGTGTCAGATTCTGGAGAATCTAAATCCTCTTATAATCTGAATATGATGTACATAAACACAGCCTCACTTATACTTCTAAATATTTAAAGAAGTGTGGGGCCATTGAAAGGGCTCAACAATTAACAGCATTGTCTCCTCTTCCAGAGTACATGGGATCAACTAACAGCAACTATATGGTGGCCCATCTCCAGTTCCAGGGGATCAGACAGACAGACATACAGACAGTGATAAGGATGGCAGGCCTGCCTGGTCTTTCTTTCTTTCTTATCCTTTTTAAAAAAATGTTTATTTATATATTTATTTATGTATTTATTAGATATAAGTACACTGTAGCTGTCTTCAGACACTCCAGAAGAGGGTGTCAGATTCTGGAGAATCTAAATCCCTCTTATGGACTGCATATGATGTACATAAACACAGCCTCACATATACTTCTAAAAATTTAAAGATGTGTGGGGCCACTGAGAGGGCTCAACAATTAACAGCATTGTCTCCTCTTTCAGGGAACCTGGGATAAACTACCAGCACCTTATGGTGGCCCATCTCCAGTTCCAAGGGATCAGACAGACAGACAGACAGAGAGACAGAGATAAAGATGGCAGGCCTGACTGGTCTTTCTTTATTTCTTATACTTTTTAAAAAATGTTTATTTATTTATTTATTTATTTATTTATTTATTTATTTATTTATTAGATATAAGTACACTGTAGCCGTCTTCAGACACTCCAGAAGATGGTGTCAGATTCTGGAGAATCTAAATCCCTCTTATGGTCTGAATATGATGTACATAAACACAGCCTCACATATACTTCTAAAAATTAAAAATGGGTGGGGCCACTGAAAGGGCTCAACAATTAACAGCATTGTCTCCTCTTCCAGAGAACCTCGGATCAACTACCAGCACCTACAAGGTGGCCCATCTCCAGTTCCAGGGGATCAGACAGACAGACAGACAGG
Source organism: Mus caroli (assembly GCF_978045245.1). Taxonomy (NCBI): domain Eukaryota; kingdom Metazoa; phylum Chordata; class Mammalia; order Rodentia; family Muridae; genus Mus; species Mus caroli. The sequence goes on along the minus strand of NW_028227285.1, from coordinate 1,151,556 downwards.
CAGAGATAAAGATGGCAGGCCTGCCTGGTCTTTCTTTCTTTCTTATCCTTTTTAAAAAATATTTATTTATTTATTTATTTTTTTATGTATTTCTTAGATATAAGTACACTGTAGCTTTCTTTAGACACTCCAGAGGAGGGTGTCAGATTCTGGAGAATGTAAATCCCTCTTATGGTCTGCATATGATGTACATAAACACAGCCTCACATATACTGAGCTGAGGTGTCACAGGCCAACTGCTGGAATTTCTGAGTACCACCTAGATAGAGAAAAGCTATGCTGTGGTTGCTTAATTTATGTATTTTATTATTTCTATTTGTTGTTTTGTTTTGTTTTATTTGTTTGTAGAGAAGTCCTCTGTCTGTAGCTCTGGCTGACCCAGGACTGCCTACTTGTGTTAATTAGGGTTTCACAGCTGAGAACAGACACCAAGAGCAAGGTAAGGCTTAGAAAACCCTACATTCAGTGGTGGCTCAAGCTCTTAATGAGAGCACTCTGTAGGCAGAGGCAGTCAGTTTCTGAGTTCGAGGCCACCCTGGTGAAAGACAGGGCTAGGGTAGGGGCTAGGGTGAGGAAAGGAAGAAAGGAAAGAAGGAAAGAAAGAAAGGAAAGAAGAAAAGAAAGAAAGAAAAAGTTTTTATAAAAGTTTTATAAAAAGTGTTAAAGTTTTTAAAAATTAAAAAAAAAAAATACCAGATCACCATCACACAGCATTGGCTGTCTTCAGGTGTATCCTTTCAGCCTCCAAAACAAAAAACAATGGCTGGTTGTCTTCAGGTGTATCCTATTCTCGAGTCTTATTTCCAACCTTAGAGCTGGGCTGAGCTGCCTCATTATGTAATTGCAAACCTTCCTTGGTTTGTCTTTTCCATTTCTAAGACTAACAGGCCTTTTTCTATTTATTGAATATGCTCATGACTGTCCTTTAGATATAGTAAATATAACTGTTGCTTATAAAACTTGTTTTCTAGGAATTTTTAAAGGGCAATGGCAGAGTTTATTTATAAAAAAATATTTTGCATTTATTTATTTGTGTGAGTGATGAAGCTCAGGTCTTCAAACTTGTCAGGAGGTATGATTACCTCCCCTCTCTCTCAACCCCTCTCTCTCCTCTCTCAATGATTGTGTAAGAATGTTTTGCATGTGTATGCTGTGCCCACAGACTCCAGAACAGAGTATTAGATCCCCTGGAACTGGAGATGGGCCACCATATATAATACTGGTAATTGAGCCCAGGTTCTCTGGAAGAGGAGACAATGCTCTTAATTGTTGAGCCCTCTCTGTAGCCACATCTTTCTTTTTCTTTTTTTTTTTTTTTGAGTATATGTGAGGCTGTGTTTATATACATCATATGCAGACAATAAGAATGATTTAGATTCTTCAGAATCTGACACCCTCTTCTGGACTGTCTGAAGATAGCTACAGCATACTTAAATATAATAAATAAATAAATCTTTAAAAAAAAAAGGAAAAGTAAAAAAGAAAGAACAGGCCTGCCATATGCATGTTCATAGAGGAAAATGGAAGAGACCCCAATCTAACCTCAGCAGGGTGCTTCCTTCTGGATGGTAGCTCACAGTTTCATCCCAGCAAGACAGGCAAATCACTGAGTTCAAGGACAGTAAGGTTCAGGACAGCCAAGGTTAGGAAGGAAAAGGGTCTATGTTGAGAATACAAACCCACAAAACAACAACTAGGAAAAAGAAGTGACAGTGTAACTTGGGGTAGGGTACCAACAAGAGAAAGCTTTCTGTTACCACTTACAAACACCAGTAGCCTTGCACCCTTCTGCCCAGGTCCCTGCCTTCCTTTCTAGGAATTCTAAGGATGCCAGGGGGTGGGGGAATCCAGATTAACTTTTTAAAAACAAAGACTTGGTCTTTGATGTCTATAGGAAGCCCTTCTCAGTGCCTTTAACTACCACTGAACTTTCAGGGCTGTGACTCAACTGTAACAAGGAACAGGGCTAAGAACCTGCAGCCTTTGAAAACAACTATTTTTTTAAAGTGGGGGACACAAATCAGCAGTAGAACCCCTCAGGTTCAGCCATAATACTTGTTAGGGAAAGAGCCTCAATGTCCGGAGCTGAGGTCTCATGGGTGAACTGCTTCAAGCTCTGAGTATCATTGAAAGAAAGAAAAGATATCATGTGGTTGCTTAATTTATTTATTTTATTATTTCTATTTTTTGTTTTCTTTTGTTTTGTTTTAGCAAAGGCCTCAGTCTGTAGCTATGGCTGACCTAGGACAGACTACATGTGTCAATTAGGGTTTCACAGCTGAGAAACAGACCATACCTATGTAAGACTTAGAAAACCCAACAGTCAGTGGTGACTCCAGCTCTTAATGAGAGCACTCTGGAGGCAGAGGCAGTCAGTTTCTGAGTTCGAGGCCAGCCTGGTTAAAGACAGGGATAGGCAGGGCTAGGCAAGGCAGGGCTGGGCTAGGCTAGGCTAGGCAAGGGGCTGGGCTAGTCAAGGCAAGGGACTAGGCTAGGCTACTCAAGGGGATTAGGCAAGACAGACAGACAGACAGAGAGAAAGACAGACAAGGATGGCAGGCCTGCCTGGTTTTTCTTTCTTTCTTATCCCTTTTAAAAAATGTTTGTTTATTTATTTATTCATTTATTTATTTATGTATTTATTAGATATACTTACACTGTAGCTGTCTTCAGACACTCCAGAAGAGGGTGTCAATTTCTGGAGAATCTATATCCCTCTTATGGTCTGCATATGATGTACATACACACAGCCTCACATTTACATCTAAAAATTTAAAGATGTGTTGGTCCAATGAAAGGGATCAACAATTAACAGCATTGTCTCCTCTTATAGAGAACCTGGGATCAAGTACCAGCAACTATATGGTGGCCCATCTCCAGTTGCAGGGGTTCAGACAGACAGACAGACATACAGACAGATAGAGTTAAGGATGGCAGGCCTACCTTGTCTTTCCTTCTTTCTTATCCTTTTAAAAAATGTTTATTAATTTAAGTATGTATTTATTAGATATAAGTACACTGTAGCTGCTTTCAGACACTCCAGAAGAGGGTGTCAGATTCTGGAGAATCTAAATCCCTCTTATGGTCTGCATATGATGTACATAAACACAGCCTCACATATACTTCTAAAAATTTAAAGATGGGTGAGGCCACTGAAAGGGCTCAACAATTAACAGCACTGACTCCTCTTCCAGAGAACCTGGGATCAACTACGAGCAACTATATGGTGGCCCATCTCCCGTTCCAGGGGATCAGGCAGACAAAGAGACAGACAGACAAGGGTGGCAGGCCTCCCTGGCATTTCTTTCTTTCTTATCCTTTTTAAAAAATGTTTATTTATTTATTTATGTATTTATTAGATATAAGTACACCGTAGCTGTCTTCAGACACTCCAGAAGAGGGTGTCAGATTCGGGAGAATATAAATCCCTCTTATGGTCTGCATATGATGGACATAAACACAGATTCACATACACTTCTAAAAATTTAAGATGGGTGGGCCCACTGAAAGGGCTCAACAATTAACAGCATTGTCTCTTCTTCCAGAGAACCTGGGATCAACTACCAGCAACTATATGGTGGCCCAACTCCAGTTCCAGGGGATCAGACAGATAGACAGACAGAGATAAAAAGGGCAGGTCTGCCTGGTTTTTCTTTCTTTCTTATCCTTTTAAAATAATGTTTATTTATTTATTTATTTATGTATTTATTAGATATAAGTACATTGTAGTTGTCTTTAGACACTCCAGAAGAGGGTGTCAGATTCTGGAGAATCTAAATCCCTCTTATGGTCTGCATATGATGTACATAAACACAGCCTAACATATACTTCTAAAAATTTAAAGATAGGTGGAGCCACTGAAAGGGCTCAACAATTAACAGCATTGTCTCTTCTTCCAGAGAACCTGGGATCAACTAACAGCAACAATATGGTGGCCCATCTCCAGTTCCAAGGAATCAGACAGACAGACAGACAGACTGACAGAGGTAAGGATGGAGGCCTGCCTGGTCTTTCTTTCTTTCTTATACTTTTAAAAAAATGTTTATTTATTTATTTATTTATTTATTTATTTATTTATTTATTTATTAGATATAAGTACACTGTAGCTGTCTTCAGACACTCTAGAAGAGGGTGTCATCTTCTGGAGAATCTAAATCCCTCTTATGGTCTGCATATGATGTACATAAACACAGCCTCACCTATACTTCTAAAAATTTAAAGATGGGTGGGCCCACTGAAAGGGCTCAACAATTAACACCATTGTCTCCTCTTCCAGAGAACGTGGGATCAACTACCAGCAACTATGTGGTGGCCCATCTCAAGTTGCAGGGCATCAGAGAGACAGACAGACAGACAGAGATAAGGATGGCAGGCCTGCCTGATTTATCTTTCTTTCTTATCTTTTTAAAAAATGTTTATTAATTAATTAATTAATTAATTAATTTATTTATTTATTAGATATAAGTACACTGTAGCTGTCTTAAGACTCTCCAGAAAAGGGTGTCAGATTCTGGAGAATCTATATCCCTCTTATGGTCTGCATATGATGTACATAAACACAGCCTCACATATACTTCTAAAAATTTAAAGATGGTTGGGGCCACTGAAAGGGCTCAACAATTAACAGCATTGTCTCCTCTTCCAGAGGACCTGGGATCAACTACCAGCAACTATATTGTGGCCCATCTCCAGTTCCAGGCGATCAGACAGACATACATACAGACAGACAGACAAGGATTGCAGGCCTGCCTGGTTTTTCTTTCTTTCTTATACATTTTAAAAATGTTTATTTATTTATATATATATTTATTAGATATAAGTACACTGTAGCTGTCTTCAGACACTCCAGAAGAGGGTGTCATATTCTGGAGAATCTAAATCCCTCTTATGGTCTGCATATGATGTACATAAACACAGCCTCACATATATTTCTAAAAATTTGAAGAAGGGTGGGACCACTCTAAAAGCTCAACAATTAACAGCATTGTATCCTCTTCCAGAGTTTCTGGGATCAACTACCAGCAACTATATGGTGGCCCATCTCCAGTTCCAGGGGATCAGACAGACAGACAGACAGACAGTGATAAGGATGGCAGGCCTGCCTGGTCTTTCATTCTTTCTTATCCTTTTTAAAAAAATGTTTATTTATATATTTATTTATGTATTTATTAGATATATGTACACTGTAGCTGCTTTCAGACACTCCAGAAGAGGGTGTCAGATTCTGGAGAATCTAAATCCCTCTTATGGTCTGCATATGATGTACATAAACACAGCCTCACATATACTTCTAAAAATTTAAAGAAGGGTGGGGCCACTCTAAAAGCTCAACAATTAACAGCATTGTCTCCTCTTCCAGAGTACCTGGGATCAACTACCAGCAACTATATGGTGGCCCATCTCCAGTTCCAGGGGATCAGACAGACAGACATACAGACAGTGATAAGGATGGCAGGCCTGCCTGGTCTTTCTTTCTTTCTTATCCTTTTTAAAAAAATGTTTATTTATATATTTATTTATGTATTTATTAGATATATGTACACTGTAGCTGTCTTCAGACACTCCAGAAGTGAGTGTCAGATTCTGGAGAATCTAAATCCCTCTTATGGTCTGCATATTCGGTACATAAACACAGCCTCGCATATACTTATAAAAATTTAAAGATGGGTGGGTCCACTGAGAGGGCTCAACAATTAACAGCATTGTCTCCTCTTTCAGAGAACCTGGGATAAACTACCAGCACCTTATGGTGGCCCATCTCCAGTTCCAGAGGATCAGACAGACTTACAGACAGAGAGACAGAGATATGGATGGCAGGCCTGCCTGGTCTTTCTTTATTTCTTATACATTTTTTTAAAAATGTTTATTTATTTATTTATTTATTTATTTATTTATTTATCTATGTATGTATTAGATATAAGTACTCTGTAGCTGTCTTCAGACACTCCAGAAGAGGGTGTCAGATTCTAGAGAATCTAAATTCCTCTTATGGTCTGAATATGATGTACATAAACACAGCCTCACATATACTTCTAAAAATTATAAATAGGTGGGGCCACTGAAAGGACTCAACAATTAACAGCATTGTCTCCTCTTCCAGAGAACCTGGAATCAACTACCAGCACCTAAAAGGTGGCCCATCTCCAGTTCCAGGGGATCAGACAGACAGACAGACAGACAGAGATAAGGAGGGCAGGCATGCCTGGTTTTTCTTTCTTTCTTATCCTTTTAAAATAATGTTTGTTTATTTATTTATTTATTTATTTATTTATTTATTTATTTATGTATTTATTAGATATAAGTACACTGTAGTTGTCTTCAGACACTCCAGAAGAGGGTGTCAGATTCTGGAGAATCAAAATCCCTCTTATGGTCTACATATGATATACGTAAACACAGCCTAACATATACTTCTAAAAATTTAAAGATAGGTGGAGCCACTGAAAGGGCTCAACAATTAACAGCATTGTCTCTTCTTCCAGAGAACCTGGGATCAACTAACAGCAACTATATGGTGGCCTTCTCCAGTTCCAAGGGATCAGACAGACAGACTGACAGAGGTAAGGATGGAGGCCTGCGTGGTCTTTCTTTCTTTCTTATACTTTTAAAATAATGTTTATTTATTTATTTATTTATTTATTTATTTATTTATTTATTAGATATAAGTACACTGTAGCTGTCTTCAGACACTCTAGAAGAGGGTGTCATCTTTTGGAGAATCTAAATCGCTCTTATGGTCTGCATATGATGTACATAAACACAGCCTCATATATACTTCTAAAAATTTAAAGATGGGTGGGCCCACTGAAAGGGCTCAACAATTAACACCATTGTCTCCTCTTCCAGAGAACGTGGGATCAACTACCAGCAACTATGTGGTGGCCCATCTCAAGTTGCAGGGGATCAGACAGACAGACAGACAGACAGAGATAAGGATGGCACGCCTGCCTGGTCTTTCATTCTTTCTTATCCTTTTTTAAAAAAAGTTTATTTATATATTTATTTATGTATTTATTAGATATAAGTACACTGTAGCTGTCTTCAGACTCTCCAGAAGAGGGTGTCAGATTCTGGAGAATCTATATCCCTCTTATAGTCTGCATATGATGTACATAAACACAGCCTCACATATACTTCTAAAAATTTAAAGATGGTTGGGGCCACTGAAAAAGCTCAACAATTAACAGCATTGTCTCCTCTTCCAGAGGACCTGGGATCAACTACCAGCAAATATATTGTGGCCCATCTCCAGTTCCAGGGGATCAGACAGACATACATACAGACAGACAGACAATGATTGCAGGCCTGCCTGGTTTTTCTTTCTTCTTATACATTTTAAAAATGTTTATTTATTTATATATATATTTATTAGATATAAGTACATTGTAGCTGTCTTCAGACACTTCAGAAGAGGGTGTCATATTCTGGAGAATCTAAATCCCTCTTATGGACTGCATATGATGTACATAAACACAGCCTCACATATACTTCTAAAAATTTAAAGAAGTGTGGGGCCACTCTAAAAGCTCAACAATTAACAGCATTGTCTCCTCTTCCAGAGTACCTGGGATCAACTACCAGCAACTATATGGTGGCCCATCTCCAGTTCCAGAGGATCAGACAGACAGACATACAGACAGTGATAAGGATGGCAGGCCTGCCTGGTCTTTCTTTCTTTCTTATCCTTTTAAAAAAATGTTTATTTATATATTTATTTATGTATTTATTAGATATAAGTACACTGTAGCTGTCTTCAGACACTCCAGAAGAGGGTGTCAGATTCTGGAGAATCTAAATCCCTCTTATGGTCTGCATATGATGTACATAAACACAGCCTCACATATACTTCTAAAAAATTAAAGATGTTTGGGGCCACTCAGAGGGCTCAACAATTAACAGCATTGTCTCCTCTTTCAGAGAACCTGGGATAAACTACCAGCACCTTATGGTGGCCCATCTCCAGTTCCAGTGGATCAGACAGACAGACAGACAGAGAGACAGAGATAAGGATGGCAGGTCTGCCTGGTCTTTCTTTATTTCTTATACTTTTTAAAAAATGTTTATTTATTTATTTATTTATTTATTTATTTATTTATTTATTTATTTATTAGATATAAGTACACTGTAGCCATCTTCAGACACTCCAGAAGAGGGTGTCAGATTCTGGAGAATCTAAATCCCTCTTATGGTCTGAATATGATGTACATAAACACAGCCTCACATATACTTCTAAAAATTAAAAATAGGTGGGGCCACTGAAAGGACTCAACAATTAACAGCATTGTCTCCTCTTCCAGAGAACCTGGGAACAAATACCAGCACCTAAAAGGTGGCCCATCTCCAGTTCCAGGGGATCAGACAGACAGACAGACAGACAGTGATAAGGATGGCAGGCCTGCCTGGTCTTTCTTTCTTTCTCATTCTTTTTTTAAAAAAATGTTTATTTATTTATTTATTTATTTATTTATTTATTTATTTATTATTAGATATAAGTACACTGTAGCTGTTCAGACACTCCAGAAGAGGGTGTCAGATTCTGGAGAATCTAAATCACTCTTATGGTCTGCATATGATGTACATAAACACAGCCTCACATATACTTCTAAAAATTTAAAGAAGGGTGGGGCCACTCTAAAAGCTCAACAATTAACAGCATTGTCTCCTCTTCCAGAGTACCTGGGATCAACTACCAGCAACTATAAGGTGGCCCATCTCCAGTTCCAGGGGATCAGACAGACAGACATACAGACAGTGATAAGGATGGCAGGCCTGCCTGGTCATTCTTTCTTTCTTATCCTTTTCAAAAAATGTTTATTTATATATTTATTTATGTATTTATTAGATATAAGTACACTGTAGCTGTCTTCAGACACTCCAGAAGAGGGTGTCAGATTCTGGAGAATATAAATCCCTCTTATGGTCTGCATATGATGTACATAAACACAGCCTCACATATACTTCTAAAATTTTAAAGATGTGTGGGACCACTGAGAGGGCTCAACAATTAACAGCATTGTCTCCTCTTTCAGAGAATCTGGGATAAACTACCAGCACCTTATGGTGGCCCATCTCCAGTTCCAGTGGATCAGACAGACAGACAGACAGACAGAGAGACAGAGATAAGGATGGCAGGCCTGCCTGGTCTTTCTTTATTTCTTATACTTTTTAAATAATGTTAATTAATTAATTAATTTATTTATTTATTTATTTATGTATCTATTAGATATAAGTACACTGTAGCCGTCTTCAGACACTCCAGAAGAGGGTGTCAGATTCTAGAGAATCTAAATCCCTCTTATGGTCTGAATATGATGTACATAAATACAGCCTCACATATATTTCTAAAAATTATAAATAGGTGGGGCCACTGAAAGGGCTCAACAATTAACACCATTGTCTCCTCTTCCAGAGAACCTGGGATCAACTACCAGCACCTAAAAGGTGGCCCATCTCCAGTTCCAGGGGATCAGACAGACAGACAGACAGGCAGTGATAAGGATGGCAGGCCTTCCTGGTCTTTCTTTCTTTCTTATCCTTTTTTAAAAAAAATGTTTGTTTATTTATTTATTTATTTATTTATTTATTTATTTATTATTAGATATAAGTACACTTTAGCTGTTCAGACACTCCAGAAGAGGGTGTCAGATTCTGGAGAATCTAAATCCCTCTTATGGTCTGCATATGATGTACATAAACACAGCCTCACATATACTTCTAAAAATTTAAAGAAGGGTGGGGCCACTCTAAAAGCTCAACAATTAACAGCATTGTCTCCTCTTCCAGAGTACCTGGGATCAACTACCAGCAACTATATGGTGGCCCATCTCCAGTTCCAGGGGATCAGACAGACAGACATACAGGCAGTGATAAGGATGGCAGGCCTGCCTGGTCTTTCTTTCTGTCTTATCCTTTTTAAAAAAATGTTTATTTATTTATTTATTTATGTAATTATTAGATATAAGTACACTGTAGCCGTCTTCAGACACTCCATAAGAGGGTGTCAGATTCTAGAGAATCTAAATCCCTCTTATGGTCTGAATATGATGTACATAAACACAGCCTCATATATACTTCTAAAAATTATAAATAGGTGGGGCCACTGAAAGGACTCAACAATTAACAGCATTGTCTCCACTTCCAGAGAACCAGGGATCAACTACCAGCACCTCAAAGGTGGCCCATCTCCAGTTCCAGGGGATCAGACAGACAGACAGACAGACAGTGATAAGGATGGCAGGCCTGCCTGGTCTTTCTTTCTTTCTTATCCTTTTTTCAAAAAAAATATTTGTTTATTTATTTATTTATTTATTTATTTATTTATTTATTATTAGATATAAGTACACTGTAGCTGTTCAGACACTCCAGAAGAGGGTGTCAGATTCTGGAGAATCTAAATCCCTCTTATGGTCTGCATATGATGTACATAAACACAGCCTCATATATACTTCTAAAAATTTAAAGAATGGTGGGGCCACTCTAAAAGCTCAACAATTAACAGCATTGTCTCCTCTTCCAGAGTACCTGGGATCAACTACCAGCAACTATATGGTGGCCCATCTCCAGTTCCAGGGGATCAGACAGACAGACATACAGAGAGTGATAAGGATGGCAGGCCTGCCTGGTCTTTCTTTCTTTATTATCCTTTTTAAAAAATGTTTATTTATATATTTATTTATGTATTTATTAGATATATGTACACTGTAGCTGTCTTCAGACACTCCAGAAGAGGTTGTCAGATTCTGGAGAATCTAAATCCCTCTTATGGTCTGCATATTCGGTACATAAACACAGCCTCGCATATACTTCTAAAAATTTAAAGATGGGTGGGGCCACTGAGAGGGCTCAACAATTAACAGCATTGTCTCCTCTTTCAGAGAACCTGGGATAAACTACCAGCACCTTATGGTGGCCCAACTCCAGTTCCAGTGGATCAGACAGACAGACAGACAGAGAGACAGAGATAAGGATTGCAGGCCTGCCTGGTCTTTCTTTATTTCTTATACTTTTTAAAAAATGTTTATTGATTTATTTATTTATTTATTTATGTATTTATTAGATATAAGTACACTGTAGCCGTCTTCAGACACTCCAGAAGAGGTTGTCAGATTCTAGAGAATCTAAATCCCTCTTATCGTCTGAATATGATGTACATAAACACAGCCTCACATATACTTCTAGAAATTATAAATAGGTGGGGCCACTGAAAGGACTCAAAAATTAACAGCATTGTCTCCTCTTCCAGAGAACCTGGGATCAACTACCAGCACCTAAAAGGTGGCCCATCTCCAGTTCCAGGGGATCAGACAGACAGACAGACAGACAGTGATAAGGATGGCAGGCCTGCCTGGTCTTTCTTTCTTTCTTATCCTTTTTTTAAAAAAATGTTTGTTTATTTATTTATTTATTTATTTATTATTAGATATAAGTACACTGTAGCTGTTCAGACACTCCAGAAGAGGGTGTCAGATTCTGGAGAATCTAAATCCCTCTTATGGTCTGCATATGATGTACATAAACACAGCCTCACATATACTTCTAAAAATTTAAAGATGGGTGGCGCCACTGAAAGGGCTCAACAATTAACAGCATTGTCTCCTCTTCCAGAGTACCTGGGATCAACTACCAGCAACTATATGGTGGCCCATCTCCAGTTCCAGGGGATCAGACAGACAGACATACAGACAGTGATAAGGATGGCAGGCCTGCCTGGTCTTTCTTTCTTTCTTATCCTTTTTAAAAAAATGTTTATTTATATATTTATTTATGTATTTATTAGATATAAGTACACTGTAGCTGTCTTCAGACACTCCAGAAGAGGGTGTCAGATTCTGGAGAATCTAAATCCCTTTTATGGTCTGCATATGATGTACATAAACACAGCCTCACATATACTTCTAAAAATTTAAAGACGTGTGGGGCCACTGAGAGGGCTCAACAATTAACAGCATTGTCTCCTCTTTCAGAGAACCTGGGATAAACTACAGGCACCTTATGGTGGCCCATCTCCAGTTCCAGTGGATCAGACAGACAGACAGACAGAGAGACAGAGATATGGATGGCAGGCCTGACTGGTCTTTCTTTATTTCTTATACTTTTTAAAAAATGTTTATTTATTCTTTTATTTATTTATTTATTTATTTATTTATTTATGTATTTATTAGATATAAGTACACTGTAGCCGTCTTCAGACACTCCAGAAGATGGTGTCAGATTCTGGAGAATCTAAATCCCTCTTATGGTCTGAATATGATGTACATAAACACAGCCTCACATATACTTCTAAAAATTAATAATGGGTGGGGCCACTGAAAGGGCTCAACAATTAACAGCGTTGTCTCCTCTTCCAGAGAACCTGGGATCAACTACCAGCACCTACAAGGTGGCCCATCTCCAGTTCCAGGGGATCAGACAGACAGACAGACAGACTGAGATATGTATGACAGGCCTGCCTGGTCTTTCTTTCTTTCCTATCCTTTTAAAATAATGTTTATTTATTTATTTATTTATTTATTTATTTATATATGTATGTATTTATTAGATATAAGTACACTGTAGTTGTCTTCAGACACTCCAGAAGAGGGTGTCAGATTCTGGAGAAACTAAATCCCTCTTATGGTCTGCATATGATGTACATAAACACAGCCTAACATATACTTCTAAAAATTTAAATAGGTGGAGCCACTGAAAGGGCTCAACAATTAATAGCATTGTCTCCTCTTCCAGAGAAGCTGGGATCAACTAACAGCAACTATATGGTGGCCCATTTGCAGTTCCAAGGTATCAGACAGTCTGACAGACAGACAGACTGACAGAGATTAGGATGGCAGGCCTGCCTGGTCTTTCTTTCTTTATTATCCTTTTTAAAAAATGTTTATTTATTCATGTATTTATTAGATATAAGTACACTGTAGCTGTCTTCAGACACTCCAGAAGAGGGTGTCAGATTCTGGAGAATCTAAATCCCTCTTATGGTCTGCATATGATGTACATAAACACAGCCTCACATATACTACTAAAAATTTAACGATGGGTGGGGCCAGTGAAATCGCTCAACAATTAACAGCATTGTCTCCTCTTCCAGAGAACCTGGGATCAACTACCAGCACCTATATGGTGGCCCATCTCCAGTTCCAGGGGATCAGAACGACTGATAGACAGACAGACAGAGATAGGGATGGTAGGCCTGCCTGGTCTTTCTTTTTTTCTTATCCGGTTTAAATAATGTTTATTTATTTATTTATTTATTTATTTATTTATTTATTTATTATATAAGTACACTGTAGCTGTCTTCAGACACTCCCGAAGAGGGTGTCAGATTCTGGAGTATCTAAATCCCTCTTATGGTCTGCATATGATGTACATAAACACAGACTCACATATACTTCTAAAAATTTAAAGACGTGTGGGGCCACTGAGAGGGCTCAAGAATTAACAGCATTGTCTCCTCTTTCAGAGAACCTGGGATAAACTACAGGCACCTTATGGTGGCCCATCTCCAGTTCCAGTGGATCAGACAAACAGACATACAGACAGTGATAAGGATGGCAGTCCTGCCTGGTCTTTCTTTCTTTCTTATCCTTTTAAAAAATGTTTATTTTTATATTTATATATGTATTTATTAGATATATGTACACTGTAGCTGTCTTCAGACACTCCAGAAGAGGGTGTCAGATTCTGGAGAATCTAAATCCCTCTTATGGTCTGAATATGATGTACATAAACACAGCCTCACATATACTTGTAAAAATTAAAAATGGGTGGGGCCACTGAAAGGGCTCAACAATTAACAGCATTGTCTCCTCTTCCAGAGAACCTGGGATCAACTACCAGCACCTACAAGGTGGCCCATCTCCAGTTCCAGGTGATCAGACAGACAGACAGACAGACTGAGATAAGTATGGCAGGCCTGCCTGGTCTTTCTTTCTTTCTTATCCTTTTAAAATAATGTTTATTTATTTATTTATTTATTTATATATGTATGTATTTATTAGATATAAGTACACTGTAGTTGTCTTCAGACACTCCAGAAGAGGGTGTCAGATTCTGGAGAATCTAAATCCCTCTTATGGTCTGCATATGATGTACATAAACACAGCCTAACATATACTTCTAAAAATTTAAAGATAGGTGGAGCCACTGAAAGGGCTCAACAATTAATAGCATTGTCTCCTCTTCCAGAGAAGCTGGGATCAACTAACAGCAACTATATGGTGGCCCATCTGCAGTTCCAAGGTATCAGACAGTCTGACAGACAGACAGACTGACAGAGATTAGGATGGCAGGCCTGCCTGGTCTTTCTTTCTTTATTATCCTTTTTAAAAAATGTTTATTTATTCATGTATTTATTAGATATAAGTACACTGTAGCTGTCTTCAGACACTCCAGAAGAGGGTGTCATATTCTGGAGAATCTAAATCCCTCTTATGGTCTGCATATGATGTACATAAACACAGCCTCACATATATTTCTAAAAATTTGAAGAAGGGTGGGACCACTCTAAAAGCTCAACAATTAATAGCATTGTATCCTCTTCCAGAGTTTCTGGGATCAACTACCAGCAACTATATGGTGGCCCATCTCCAGTTCCAGGGGATCAGACAGACAGACAGACAGACAGTGATAAGGATGGCAGGCCTGCCTGGTATTTCTTTCTTTCTTATCCTTTTTAAAAAAAATGTTTATTTATATATTTATTTATGTATTTATTAGATATATGTACACTGTAGCTGCTTTCAGACACTCCAGAAGAGGGTGTCAGATTCTGGAGAATCTAAATCCCTCTTATGGTCTGCATATGATGTACATAAACACAGCCTCACATATACTTCTAAAAATTTAAAGAAGGGTGGGGCCACTCTAAAAGCTCAACAATTAACAGCATTGTCTCCTCTTCCAGAGTACCTGGGATCAACTACCAGCAACTATATGGTGGCCCATCTCCAGTTCCAGGGGATCAGACAGACAGACATACAGAGAGTGATAAGGATGGCAGGCCTGCCTGGTCTTTCTTTCTTTCTTATCCTTTTTAAAAAAATGTTTATTTATATATTTATTTATGTATTTATTAGATATATGTACACTGTAGCTGTCTTCAGACACTCCAGAAGAGGTTGTCAGATTCTGGAGAATCTAAATCCCTCTTATGGTCTGCATATTCGGTACATAAACACAGCCTCGCATATACTTCTAAAAATTTAAAGATGGGTGGGTCCACTGAGAGGGCTCAACAATTAACAGCATTGTCTCCTCTTTCAGAGAACCTGGGATAAACTACCAGCACCTTATGGTGGCCCATCTCCAGTTCCAGAGGATCAGACAGACATACAGACAGAGAGACAGAGATATGGATGGCAGGCCTGCCTGGTCTTTCTTTATTTCTTATACTTTTTAAAAAATGTTTATTTATTTATTTATTTATTTATTTATTTATTTATTTATTTATCTATGTATGTATTAGATATAAGTACTCTGTAGCTGTCTTCAGACACTCCAGAAGAGGGTGTCAGATTCTAGAGAATCTAAATCCCTCTTATGGTCTGAATATGATGTACATAAACACAGCCTCACATATACTTCTAAAATTATAAATAGGTGGGGCCACTGAAAGGACTCAACAATTAACAGCATTGTCTCCTCTTCCAGAGAACCTGGAATCAACTACCAGCACCTAAAAGGTGGCCCATCTCCAGTTCCAGGGGATCAGACAGACAGACAGACAGACAGAGATAAGTAGGGCAGGCATGCCTGGTTTTTCTTTCTTTCTTATCCTTTTAAAATAATGTTTATTTATTTATTTATTTATTTATTTATTTATTTATTTATTTATTTATTAGATATAAGTACACTGTAGTTGTCTTCAGACACTGCAGAAGAGGGTGTCAGATTCTGGAGAATCAAAATCCCTCTTATGGTCTACATATGATATACGTAAACACAGCCTAACATATACTTCTAAAAATTTAAAGATAGGTGGAGCCACTGAAAGGGCTCAACAATTAACAGCATTGTCTCTTCTTCCAGAGAACCTGGGATCAACTAACAGCAACTATATGGTGGCCCATCTCCAGTTCCAAGGGATCAGACAGAGAGACTGACAGAGGTAAGGATGGAGGCCTGCGTGGTCTTTCTTTCTTTCTTATACTTTTAAAATAATGTTTATTTATTTACTTATTTATTTATTTATTTATTTATTTATTTATTTATTTATTAGATATAAGTACACTGTAGCTGTCTTCAGACACTCTAGAAGAGGGTGTCATCTTTTGGAGAATCTAAATCGCTCTTATGGTCTGCATATGATGTACATAAACACAGCCTCATATATACTTCTAAAAATTTAAAGATGGGTGGGCCCACTGAAAGGGCTCAACAATTAACACCATTGTCTCCTCTTCCAGAGAACGTGGGATCAACTACCAGCACCTTATGGTGGCCCATCTCCAGTTCCAGAGGATCAGACAGACTTACAGACAGAGAGACAGAGATATGGATGGCAGGCCTGCCTGGTCTTTCTTTATTTCTTATACTTTTAAAAAAATGTTTATTTATTTATTTATTTATTTATTTATTTATTTATTTATCTATGTATGTATTAGATATAAGTACTCTGTAGCTGTCTTCAGACACTCCAGAAGAGGGTGTCAGATTCTAGAGAATCTAAATTCCTCTTATGGTCTGAATATGATGTACATAAACACAGCCTCACATATACTTCTAAAAATTATAAATAGGTGGGGCCACTGAAAGGACTCAACAATTAACAGCATTGTCTCCTCTTCCAGAGAACCTGGAATCAACTACCAGCACCTAAAAGGTGGCCCATCTCCAGTTCCAGGGGATCAGACAGACAGACAGACAGGCAGTGATAAGGATGGCAGGCCTTCCTGGTCTTTCTTTCTTTCTTATCCTTTTTTAAAAAAAATGTTTGTTTATTTATTTATTTATTTATTTATTTATTATTAGATATAAGTACACTTTAGCTGTTCAGACACTCCAGAAGAGGGTGTCAGATTCTGGAGAATCTAAATCCCTCTTATGGTCTGCATATGATGTACATAAACACAGCCTCACATATACTTCTAAAAATTTAAAGAAGGGTGGGGCCACTCTAAAAGCTCAACAATTAACAGCATTGTCTCCTCTTCCAGAGTACCTGGGATCAACTACCAGCAACTATATGGTGGCCCATCTCCAGTTCCAGGGGATCAGACAGACAGACATACAGACAGTGATAAGGATGGCAGGCCTGCCTGGTCTTTCTTTCTGTCTTATCCTTTTTAAAAAAATGTTTATTTATTTATTTATTTATGTAATTATTAGATATAAGTACACTGTAGCCGTCTTCAGACACTCCATAAGAGGGTGTCAGATTCTAGAGAATCTAAATCCCTCTTATGGTCTGAATATGATGTACATAAACACAGCCTCATATATACTTCTAAAAATTATAAATAGGTGGGGCCACTGAAAGGACTCAACAATTAACAGCATTGTCTCCACTTCCAGAGAACCAGGGATCAACTACCAGCACCTCAAAGGTGGCCCATCTCCAGTTCCAGGGGATCAGACAGACAGACAGACAGACAGTGATAAGGATGGCAGGCCTGCCTGGTCTTTCTTTCTTTCTTATCCTTTTTTCAAAAAAAATATTTGTTTATTTATTTATTTATTTATTTATTTATTTATTTATTTATTATTAGATATAAGTACACTGTAGCTGTTCAGACACTCCAGAAGAGGGTGTCAGATTCTGGAGAATCTAAATCCCTCTTATGGTCTGCATATGATGTACATAAACACAGCCTCATATATACTTCTAAAAATTTAAAGAATGGTGGGGCCACTCTAAAAGCTCAACAATTAACAGCATTGTCTCCTCTTCCAGAGTACCTGGGATCAACTACCAGCAACTATATGGTGGCCCATCTCCAGTTCCAGGGGATCAGACAGACAGACATACAGAGAGTGATAAGGATGGCAGGCCTGCCTGGTCTTTCTTTCTTTATTATCCTTTTTAAAAAATGTTTATTTATATATTTATTTATGTATTTATTAGATATATGTACACTGTAGCTGTCTTCAGACACTCCAGAAGAGGTTGTCAGATTCTGGAGAATCTAAATCCCTCTTATGGTCTGCATATTCGGTACATAAACACAGCCTCGCATATACTTCTAAAAATTTAAAGATGGGTGGGGCCACTGAGAGGGCTCAACAATTAACAGCATTGTCTCCTCTTTCAGAGAACCTGGGATAAACTACCAGCACCTTATGGTGGCCCAACTCCAGTTCCAGTGGATCAGACAGACAGACAGACAGAGAGACAGAGATAAGGATTGCAGGCCTGCCTGGTCTTTCTTTATTTCTTATACTTTTTAAAAAATGTTTATTGATTTATTTATTTATTTATTTATGTATTTATTAGATATAAGTACACTGTAGCCGTCTTCAGACACTCCAGAAGAGGTTGTCAGATTCTAGAGAATCTAAATCCCTCTTATCGTCTGAATATGATGTACATAAACACAGCCTCACATATACTTCTAGAAATTATAAATAGGTGGGGCCACTGAAAGGACTCAAAAATTAACAGCATTGTCTCCTCTTCCAGAGAACCTGGGATCAACTACCAGCACCTAAAAGGTGGCCCATCTCCAGTTCCAGGGGATCAGACAGACAGACAGACAGACAGTGATAAGGATGGCAGGCCTGCCTGGTCTTTCTTTCTTTCTTATCCTTTTTTTAAAAAAATGTTTGTTTATTTATTTATTTATTTATTTATTATTAGATATAAGTACACTGTAGCTGTTCAGACACTCCAGAAGAGGGTGTCAGATTCTGGAGAATCTAAATCCCTCTTATGGTCTGCATATGATGTACATAAACACAGCCTCACATATACTTCTAAAAATTTAAAGATGGGTGGCGCCACTGAAAGGGCTCAACAATTAACAGCATTGTCTCCTCTTCCAGAGTACCTGGGATCAACTACCAGCAACTATATGGTGGCCCATCTCCAGTTCCAGGGGATCAGACAGACAGACATACAGACAGTGATAAGGATGGCAGGCCTGCCTGGTCTTTCTTTCTTTCTTATCCTTTTTAAAAAAATGTTTATTTATATATTTATTTATGTATTTATTAGATATAAGTACACTGTAGCTGTCTTCAGACACTCCAGAAGAGGGTGTCAGATTCTGGAGAATCTAAATCCCTTTTATGGTCTGCATATGATGTACATAAACACAGCCTCACATATACTTCTAAAAATTTAAAGACGTGTGGGGCCACTGAGAGGGCTCAACAATTAACAGCATTGTCTCCTCTTTCAGAGAACCTGGGATAAACTACAGGCACCTTATGGTGGCCCATCTCCAGTTCCAGTGGATCAGACAGACAGACAGACAGAGAGACAGAGATATGGATGGCAGGCCTGACTGGTCTTTCTTTATTTCTTATACTTTTTAAAAAATGTTTATTTATTCTTTTATTTATTTATTTATTTATTTATGTATTTATTAGATATAAGTACACTGTAGCCGTCTTCAGACACTCCAGAAGATGGTGTCAGATTCTGGAGAATCTAAATCCCTCTTATGGTCTGAATATGATGTACATAAACACAGCCTCACATATACTTCTAAAAATTAATAATGGGTGGGGCCACTGAAAGGGCTCAACAATTAACAGCGTTGTCTCCTCTTCCAGAGAACCTGGGATCAACTACCAGCACCTACAAGGTGGCCCATCTCCAGTTCCAGGGGATCAGACAGACAGACAGACAGACTGAGATATGTATGACAGGCCTGCCTGGTCTTTCTTTCTTTCCTATCCTTTTAAAATAATGTTTATTTATTTATTTATTTATTTATTTATATATGTATGTATTTATTAGATATAAGTACACTGTAGTTGTCTTCAGACACTCCAGAAGAGGGTGTCAGATTCTGGAGAAACTAAATCCCTCTTATGGTCTGCATATGATGTACATAAACACAGCCTAACATATACTTCTAAAAATTTAAATAGGTGGAGCCACTGAAAGGGCTCAACAATTAATAGCATTGTCTCCTCTTCCAGAGAAGCTGGGATCAACTAACAGCAACTATATGGTGGCCCATTTGCAGTTCCAAGGTATCAGACAGTCTGACAGACAGACAGACTGACAGAGATTAGGATGGCAGGCCTGCCTGGTCTTTCTTTCTTTATTATCCTTTTTAAAAAATGTTTATTTATTCATGTATTTATTAGATATAAGTACACTGTAGCTGTCTTCAGACACTCCAGAAGAGGGTGTCAGATTCTGGAGAATCTAAATCCCTCTTATGGTCTGCATATGATGTACATAAACACAGCCTCACATATACTACTAAAAATTTAACGATGGGTGGGGCCAGTGAAATCGCTCAACAATTAACAGCATTGTATCCTCTTCCAGAGAACCTGGGATCAACTACCAGCACCTATATGGTGGCCCATCTCCAGTTCCAGGGGATCAGAACGACTGATAGACAGACAGACAGAGATAGGGATGGTAGGCCTGCCTGGTCTTTCTTTTTTTCTTATCCGGTTTAAATAATGTTTATTTATTTATTTATTTATTTATTTATTTATTTATTTATTATATAAGTACACTGTAGCTGTCTTCAGACACTCCCGAAGAGGGTGTCAGATTCTGGAGTATCTAAATCCCTCTTATGGTCTGCATATGATGTACATAAACACAGACTCACATATACTTCTAAAAATTTAAAGACGTGTGGGGCCACTGAGAGGGCTCAAGAATTAACAGCATTGTCTCCTCTTTCAGAGAACCTGGGATAAACTACAGGCACCTTATGGTGGCCCATCTCCAGTTCCAGTGGATCAGACAAACAGACATACAGACAGTGATAAGGATGGCAGTCCTGCCTGGTCTTTCTTTCTTTCTTATCCTTTTAAAAAATGTTTATTTTTATATTTATATATGTATTTATTAGATATATGTACACTGTAGCTGTCTTCAGACACTCCAGAAGAGGGTGTCAGATTCTGGAGAATCTAAATCCCTCTTATGGTCTGAATATGATGTACATAAACACAGCCTCACATATACTTGTAAAAATTAAAAATGGGTGGGGCCACTGAAAGGGCTCAACAATTAACAGCATTGTCTCCTCTTCCAGAGAACCTGGGATCAACTACCAGCACCTACAAGGTGGCCCATCTCCAGTTCCAGGTGATCAGACAGACAGACAGACAGACTGAGATAAGTATGGCAGGCCTGCCTGGTCTTTCTTTCTTTCTTATCCTTTTAAAATAATGTTTATTTATTTATTTATTTATTTATATATGTATGTATTTATTAGATATAAGTACACTGTAGTTGTCTTCAGACACTCCAGAAGAGGGTGTCAGATTCTGGAGAATCTAAATCCCTCTTATGGTCTGCATATGATGTACATAAACACAGCCTAACATATACTTCTAAAAATTTAAAGATAGGTGGAGCCACTGAAAGGGCTCAACAATTAATAGCATTGTCTCCTCTTCCAGAGAAGCTGGGATCAACTAACAGCAACTATATGGTGGCCCATCTGCAGTTCCAAGGTATCAGACAGTCTGACAGACAGACAGACTGACAGAGATTAGGATGGCAGGCCTGCCTGGTCTTTCTTTCTTTATTATCCTTTTTAAAAAATGTTTATTTATTCATGTATTTATTAGATATAAGTACACTGTAGCTGTCTTCAGACACTCCAGAAGAGGGTGTCATATTCTGGAGAATCTAAATCCCTCTTATGGTCTGCATATGATGTACATAAACACAGCCTCACATATATTTCTAAAAATTTGAAGAAGGGTGGGACCACTCTAAAAGCTCAACAATTAATAGCATTGTATCCTCTTCCAGAGTTTCTGGGATCAACTACCAGCAACTATATGGTGGCCCATCTCCAGTTCCAGGGGATCAGACAGACAGACAGACAGACAGTGATAAGGATGGCAGGCCTGCCTGGTATTTCTTTCTTTCTTATCCTTTTTAAAAAAAATGTTTATTTATATATTTATTTATGTATTTATTAGATATATGTACACTGTAGCTGCTTTCAGACACTCCAGAAGAGGGTGTCAGATTCTGGAGAATCTAAATCCCTCTTATGGTCTGCATATGATGTACATAAACACAGCCTCACATATACTTCTAAAAATTTAAAGAAGGGTGGGGCCACTCTAAAAGCTCAACAATTAACAGCATTGTCTCCTCTTCCAGAGTACCTGGGATCAACTACCAGCAACTATATGGTGGCCCATCTCCAGTTCCAGGGGATCAGACAGACAGACATACAGAGAGTGATAAGGATGGCAGGCCTGCCTGGTCTTTCTTTCTTTCTTATCCTTTTTAAAAAAATGTTTATTTATATATTTATTTATGTATTTATTAGATATATGTACACTGTAGCTGTCTTCAGACACTCCAGAAGAGGTTGTCAGATTCTGGAGAATCTAAATCCCTCTTATGGTCTGCATATTCGGTACATAAACACAGCCTCGCATATTCTTCTAAAAATTTAAAGATGGGTGGGTCCACTGAGAGGGCTCAACAATTAACAGCATTGTCTCCTCTTTCAGAGAACCTGGGATAAACTACCAGCACCTTATGGTGGCCCATCTCCAGTTCCAGAGGATCAGACAGACATACAGACAGAGAGACAGAGATATGGATGGCAGGCCTGCCTGGTCTTTCTTTATTTCTTATACTTTTTAAAAAATGTTTATTTATTTATTTATTTATTTATTTATTTATTTATTTATCTATGTATGTATTAGATATAAGTACTCTGTAGCTGTCTTCAGACACTCCAGAAGAGGGTGTCAGATTCTAGAGAATCTAAATCCCTCTTATGGTCTGAATATGATGTACATAAACACAGCCTCACATATACTTCTAAAATTATAAATAGGTGGGGCCACTGAAAGGACTCAACAATTAACAGCATTGTCTCCTCTTCCAGAGAACCTGGAATCAACTACCAGCACCTAAAAGGTGGCCCATCTCCAGTTCCAGGGGATCAGACAGACAGACAGACAGACAGAGATAAGTAGGGCAGGCATGCCTGGTTTTTCTTTCTTTCTTATCCTTTTAAAATAATGTTTATTTATTTATTTATTTATTTATTTATTTATTTATTTATTAGATATAAGTACACTGTAGTTGTCTTCAGACACTGCAGAAGAGGGTGTCAGATTCTGGAGAATCAAAATCCCTCTTATGGTCTACATATGATATACGTAAACACAGCCTAACATATACTTCTAAAAATTTAAAGATAGGTGGAGCCACTGAAAGGGCTCAACAATTAACAGCATTGTCTCTTCTTCCAGAGAACCTGGGATCAACTAACAGCAACTATATGGTGGCCCATCTCCAGTTCCAAGGGATCAGACAGAGAGACTGACAGAGGTAAGGATGGAGGCCTGCGTGGTCTTTCTTTCTTTCTTATACTTTTAAAATAATGTTTATTTATTTACTTATTTATTTATTTATTTATTTATTTATTTATTTATTAGATATAAGTACACTGTAGCTGTCTTCAGACACTCTAGAAGAGGGTGTCATCTTTTGGAGAATCTAAATCGCTCTTATGGTCTGCATATGATGTACATAAACACAGCCTCATATATACTTCTAAAAATTTAAAGATGGGTGGGCCCACTGAAAGGGCTCAACAATTAACACCATTGTCTCCTCTTCCAGAGAACGTGGGATCAACTACCAGCACCTTATGGTGGCCCATCTCCAGTTCCAGAGGATCAGACAGACTTACAGACAGAGAGACAGAGATATGGATGGCAGGCCTGCCTGGTCTTTCTTTATTTCTTATACTTTTAAAAAAAATGTTTATTTATTTATTTATTTATTTATTTATTTATTTATCTATGTATGTATTAGATATAAGTACTCTGTAGCTGTCTTCAGACACTCCAGAAGAGGGTGTCAGATTCTAGAGAATCTAAATTCCTCTTATGGTCTGAATATGATGTACATAAACACAGCCTCACATATACTTCTAAAAATTATAAATAGGTGGGGCCACTGAAAGGACTCAACAATTAACAGCATTGTCTCCTCTTCCAGAGAACCTGGAATCAACTACCAGCACCTAAAAGGTGGCCCATCTCCAGTTCCAGGGGATCAGACAGACAGACAGACAGAGATAAGGAGGGCAGGCATGCCTGGTTTTTCTTTCTTTCTTATCCTTTTAAAATAATGTTTGTTTATTTATTTATTTATTTATTTATTTATTTATTTATTTATGTATTTATTAGATATAAGTACACTGTAGTTGTCTTCAGACACTCCAGAAGAGGGTGTCAGATTCTGGAGAATCAAAATCCCTCTTATGGTCTACATATGATATACGTAAACACAGCCTAACATATACTTCTAAAAATTTAAAGATAGGTGGAGCCACTGAAAGGGCTCAACAATTAACAGCATTGTCTCTTCTTCCAGAGAACCTGGGATCAACTAACAGCAACTATATGGTGGCCTTCTCCAGTTCCAAGGGATCAGACAGACAGACTGACAGAGGTAAGGATGGAGGCCTGCGTGGTCTTTCTTTCTTTCTTATACTTTTAAAATAATGTTTATTTATTTATTTATTTATTTATTTATTTATTTATTTATTTATTAGATATAAGTACACTGTAGCTGTCTTCAGACACTCTAGAAGAGGGTGTCATCTTTTGGAGAATCTAAATCGCTCTTATGGTCTGCATATGATGTACATAAACACACCTCATATATACTTCTAAAAATTTAAAGATGGGTGGGCCCACTGAAAGGGCTCAACAATTAACACCATTGTCTCCTCTTCCAGAGAACGTGGGATCAACTACCAGCAACTATGTGGTGGCCCATCTCAAGTTGCAGGGGATCAGACAGACAGACAGACAGACAGACAGAGATAAGGATGGCACGCCTGCCTGGTCTTTCATTCTTTCTTATCCTTTTTTAAAAAAAGTTTATTTATATATTTATTTATGTATTTATTAGATATAAGTACACTGTAGCTGTCTTCAGACTCTCCAGAAGAGGGTGTCAGATTCTGGAGAATCTATATCCCTCTTATACTCTGCATATGATGTACATAAACACAGCCTCACATATACTTCTAAAAATTTAAAGATGGTTGGGGCCACTGAAAAAGCTCAACAATTAAAAGCATTGTCTCCTCTTCCAGAGGACCTGGGATCAACTACCAGCAAATATATTGTGGCCCATCTCCAGCTCCAGGGTATCAGACAGACATACATACAGACAGACAGACAATGATTGCAGGCCTGCCTGGTTTTTCTTTCTTCTTATACATTTTAAAAATGTTTATTTATTTATATATATATTTATTAGATATAAGTACATTGTAGCTGTCTTCAGACACTTCAGAAGAGGGTGTCATATTCTGGAGAATCTAAATCCCTATTAGGGACTGCATATGATGTACATAAACACAGCCTCACATATACTTCTAAAAATTTAAAGAAGTGTGGGGCCACTCTAAAAGCTCAACAATTAACAGCATTGTCTCCTCTTTCAGAGTACCTGGGATCAACTACCAGCAACTATATGGTGGCCCATCTCCAGTTCCAGAGGATCAGACAGACAGACATACAGACAGTGATAAGGATGGCAGGCCTGCCTGGTCTTTCTTTCTTTCTTATCCTTTTAAAAAAATGTTTATTTATATATTTATTTATGTATTTATTAGATATAAGTACACTGTAGCTGTCTTCAGACACTCCAGAAGAGGGTGTCAGATTCTGGAGAATCTAAATCCCTCTTATGGTCTGCATATGATGTACATAAACACAGCCTCACATATACTTCTAAAAAATTAAAGATGTTTGGGGCCACTCAGAGGGCTCAACAATTAACAGCATTGTCTCCTCTTTCAGA
This sequence comes from Mus caroli, assembly GCF_978045245.1. NCBI lineage: Eukaryota > Metazoa > Chordata > Mammalia > Rodentia > Muridae > Mus > Mus caroli. The sequence goes on along the minus strand of NW_028227285.1, from coordinate 1,125,617 downwards.
GAACCTGGGATAAACTACCAGCACCTTATGGTGGCCCATCTCCAGTTCCAGTGGATCAGACAGACAGACAGACAGAGAGACAGAGATAAGGATGGCAGGTCTGCCTGGTCTTTCTTTATTTCTTATACTTTTTAAAAAATGTTTATTTATTTATTTATTTATTTATTTATTTATGTATTTATGTATTTATTAGATATAAGTACACTGTAGCCGTCTTCAGACACTCCAGAAGAGGGTGTCAGATTCTAGAGAATCTAAATCCCTCTTATGGTCTGAATATGATGTACATAAATACAGCCTCACATATATTTCTAAAAATTATAAATAGGTGGGGCCACTGAAAGGGCTCAACAATTAACACCATTGTCTCCTCTTCCAGAGAACCTGGGATCAACTACCAGCACCTAAAAGGTGGCCCATCTCCAGTTCCAGGGGATCAGACAGACAGACAGACAGGCAGTGATAAGGATGGCAGGCCTTCCTGGTCTTTCTTTCTTTCTTATCCTTTTTTTAAAAAAATGTTTGTTTATTTATTTATTTATTTATTTATTTATTTATTTATTATTAGATATAAGTACACTTTAGCTGTTCAGACACTCCAGAAGAGGGTGTCAGATTCTGGAGAATCTAAATCCCTCTTATGGTCTGCATATGATGTACATAAACACAGCCTCACATATACTTCTAAAAATTTAAAGAAGGGTGGGGCCACTCTAAAAGCTCAACAATTAACAGCATTGTCTCCTCTTCCAGAGTACCTGGGATCAACTACCAGCAACTATATGGTGGCCCATCTCCAGTTCCAGGGGATCAGACAGACAGACATACAGACAGTGATAAGGATGGCAGGCCTGCCTGGTCTTTCTTTCTGTCTTATCCTTTTTAAAAAAATGTTTATTTATATATTTATTTATGTATTTATTAAATATATGTACACTGTAGCTGCTTTCAGACACTCCAGAAGAGGGTGTCAGATTCTGGAGAATCTAAATCCCTCTTATGGTCTGCATATGATGTACATTAACACAGCCTCATATATACTTCTAAAAATTTAAAGAAGGGTGGGGCCACTGAGAGGGCTCAACAATTAACAGCATTGTCTCCTCTTCCAGAGAACCTGGGATAAACTACCAGCACCTTATGGTGGCCCATCCCCAGTTCCAGTGGATCAGACAGACAGACAGACAGACAGAGAGACAGAGATGAGGATGGCAGGCCTGCCTGGTCTTTCTTTATTTCTTATACATTTTAAAAACTGTTTATTTATTTATTTATTTATTTATTTATTTATTTATTTATTTATTTATGTATTTATTAGATATAAGTACACTGTAGCCGTCTTCAGACACTCCATAAGAGGGTGTCAGATTCTAGAGAATCTAAATCCCTCTTATGGTCTGAATATGATGTACATAAACACAGCCTCATATATACTTCTAAAAATTATAAATAGGTGGGGCCACTGAAAGGACACAACAATTAACAGCATTGTCTCCTCTTTCAGAGAACCTGGGATAAACTACCAGCACCTTATGGTGGCCCATCTCCAGTTTCAGTGGATCAGACAGACAGACAGACAGAGAGACAGAGATAAAGATGGCAGGACTGCCTGGTCTTTCTTTATTTCTTATACTTTTTAAAAAATGTTTATTTATTCTTTTATTTATTTATTTATCTATTTATTTATTAGATATATGTACACTGTAGCTGCTTTCAGACACTCCAGAAGAGGGTGTCAGATTCTGGAGAATCTAAATCCCTCTTATGGTCTGCATATGATGTACATAAACACAGCCTCACATATACTTCTAAAAATTTAAAGAAGGGTGGGGCCACTCTAAAAGCTCAACAATTAACAGCATTGTCTCCTCTTCCAGAGTACCTGGGATCAACTACCAGCAACTATATGGTGGCCCATCTCCAGTTCCAGGGGATCAGACAGACAGACATACAGACAGTGATAAGGATGGCAGGCCTGCCTGGTCTTTCTTTCTTTCTTATCCTTTTTTCAAAAAAATATTTGTTTATTTATTTATTTATTTATTTATTTATTTATTATTAGATATAAGTACACTGTAGCTGTTCAGACACTCCAGAAGAGGGTGTCAGATTCTGGAGAATCTAAATCCCTCTTATGGTCTGCATATGATGTACATAAACACAGCCTCATATATACTTCTAAAAATTTAAAGAAGGGTGGGGCCACTCTAAAAGCTCAACAATTAACAGCATTGTCTCCTCTTCCAGAGTACCAGGGATCAACTACCAGCAACTATATGGTGGCCCATCTCCAGTTCCAGGGGATCAGACAGACAGACATACAGAGAGTGATAAGGATGGCAGGCCTGCCTGGTCTTTCTTTCTTTATTATCCTTTTTAAAAAAATGTTTATTTATATATTTATTTATGTATTTATTAGATATATGTACACTGTAGCTGTCTTCAGACACTCCAGAAGAGGGTGTCAGATTCTGGAGAATCTAAATCCCTCTTATGGTCTGCATATTCGGTACATAAACACAGCCTTGCATATACTTCTAAAAATTTAAAGATGGGTGGGGCCACTGAGAGGGCTCAACAATTAACAGCATTGTCTCCTCTTTCAGAGAACCTGGGATAAACTACCAGCACCTTATGGTGGCCCAACTCCAGTTCCAGTGGATCAGACAGACAGACAGACAGAGAGACAGAGATAAGGATGGCAGGCCTGCCTGGTCTTTCTTTATTTCTTATACTTTTTAAAAAATGTTTATTGATTTATTTATTTATTTATTTATGTATTTATTAGATATAAGTACACTGTAGCCGTCTTCAGACACTCCAGAAGAGGGTGTCAGATTCTAGAGAATCTAAATCCCTCTTATCGTCTGAATATGATGTACATAAACACAGCCTCACATATACTTCTAAAAATTATAAATAGGTGGGGCCACTGAAAGGACTCAACAATTAACAGCATTGTCTCCTCTTCCAGAGAACCTGGGATCAACTACCAGCACCTAAAAGGTGGCCCATCTCCAGTTCCAGGGGATCAGACAGACAGACAGACAGACAGTGATAAGGATGGCAGGCCTGCCTGGTCTTTCTTTCTTTCTTATCCTTTTTTTAAAAAAATGTTTGTTTATTTATTTATTTATTTATTTATTATTAGATATAAGTACACTGTAGCTGTTCAGACACTCCAGAAGAGGGTGTCAGATTCTGGAGAATCTAAATCCCTCTTATGGTCTGCATATGATGTACATAAACACAGCCTCACATATACTTCTAAAAATTTAAAGAAGGGTGGGGCCACTCTAAAAGCTCAACAATTAACAGCATTGTCTCCTCTTCCAGAGTACCTGGGATCAACTACCAGCAACTATATGGTGGCCCATCTCCAGTTCCAGGGGATCAGACAGACAGACATACAGACAGTGATAAGGATGGCAGGCCTGCCTGGTCTTTCTTTCTTTCTTATCCTTTTTAAAAAAATGTTTATTTATATATTTATTTATGTATTTATTAGATATAAGTACACTGTAGCTGTCTTCAGACACTCCAGAAGAGGGTGTCAGATTCTGGAGAATCTAAATCCCTTTTATGGTCTGCATATGATGTACATAAACACAGCCTCACATATACTTCTAAAAATTTAAAGACGTGTGGGGCCACTGAGAGGGCTCAACAATTAACAGCATTGTCTCCTCTTTCAGAGAACCTGGGATAAACTACAGGCACCTTATGGTGGCCCATCTCCAGTTCCAGTGGATCAGACAGACAGACAGACAGAGAGACAGAGATATGGATGGCAGGCCTGACTGGTCTTTCTTTATTTCTTATACTTTTTAAAAAATGTTTATTTATTCTTTTATTTATTTATTTATTTATTTATGTATTTATTAGATATAAGTACACTGTAGCCGTCTTCAGACACTCCAGAAGATGGTGTCAGATTCTGGAGAATCTAAATCCCTCTTATGGTCTGAATATGATGTACATAAACACAGCCTCACATATACTTCTAAAAATTAATAATGGGTGGGGCCACTGAAAGGGCTCAACAATTAACAGCATTGTCTCCTCTTCCAGAGAACCTGGGATCAACTACCAGCACCTACAAGGTGGCCCATCTCCAGTTCCAGGGGATCAGACAGACAGACAGACAGACTGAGATATGTATGACAGGCCTGCCTGGTCTTTCTTTCTTTCCTATCCTTTTAAAATAATGTTTATTTATTTATTTATTTATTTATTTATATATGTATGTATTTATTAGATATAAGTACACTGTAGTTGTCTTCAGACACTCCAGAAGAGGGTGTCAGATTCTGGAGAAACTAAATCCCTCTTATGGTCTGCATATGATGTACATAAACACAGCCTAACATATACTTCTAAAAATTTAAAGATAGGTGGAGCCACTGAAAGGGCTCAACAATTAATAGCATTGTCTCCTCTTCCAGAGAAGCTGGGATCAACTAACAGCAACTATATGGTGGCCCATTTGCAGTTCCAAGGTATCAGACAGTCTGACAGACAGACAGACTGACAGAGATTAGGATGGCAGGCCTGCCTGGTCTTTCTTTCTTTATTATCCTTTTTAAAAAATGTTTATTTATTCATGTATTTATTAGATATAAGTACACTGTAGCTGTCTTCAGACACTCCAGAAGAGGGTGTCAGATTCTGGAGAATCTAAATCCCTCTTATGGTCTGCATATGATGTACATAAACACAGCCTCACATATACTACTAAAAATTTAACGATGGGTGGGGCCACTGAAATCGCTCAACAATTAACAGCATTGTCTCCTCTTCCAGAGAACCTGGGATCAACTACCAGCACCTATATGGTGGCCCATCTCCAGTTCCAGGGGATCAGAACGACTGATAGACAGACAGACAGAGATAGGGATGGTAGGCCTGCCTGGTCTTTCTTTTTTTCTTATCCGGTTTAAATAATGTTTATTTATTTATTTATTTATTTATTTATTTATTATATAAGTACACTGTAGCTGTCTTCAGACACTACAGAAGAGGGTGTCAGATTCTGGAGTATCTAAATACCTCTTATGGTCTGCATATGATGTACATAAACACAGACTCACATATACTTCTAAAAATTTAAAGACGTGTGGGGCCACTGAGAGGGCTCAACAATTAACAGCATTGTCTCCTCTTTCAGAGAACCTGGGATAAACTACAGGCACCTTATGGTGGCCCATCTCCAGTTCCAGTGGATCAGACAGACAGACATACAGACAGTGATAAGGATGGCAGTCCTGCCTGGTCTTTCTTTCTTTCTTATCCTTTTAAAAAATGTTTATTTATATATTTATATATGTATTTATTAGATATATGTACACTGTAGCTGTCTTCAGACACTCCAGAAGAGGGTGTCAGATTCTGGAGAATCTAAATCCCTCTTATGGTCTGAATATGATGTACATAAACACAGCCTCACATATACTTGTAAAAATTAAAAATGGGTGGGGCCACTGAAAGGGCTCAACAATTAACAGCATTGTCTCCTCTTCCAGAGAACCTGGGATCAACTACCAGCACCTACAAGGTGGCCCATCTCCAGTTCCAGGTGATCAGACAGACAGACAGACAGACTGAGATAAGTATGGCAGGCCTGCCTGGTCTTTCTTTCTTTCTTATCCTTTTAAAATAATGTTTATTTATTTATTTATTTATTTATTTATTTATATATGTATGTATTTATTAGATATAAGTACACTGTAGTTGTCTTCAGACACTCCAGAAGAGGGTGTCAGATTCTGGAGAATCTAAATCCCTCTTATGGTCTGCATATGATGTACATAAACACAGCCTAACATATACTTCTAAAAATTTAAAGATAGGTGGAGCCACTGAAAGGGCTCAACAATTAATAGCATTGTCTCCTCTTCCAGAGAAGCTGGGATCAACTAACAGCAACTATATGGTGGCCCATCTGCAGTTCCAAGGTATCAGACAGTCTGACAGACAGACAGACTGACAGAGATTAGGATGGCAGGCCTGCCTGGTCTTTCTTTCTTTCTTATCCTTTTTAAAAAATGTTTGTTTATTTATTTATTTATTTATTTATCTATTTATTTATTAGATATAAGTACACTGTAGCTGTCTTCAGACACTCCAGAAGAGGGTGTCAGATTCTGGAGAATCTAAATCCCTCTTATGGTCTGCATATGATGTACATAAACACAGCCTCACATATACTTATAAATATTTAAAGAAGTGTGGGGCCACTGAAAGGGCTCAACAATTAACCGAATTGTCTCCTCTTCCAGAGAACCTTGGATCAACTACCAGCACTATATGGTGGCCCATCTCCAGTTCCCGGGGATCAGATAGACAGACAGACAGACAGACAGAGATATGGATGGCAGGCCTGCCTGGTCTTTCTTTCTTTCTTATACTTTTTAAAAAATGTTTATTTATTTATTTATCTATTTATTTATTAGATATAAGTACACTGTAGTTGTCTCAGACACTCCAGAAGAGGGTGTCAGATTCTGGAGAATCTAAATCCCTCTTATGGTCTGCATATGATGTACATAAACACAGCCTCACATATACCTCTAAATATTTAAAGATGGGTGGCGCCACTGAAAGGGCTCAACAATTAACAGCATTGTCTCCTCTTCCAGAGTACCTGGGATCAACTACCAGCAACTATATGGTGGCCCATCTCCAGTTCCAGGGGATCAGACAGACAGACATACAGACTGACAGAGGTAAGGATGGAGGCCTGCCTGGTCTTTCTTTCTTTCTTATACTTTTAAAAAAATGTTTATTTATTTATTTATTTATTTATTTATTTATTTATTTATGTATTTATTAGATATAAGTACACTGTAGCTGTCTTCAGACACTCTAGAAGAGGGTGTCATCTTCTGGTGAATCTAAATCCCTCTTATGGTCTGCATATGATGTACATAAACACAGCCTCACATATACTTCTAAAAATTTAAAGATGTGTGGGCCCACTGAAAGGGCTCAACAATTAACACCATTGTCTCCTCTTCCAGAGAACGTGGGATCAACTATCAGCAACTATGTGGTGGCCCATCTCAAGTTGCAGGGCATCAGAGAGACAGACAGACAGACAGAGATAAGGATGGCAGGCCTGCCTGATTTATCTTTCTTTCTTATCTTTTTAAAAAATGTTTATTAATTAATTAATTTATTTATTTATTTATTTATTAGATATAAGTACACTGTAGGTGTCTTAAGACTCTCCAGAAAAGGGTGTCAGATTCTGGAGAATCTATATCCCTCTTATGGTCTGCATATGATGTACATAAACACAGCCTCACATATACTTCTAAAAATTTAAAGATGGTTGGGGCCACTGAAAGGGCTCAACAATTAACAGCATTGTCTCCTCTTCCAGAGGACCTGGGATCAACTACCAGCAACTATATTGTGGCCCATCTCCAGTTCCAGGCGATCAGACAGACAGACATACAGACAGACAGACAAGGATTGCAGGACTGCCTGGTTTTTCTTTCTTTCTTTCTTATACATTTTAAAAATGTTTATTTATTTATATATATATTTATTAGATATAAGTACACTGTAGCTGTCTTCAGACACTCCAGAAGAGGGTGTCATATTCTGGAGAATCTAAATCCCTCTTATGGTCTGCATATGATGTACATAAACACAGCCTCACATATATTTCTAAAAATTTGAAGAAGGGTGGGACCACTCTAAAAGCTCAACAATTAATAGCATTGTATCCTCTTCCAGAGTTTCTGGGATCAACTACCAGCAACTATATGGTGGCCCATCTCCAGTTCCAGGGGATCAGACAGACAGACAGACAGACAGTGATAAGGATGGCAGGCCTGCCTGGTATTTCTTTCTTTCTTATCCTTTTTAAAAAAAATGTTTATTTATATATTTATTTATGTATTTATTAGATATATGTACACTGTAGCTGCTTTCAGACACTCCAGAAGAGGGTGTCAGATTCTGGAGAATCTAAATCCCTCTTATGGTCTGCATATGATGTACATAAACACAGCCTCACATATACTTCTAAAAATTTAAAGAAGGGTGGGGCCACTCTAAAAGCTCAACAATTAACAGCATTGTCTCCTCTTCCAGAGTACCTGGGATCAACTACCAGCAACTATATGGTGGCCCATCTCCAGTTCCAGGGGATCAGACAGACAGACATACAGACAGTGATAAGGATGGCAGGCCTGCCTGGTCTTTCTTTCTTTCTTATCCTTTTTAAAAAAATGTTTATTTATATATTTATTTATGTATTTATTAGATATATGTACACTGTAGCTGTCTTCAGACACTCCAGAAGTGAGTGTCAGATTCTGGAGAATCTAAATCCCTCTTATGGTCTGCATATTCGGTACATAAACACAGCCTCGCATATACTTCTAAAAATTTAAAGATGGGTGGGTCCACTGAGAGGGCTCAACAATTAACAGCATTGTCTCCTCTTTCAGAGAACCTGGGATAAACTACCAGCACCTTATGGTGGCCCATCTCCAGTTCCAGAGGATCAGACAGACATACAGACAGAGAGACAGAGATATGGATGGCAGGCCTGCCTGGTCTTTCTTTATTTCTTATACTTTTTAAAAAATGTTTATTTATTTATTTATTTATTTATTTATTTATTTATCTATGTATGTATTAGATATAAGTACTCTGTAGCTGTCTTCAGACACTCCAGAAGAGGGTGTCAGATTCTAGAGAATCTAAATCCCTCTTATGGTCTGAATATGATGTACATAAACACAGCCTCACATATACTTCTAAAAATTATAAATAGGTGGGGCCACTGAAAGGACTCAACAATTAACAGCATTGTCTCCTCTTCCAGAGAACCTGGAATCAACTACCAGCACCTAAAAGGTGGCCCATCTCCAGTTCCAGGGGATCAGACAGACAGACAGACAGACAGAGATAAGTAGGGCAGGCATGCCTGGTTTTTCTTTCTTTCTTATCCTTTTAAAATAATGTTTATTTATTTATTTATTTATTTATTTATTTATTTATTAGATATAAGTACACTGTAGTTGTCTTCAGACACTGCAGAAGAGGGTGTCAGATTCTGGAGAATCAAAATCCCTCTTATGGTCTACATATGATATACGTAAACACAGCCTAACATATACTTCTAAAAATTTAAAGATAGGTGGAGCCACTGAAAGGGCTCAACAATTAACAGCATTGTCTCTTCTTCCAGAGAACCTGGGATCAACTAACAGCAACTATATGGTGGCCCATCTCCAGTTCCAAGGGATCAGACAGACAGACTGACAGAGGTAAGGATGGAGGCCTGCGTGGTCTTTCTTTCTTTCTTATACTTTTAAAATAATGTTTATTTATTTACTTATTTATTTATTTATTTATTTATTTATTTATTTATTAGATATAAGTACACTGTAGCTGTCTTCAGACACTCTAGAAGAGGGTGTCATCTTTTGGAGAATCTAAATCGCTCTTATGGTCTGCATATGATGTACATAAACACAGCCTCATATATACTTCTAAAAATTTAAAGATGGGTGGGCCCACTGAAAGGGCTCAACAATTAACACCATTGTCTCCTCTTCCAGAGAACGTGGGATCAACTACCAGCAACTATGTGGTGGCCCATCTCAAGTTGCAGGGGATCAGACAGACAGACAGACAGACAGAGATAAGGATGGCAGGCCTGCCTGGTCTTTCATTCTTTCTTATCCTTTTTTAATAAAAGTTTATTTATATATTTATTTATGTATTTATTAGATATAAGTAAACTGTAGCTGTCTTCAGACTCTCCAGAAGAGGGTGTCAGATTCTGGAGAATCTATATCCCTCTTATAGTCTGCATATGATGTACATAAACACAGCCTCACATATACTTCTAAAAATTTTAAGATGGTTGGGGCCACTGAAAAAGCTCAACAATTAACAGCATTGTCTCCTCTTCCAGAGGACCTGGGATCAACTACCAGCAAATATATTGTGGCCCATCTCCAGTTCCAGGGGATCAGACAGACATACATACAGACAGACAGACAAGGATTGCAGGCCTGCCTGGTTTTTCTTTCTTCTTATACATTTTAAAAATGTTTTTTATTTATATATATATATTTATTAGATATAAGTACATTGTAGCTGTCTTCAGACACTTCAGAAGAGGGTGTCATATTCTGGAGAATCTAAATCCCTCTTATGGACTGCATATGATGTACATAAACACAGCCTCACATATACTTCTAAAAATTTAAAGAAGTGTGGGGCCACTCTAAAAGCTCAACAATTAACAGCATTGTCTCCTCTTCCAGAGTACCTGGGATCAACTACCAGCAACTATATGGTGGCCCATCTCCAGTTCCAGAGGATCAGACAGACAGACATACAGACAGTGATAAGGATGGCAGGCCTGCCTGGTCTTTCTTTCTTTCTTATCCTTTTAAAAAAATGTTTATTTATATATTTATTTATGTATTTATTAGATATAAGTACACTGTAGCTGTCTTCAGACACTCCAGAAGAGGGTGTCAGATTCTGGAGAATCTAAATCCCTCTTATGGTCTGCATATGATGTACATAAACACAGCCTCACATATACTTCTAAAAAATTAAAGATGTGTGGGGCCACTGAGAGGGCTCAACAATTAACAGCATTGTCTCCTCTTTCAGAGAACCTGGGATAAACTACCAGCACCTTATGGTGGCCCATCTCCAGTTCCAGTGGATCAGACAGACAGACAGACAGACAGAGAGACAGAGATAAGAATGGCAGGTCTGCCTGGTCTTTCTTTATTTCTTATACTTTTTAAAAAATGTTTATTTATTTAATTATTTATTTATTTATTTATTAGATATAAGTACACTGTAGCCGTCTTCAGACACTCCAGAAGAGGGTGTCAGATTCTGGAGAATCTAAATCCCTCTTATGGTCTGAATATGATGTACATAAACACAGCCTCACATATACTTCTAAAAATTAAAAATAGGTGGGGCCACTGAAAGGACTCAACAATTAACAGCATTGTCTCCTCTTCCAGAGAACCTGGGAACAACTACCAGCACCTAAAAGGTGGCCCATCTCCAGTTCCAGGGGATCAGACAGACAGACAGACAGACAGTGATAAGGATGGCAGGCCTGCCTGGTCTTTCTTTCTTTCTCATTCTTTTTTTAAAAAAATGTTTATTTATTTATTTATTTATTTATTTATTTATTTATTTATTTATTTATTTATTATTAGATATAAGTACACTGTAGCTGTTCAGACACTCCAGAAGAGGGTGTCAGATTCTGGAGAATCTAAATCCCTCTTATGGTCTGCATATGATGTACATAAACACAGCCTCACATATACTTCTAAAAATTTAAAGAAGGGTGGGGCCACTCTAAAAGCTCAACAATTAACAGCATTGTCTCCTCTTCCAGAGTACCTGGAATCAACTACCAGCAACTATATGGTGGCCCATCTCCAGTTCCAGGGGATCAGACAGACACACATACAGACAGTGATAAGGATGGCAGGCCTGCCTGGTCTTTCTTTCTGTCTTATCCTTTTAAAAAATGTTTATTTATATATTTATTTATGTATTTATTAGATATATGTACACTGTAGCTGCTTTCAGACACTCCAGAAGAGGGTGTCATATTCTGGAGAATCTAAATCCCTCTTATGGTCTGCATATGATGTACATAAACACAGCCTCGCATATACTTCTAAAAATTTAAAGATGTGTGGGGCCACTGAGAGGGCTCAACAATTAACAGCATTGTCTCCTCTTTCAGAGAACCTGGGATAAACTACCAGCACCTTATGGTGGCCCATCTCCAGTTCCAGGGGATCAGACAGACAGACAGATAGACAGAAAGACAGAGATAAGGATGGCAGGCCTGCCTGGTCTTTCTTTATTTCTTATACTTTTTAAAATATGTTTATTTATTTATTTATTTATTTATTTATTTATTTATTTATTTATTTATTTATTAGATATAAGTACACTGTAGCCGTCTTCAGACACTCCATAAGAGGGTGTCAGATTCTAGAGAATCTAAATTCCTCTTATGGTCTGAATATGATGTACATAAACACAGCCTCACATATACTTCTAAAAATTATAAATACGTGGGGCCACTGAAAGGACTCAACAATTAACAGCATTGTCTCCTCTTTCAGAGAACCTGGGATAAACTACCAGCACCTAAAAGGTGGCCCATCCCCAGTTCCAGTGGATCAGACAGACAGACAGACAGAGAGACAGAGATGAGGATGGCATGCCTGCCTGGTCTTTCTTTATTTCTTATACATTTTAAAAACTGTTTATTTATTTATTTATTTATTTATTTATTTATGTATTTATTAGATATAAGTACACTGTAGCCGTCTTCAGACACTCCAGAAGAGGGTGTCAGATTCTAGAGAATCTAAATCCCTCTTATGGTCTGAATATGATGTACATAAATACAGCCTCACATATATTTCTAAAAATTATAAATAGGTGGGGCCACTGAAAGGACTCAACAATTAACAGCATTGTCTCCTCTTCCAGAGAACCTGGGATCAACTACCAGCACCTAAAAGGTGGCCCATCTCCAGTTCCAGGGGATCAGACAGACAGACAGACAGGCAGTGATAAGGATGGCAGGCCTGCCTGGTCTTTCTTTCTTTCTTATCCTTTTTTCAAAAAAATATTTGTTTATTTATTTATTTATTTATTTATTTATTTATTTATTTATTTATTTATTATTAGATATAAGTACACTGTAGCTGTTCACACACTCAAGAAGAGGGTGTCAGATTCTGGAGAATCTAAATCCCTCTTATGGTCTGCATATGATGTACATAAACACAGCCTCATACATACTTCTAAAAATTTAAAGAAGGGTGGGGCCACTCTAAAAGTTCAACAATTAACAGCATTGTCTCCTCTTCCAGAGTACCTGGGATCAACTACCAGCAACTATATGGTGGCCCATCTCCAGTTCCAGGGGATCAGACAGACAGACATACAGAGAGTGATAAGGATGGCAGGCCTGCCTGGTCTTTCTTTCTTTATTATCCTTTTTAAAAAAATGTTTATTTATATATTTATTTATGTATTTATTAGATATATGTACACTGTAGCTGTCTTCAGACACTCCAGAAGAGGGTGTCAGATTCTGGAGAATCTAAATCCCTCTTATGGTCTGAATATGATGTACATAAATACAGCCTCACATATATTTCTAAAAATTATAAATAGGTGGGGCCACTGAAAGGACTCAACAATTAACAGCATTGTCTCCTCTTTCAGAGAACCTGGGATAAACTACCAGCACCTAAAAGGTGGCCCATCCCCAGTTCCAGTGGATCAGACAGACAGACAGACAGAGAGACAGAGATGAGGATGGCATGCCTGCCTGGTCTTTCTTTATTTCTTATACATTTTAAAAACTGTTTATTTATTTATTTATTTATTTATTTATTTATGTATTTATTAGATATAAGTACACTGTAGCCGTCTTCAGACACTCCAGAAGAGGGTGTCAGATTCAAGAGAATCTAAATCCCTCTTATGGTCTGAATATGATGTACATAAATACAGCCTCACATATATTTCTAAAAATTATAAATAGGTGGGGCCACTGAAAGGACTCAACAATTAACAGCATTGTCTCCTCTTCCAGAGAACCTGGGATCAACTACCAGCACCTAAAAGGTGGCCCATCTCCAGTTCCAGGGGATCAGACAGACAGACAGACAGGCAGTGATAAGGATGGCAGGCCTGCCTGGTCTTTCTTTCTTTCTTATCCTTTTTTCAAAAAAATATTTGTTTATTTATTTATTTATTTATTTATTTATTTATTTATTTATTTATTTATTATTAGATATAAGTACACTGTAGCTGTTCACACACTCAAGAAGAGGGTGTCAGATTCTGGAGAATCTAAATCCCTCTTATGGTCTGCATATGATGTACATAAACACAGCCTCATACATACTTCTAAAAATTTAAAGAAGGGTGGGGCCACTCTAAAAGTTCAACAATTAACAGCATTGTCTCCTCTTCCAGAGTACCTGGGATCAACTACCAGCAACTATATGGTGGCCCATCTCCAGTTCCAGGGGATCAGACAGACAGACATACAGAGAGTGATAAGGATGGCAGGCCTGCCTGGTCTTTCTTTCTTTATTATCCTTTTTAAAAAAATGTTTATTTATATATTTATTTATGTATTTATTAGATATATGTACACTGTAGCTGTCTTCAGACACTCCAGAAGAGGGTGTCAGATTCTGGAGAATCTAAATCCCTCTTATGGTCTGAATATGATGTACATAAATACAGCCTCACATATATTTCTAAAAATTATAAATAGGTGGGGCCACTGAAAGGACTCAACAATTAACAGCATTGTCTCCTTTCCAGAGAACCTGGGATCAACTACCAGCACCTAAAAGGTGGCCCATCCCCAGTTCCAGTGGATCAGACAGACAGACAGACAGAGAGACAGAGATAAGGATGGCAGGCCTGCCTGGTCTTTCTTTATTTCTTATACTTTTTAAAAAATGTTTATTTATTTATTTATTTATTTATTTATTTATTTATTTATTTATGTATTTATTAGATATAAGTACACTGTAGCCGTCTTCAGACACTCCAGAAGAGGGTGTCAGATTCTAGAGAATCTAAATCCCTCTTATGGTCTGAATATGATGTACATAAACACAGCCTCATATATACTTCTAAAAATTATAAATAGGTGGGGCCACTGAAAGGACTCAACAATTAACAGCATTGTCTCCTCTTCCAGAGAACCTGGGATCAACTACCAGCACCTAAAAGGTGGCCCATCTCCATTCCAGGGGATCAGACAGACAGACAGACAGACAGTGATAAGGATGGCAGGCCTGCCTGGTCTTTCTTTCTTTCTTATCCTTTTTTTAAAAAAATGTTTGTTTATTTATTTATTTATTTATTTATTTATTTATTTATTATTAGATATAAGTACACTGTAGCTGTTCAGACACTCCAGAAGAGGGTGTCAGATTCTGGAGAATCTAAATCCCTCTTATGGTCTGCATATGATGTACATAAACACAGCCTCACGTATACTTCTAAAAATTTAAGGAAGGGTGGGGCCACTCTAAAAGCTCAACAATTAACAGCATTGTCTCCTCTTCCAGAGTACCTGGGATCAACTACCAGCAACTATATGGTGGCCCATCTCCAGTTCCAGGGGATCAGACAGACAGACATACAGACAGTGATAAGGATGGCAGGCCTGCCTGGTCTTTCTTTCTTTCTTATCCTTTTTAAAAAAATGTTTA
Organism: Mus caroli; assembly: GCF_978045245.1. Taxonomy (NCBI): domain Eukaryota; kingdom Metazoa; phylum Chordata; class Mammalia; order Rodentia; family Muridae; genus Mus; species Mus caroli. The sequence continues at coordinate 1,110,330 of NW_028227285.1, read as the reverse complement.
TTTATATATTTATTTATGTATTTATTAGATATAAGTACACTGTAGCTGTCTTCAGACACTCCAGAAGAGGGTGTCAGATTCTGGAGAATCTAAATCCCTTTTATGGTCTGCATATGATGTACATAAACACAGCCTCACATATACTTCTAAAAATTTAAAGACGTGTGGGGCCACTGAGAGGGCTCAACAATTAACAGCATTGTCTCCTCTTTCAGAGAACCTGGGATAAACTACAGGCAACTTATGGTGGCCCATCTCCAGTTCCAGTGGATCAGACAGACAGACAGACAGAGAGACAGAGATATGGATGGCAGGCCTGACTGGTCTTTCTTTATTTCTTATACTTTTTAAAAAATGTTTATTTATTCTTTTATTTATTTATTTATTTATGTATTTATTAGATATAAGTACACTGTAGCCGTCTTCAGACACTCCAGAAGATGGTGTCAGATTCTGGAGAATCTAAATCCCTCTTATGGTCTGAATATGATGTACATAAACACAGCCTCACATATACTTGTAAAAATTAAAAATGGGTGGGGCCACTGAAAGGGCTCAACAATTAACAGCATTGTCTCCTCTTCCAGAGAACCTGGGATCAACTACCAGCACCTACAAGGTGGCCCATCTCCAGTTCCAGGGGATCAGACAGACAGACAGACAGACTGAGATAAGTATGACAGGCCTGCCTGGTCTTTCTTTCTTTCTTATCCTTTTAAAATAATGTTTATTTATTTATTTATTTATTTATATATGTATGTATTTATTAGATATAAGTACACTGTAGTTGTCTTCAGACACTCCAGAAGAGGGTGTCAGATTCTGGAGAAACTAAATCCCTCTTATGGTCTGCATATGATGTACATAAACACAGCCTAACATATACTTCTAAAAATTTAAAGATAGGTGGAGCCACTGAAAGGGCTCAACAATTAATAGCATTGTCTCCTCTTCCAGAGAAGCTGGGATCAACTAACAGCAAATATATGGTGGCCCATTTGCAGTTCCAAGGTATCAGACAGTCTGACAGACAGACAGACTGACAGAGATTAGGATGGCAGGCCTGCCTGGTCTTTCTTTCTTTATTATCCTTTTTAAAAAATGTTTATTTATTCATGTATTTATTAGATATAAGTACACTGTAGCTGTCTTCAGACACTCCAGTAGAGGGTGTCAGATTCTGGAGAATCTAAATCCCTCTTATGGTCTGCATATGATGTACATAAACACAGCCTCACATATACTACTAAAAATTTAACGATGGGTGGGGCCACTGAAATCGCTCAACAATTAACAGCATTGTCTCCTCTTCCAGAGAACCTGGGATCAACTACCAGCACCTATATGGTGGCCCATCTCCAGTTCCAGGGGATCAGAACGACTGATAGACAGACAGACAGAGATAGGGATGGTAGGCCTGCCTGGTCTTTCTTTTTTTCTTATCCGGTTTAAATAATATTTATTTATTTATTTATTTATTTATTTATTTATTATATAAGTACAATGTAGCTGTCTTCAGACACTCCAGAAGAGGGTGTCAGATTCTGGAGTATCTAAATCCCTCTTATGGTCTGCATATGATGTACATAAACACAGACTCACATATACTTCTAAAAATTTAAAGATGGGTGGGGCCACTGATAGGGCTCAACAATTAAGAGCATTGTCTCCTCTTCCAGAGAACCTTGGATCAACTACCAGCAACTATATGGTGGCCCATCTCCAGTACCCGGGGATCAGATAGACAGACAGACAGACAGGCAGAGATATGAATGGCAGGCCTGCCTGGTCTTTCTTTCTTTCTTATCCTTTTTAAAAATGTTTATTTATTTATCTATTTATTTATTAGATATAAGTACACTGTAGCTGTCTTCAGACACTCCAGAAGAGGGTGTCAGATTCTGGAGAATCTAAATCCCTCTTATGGTCTGCATATGATGTACATAAACACAGCCTCACATATACTTATAAATATTTAAAGAAGTGTGGGGCCACTGAAAGGGCTCAACAATTAACCGAATTGTCTCCTCTTCCAGAGAACCTTGGATCAACTACCAGCACTATATGGTGGCCCATCTCCAGTTCCCGGGGATCAGATAGACAGACAGACAGACAGACAGACAGAGATATGGATGGCAGGCCTGCCTGGTCTTTCTTTCTTTCTTATACTTTTTAAAAAATGTTTATTTATTTATTTATTTATTTATTTATTTATTTATCTATTTATTTATTAGATATAAGTACACTGTAGCAGTCTCAGACACTCCAGAAGAGGGTGTCAGATTCTGGAGAATCTAAATCCCTCTTATGGTCTGCATATGATGTACATAAACACAGCCTCACATATACCTCTAAATATTTAAAGATGGGTGGCGCCACTGAAAGGGCTCAACAATTAACAGCATTGTCTCCTCTTCCAGAGTACCTGGGATCAACTACCAGCAACTATATGGTGGCCCATCTCCAGTTCCAGGGGATCAGACAGACAGACATACAGACAGTGATAAGGATGGCAGGCCTGCCTGGTCTTTCTTTCTTTCTTATCCTTTTTAAAATAATGTTTATTTATATATTTATTTATGTATTTATTAGATATAAGTACACTGTAGCTGTCTTCAGACACTCCAGAAGAGGGTGTCAGATTCTGGAGAATCTAAATCCCTCTTATGGTCTGCATATGATGTACATAAACACAGCCTCACATATACCTCTAAATATTTAAAGATGGGTGGCGCCACTGAAAGGGCTCAACAATTAACAGCATTGTCTCCTCTTCCAGAGTACCTGGGATCAACTACCAGCAACTATATGGTGGCCCATCTCCAGTTCCAGGGGATCAGACAGACAGACATACAGACAGTGATAAGGATGGCAGGCCTGCCTGGTCTTTCTTTCTTTCTTATCCTTTTTAAAAAAGTTTATTTATTTATTTATTTATTTATTTATTTATTTATTCATTTATTTATTATATATAAGTACACTGTAGCTGTCTTCAGTCACTCCAGTAGAGGGTGTCAGATTCTGGAGAATCTAAATCCTCTTATAATCTGAATATGATGTACATAAACACAGCCTCACATAAACTTCTAAATATTTAAAGAAGTGTGGGGCCACTGAAAGGGCTCAACAATTAACCCAATTGTCTCCTCTTCCAGAGAACCTTGGATCAACTACCAGCACTATATGGTGGCCCGTCTCCAGTTCCCGGGGATCAGATAGACAGACAGAGAGACAGACAGAGATATGGATGGCAGGCCTGCCTGGTCTTTCTTTCTTTCTTATACTTTTTAAAAAATGTTTATTTATTTATTTATTTATTTATCTATTTATTTATTAGATATAAGTACACTGTAGCTGTCTTCAGACACTCCAGAAGAGGGTGTCAGATTCTGGAGAATCTAAATCCCTCTTATGGTCTGCATATGATGTACATAAACACAGCCTCACATATACCTCTAAATATTTAAAGATTGGTGGCGCCACTGAAAGGGCTCAACAATTAACAGCATTGTCTCCTCTTCCAGAGTACCTGGGATCAACTACCAGCAACTATATGGTGGCCCATCTCCAGTTCCAGGGGATCAGACAAACAGACATACAGACAGTGATAAGGATGGCAGGCCTTCCTGGTCTTTCTTTCTTTCTTATCCTTTTTAAAAAAATGTTTATTTATTTATTTATTTATTTATTTATTTATTTATTTATTATATATAAGTACACTGTAGCTGTCTTCAGTCACTCCAGTAGAGGGTGTCAGATTCTGGAGAATCTAAATCCTCTTATAATCTGAATATGATGTACATAAACACAGCCTCACATAAACTTCTAAATATTTAAAGAAGTGTGGGGCCAGTGAAAGGGCTCAACAATTAACCGAATTGTCTCCTCTTCCAGAGAACCTTGGATCAACTACCAGCACTATATGGTGGCCCATCTCCAGTTCCCGGGGAACAGATAGACAGACAGACAGACAGACAGAGATATGGATGGCAGGCCTGCCTGGTCTTTCTTTCTTTCTTATACTTTTTAAAAAATGTTTATTTATTTATTTATTTATTTATGTATTTATTATATATAAGTACACTGTAGCTGTCTTCAGACACTCCAGTAGAGGGTGTCAGATTCTGGAGAATCTAAATCCCTCTTATGGTCTGCATATGATGTACATAAACACAGCCTCACATATACCTCTAAATATTTAAAGATGGGTGGCGCCACTGAAAGGGCTCAACAATTAACAGCATTGTCTCCTCTTCCAGAGTACCTGGGATCAACTACCAGCAACTATATGGTGGCCCATCTCCAGTTCCAGGGGATCAGACGGACAGACATACAGACAGTAATAAGGATGGCAGGCCTGCCTGGTCTTTCTTTCTTTCTTATCCTTTTTAAAAAAATGTTTATTTATATATTTATTTATGTATTTATTAGATATAAGTACACTGTAGCTGTCTTCAGACACTCCAGAAGAGGGTGTCAGATTCTGGAGAATCTAAATCCCTCTTATGGTCTGCATATGATGTACATAAACACAGCCTCACATATACTTCTAATAATTTAAAGATGTGTGGGGCCACTGAGAGGGCTCAACAATTAACAGCATTGTCTCCTCTTTCAGAGAACCTGGGATAAACTACCAGCACCTTATGGTGGCCCATCTCCAGTTCCAGGGGATCAGACAGACAGACAGACAGAGAGACAGAGATAAGGATGGCAGGCCTGCCTGGTCTTTCTTTATTTCTTATACTTTTTAAAAAATGTTTATTTATTTATTTATTTATTTATTTATTTATTTATGTATTTATTAGATATAAGTACACTGTAGCTGTCTTCAGACACTCCAGAAGAGGGTGTCAGATTCTGGAGAATCTAAATCCCTCTTATGGTCTGCATATGATGTACATAAACACAGCCTCACATATACTTCTAAATATTTAAAGATGGGTAGGGCCACTGATAGGGCTCAACAATTAACAGCATTGTCTCCTCTTCCAGAGAACCTGGGATCAACTACCAGCACCTTATGGTGTCCCATCTCCAGTTCCAGTGGATCAGACAGACAGACAGACAGACAGAGAGACAGTGATAAGGATGGCAGGCCTGCCTGGTCTTTCTTTCTTTCTTATCCTTTTTAAAAAATGTTTATTTATTTATTTATTTATTTATTTATTTATTTAGTTAGTTATTATATATAAGAACACTCTAGCTGTCTTCAGTCACTCCAGTAGAGGGTGTCAGATTCTGGAGAATCTAAATCCTCTTATAATCTGAATATGATGTACATAAACACAGCCTCACATAAACTTATAAATATTTAAAGAAGTGTGGGGCCACTGGAAGGGCTAAACAATTAACCGAATTGTCTCCTCTTCCAGAGAACCTTGGATCAACTACCAGCACTATATGGTGGCCCATCTCCAGTTCCCGGGGATCAGATAGACAGACAGACAGACAGACAGAGATATGGATGGCAGGCCTGCCTGGTCTTTCTTTCTTTCTTATACTTTTTAAAAAATGTATATTTATTTATTTATTTATTTATCTATTTATTTTTTAGATATAAGTACACTCTAGCTGTCTTCAGACACTCCAGAAGAGGGTGTCAGATTCTGGAGAATCTAAATCCCTCTTATGGTCTGCATATGATGTACATAAACACAGCCTCACATATACCTCTAAATATTTAAAGATGGATGGCGCCACTGAAAGGGCTCAACAATTAACAGCATTGTCTCCTCTTCCAGAGTACCTGGGATCAACTACCAGCAACTATATGGTGGCCCATCTCCAGTTCCAGGGGATCAGACAGACAGACATACAGACAGTGATAAGGAAGGCAGGCCTGCCTGGTCATTCTTTCTTTCTTATCCTTTTTAAAAAAATGTTTATTTATATATTTATTTATGTATTTATTAGATATAAGTACACTGTAGCTGTCTTCAGACACTCCAGAAGAGTTTGTCAGATTCTGGAGAATCTAAATCCCTCTTATGGTCTGCATATGATGTACATAAACACAGCCTCACATATACTTCTAAAAATTTAAAGATGTGTGGGGCCACTGAGAGGGCTCAAAAATTAACAGCATTTTCTCCTCTTTCAGAGAACCTGGGATAAACTACCAGCACCTTATGGTGGCCCGTCTCCAGTTCCAGGGGATCAGACAGACAGACAGACAGAGAGACAGAGATAAGGATGGCAGGCCTGCCTGGTCATTCTTTATTTCTTATACTTTTTAAAAAATGTTTATTTATTTATTTATTTATTTATTTATTTATTTATTTATTTATTAGATATAAGTACACTATAGCTGTCTTCAGACACTCCAGAAGAGGGTGTCAGATTCTGGAGAATCTAAATCCCTCTTATGGTCTGCATATGATGTACATAAACACAGCCTCACATATACTTCTAAATATTTAAAGATGGGTAGGGCCACTGATAGGGCTCAACAATTAACAGCATTGTCTCCTCTTCCAGAGAACCTGGGATCAACTACCAGCAACTTTATGGTAGCCCAACTCCAGTTCCAGGGGATCAGACAGACAGACAGACAGACAGACAGAGATAAGGATGGCAGGCCTGCCTGGTCTTACATTCTTTCTTATCCTTTTTAAAAAATGTTTATTTATTTATTTATTTATGTATTTATTAGATATAAGTACAATGTAGCTGTCTTCAGTCACTCCAGAAGAGGGTGTCAGATTCTGGAGAATTTATATCCCTCTTATGGTCTGCATATGATGTACATAAACACAGCCTCACATTTACTTCTAAAAATTTAAAGATGTGTGGGGCCAATGAAAGGGATCAACAATTAACAGCATTGTCTCCTCTTATAGAGAACATGGGATCAACTACCAGCAACTATATGGTGGCCCATCTCCAGTTCCAGAGGATCAGACAGACAGACAGACAGACAGATAGAGTTAAGAATGGCAGGCCTGCCTGGTCTCTCTTTCTTTATTATCCTTTTTAAAAAATGTTTATTTGTTTATTTATGAATTTATTAGATATAAGTACACTGTAGCTGTCTTCAGACACTCTAGAAGAGTGTGTCATCTTCTGGAGAATCTAAATCCCTCTTATGGTCTGCATATGATGTACATAAACACAGCCTCACATATACTTCTAAAAATTTAAAGATGGGTGGGGCCACTGAAAGGGCTCAACAATTAACAGCATTGTCTCCTCTTCCAGAGGACCTGGGATCAACTACCAGCAACTATATTGTGGCCCATCTCCAGTTCCAGGGGATCAGACAGACATAGAGACAGACAGACAGACAAGGATTGCAGGCCTGCCTGGTTTTTCTTTCTTTCTTATACATTTTAAAAATGTTTATTTATTTATATATGTATTTCTTAGATATAAGTACACTGTAGCTTTCTTTAGACACTCCAGAGGAGGGTGTCAGATTCTGGAGAATCTAAATCCCTCTTATGGTCTGCATATGATGTACATAAACACAGCCTCACATATACTTCTAAAAATTTAAAGAAGGGTGGGGCCACTCTAAAAGCTCAACAATTAACAGCATTGTCTCCTCTTCCAGAGTATCTGGTATCAACTACCAGCAACTATATGGTGGCCCATCTCCAGTTCCAGGGGATCAGACAGACAGACATACAGACAGTGAAAAGGATGGCAGGCCTGCCTGGTCTCTCTTTGTTTCTTATCCTTTTTAAAAAAATGTTTATTTATATATTTATTTATGTATTTATTAGATATAAGTACACTGTAGCTGTCTTCAGACACTCCAGAAGAGGGTCTCAGATTCTGGAGAATCTAAATCCCTCTTATGGTCTGCATATGATGTACATAAACACAGCCTCACATATACTTCTAAAAATTAAAAATGGGTGGGGCCACTAAAAGGGCTCAACAATTAACAGCATTGTCTCCTCTTCCAGAGAACCTGGGATCAACTACCAGCAACTACAAGGTGGCCCATCTCCAGTTCCAGGGGATCAGACAGACAGACAGACAGACAGAGATTAGGATGGCAGGCCTGCCTGGTCTTTCTTTCTTTCTTATCCTTTTAAAATAATGTTTATTTATTTATTTATATTTATTTATATATGTATTTATTAGATATAAGTACACTGTAGTTGTCTTCAGACACTCCAGAAGAGGGTGTCAGATTCTGGAGAATATAAATCCCTCTTATGGTCTGCATATGATGTACATAAACACAGCCTAACATATACTTCTAAAAATTTAAAGATAGTTGGAGCCACTGAAAGGGCTCAACAATTAACAGCATTGTCTCCTCTTCCAGAGAACCTGGGATCAACTAACAGCAACTATATGGTGGCCCATCTCCAGTTCCAAGGGATCAGACAGACTGACAGACAGACAGACTGACATAGATAAGGATGGCAGGCCTGCCTGGTCTCTCTTTCTTTCTTATCCTTTTTAAAAAATGTTTATTTATTTATTTATATGTTTATTAGATATAAGTACACTGTAGCCGTCTTCAGACACTCCAGAAGAAGTTGTCATATTCTGGAGAATCTAAATCCCTCTTATGGTCTGCATATGATGTACATAAACACAGCCTCACCTTTACTTCTTAAAATTTAAAGGTGGGGGGGGGGCCACTGAAAGGGCTCAGCAATTAACAGCATTATCTCCTCTTACAGAGAACCTGGGATCAACTACCTGCAACTATATGGTGGCCCATCTCCACTCCCAGGGGATCAGACAGACAGACAGACAGACAAGGATAAGGATGGCAGGCCTGCCTGGTCTTTCTTTCTTTCTTATACTTTTTAAAAAAATTGTATTTATTTATGTATTTATTAGATATATGTACACTGTAGCTGTCTTCAGACACTCCAGAAGAGGGTGTCAGATTCTGATGAATCTAAATCCCTCTTCTGGTCTGCATATGATGTACATAAACACAGCCTCACATACACTTCTAAAAATTTAAAGATGGGTAGGGCCACTGATAGGGCTCAACAATTAACAGCATTGTCTCCTCTTCCAGAGAACCTGGCATCAACTACCAGAAACTATATGGTAGCCCATCTCCAGTTCCAGGGGATCAGACAGACAGACAGACAGACAGACAGAGATAAGGATGGCAGGCCTGCCTGGTCTTACTTTCTTTCTTATCCTTTTTAAAAAATGTTTATTTATTTATTTATTTATTTATTTATGTATTTATTATATATAAGTACACTGTAGCTGTCTTCAGACACTCCAGTAGAGGGTGTCAGATTCTGGAGAATCTAAATCCTCTTATAATCTGAATATGATGTACATAAACACAGCTCACATATACTTCTAAATATTTAAAGAAGTGTGGGGTCACTGAAAGTGCTTAACAATTAAGAGCATTGTCTCCACTTCCAGAGAACCTTGGATCAACTACCAGCAACTATATGGTGGCCCATCTCCAGTTCCAGGGGATCAGACAGACAGACAGACAGACAGAGATAAGGATGGCAGGCCTGCCTGGTCTTACTTTCTTTCTTATCCTTTTAAAAAAATGTTTATTTATTTATTTATTTATTTATTTATTTATTTATTACATATAAGTACACTGTAGCTGTCTTCAGACACTCCAGTAGAGGGTGTCAGATTCTGGAGAATCTAAATCCTCTTATAATCTGAATATGATGTACATAAACACAGCCTCACATATACTTCTAAATATTTAAAGAAGTGTGCGGCCACTGAAAGGGCTCAACAATTAAGAGCATTGTCTCCTCTTCCAGAGAACCTTGGATCAACTACCAGCAACTATATGGTGGCCCATCTCCAGTTCCCGGGGATCTGATAGACAGACAGACAGACAGGCAGAGATATGGATGGCAGGCCTGCCTGTTCTTTCTTTCTTATCCTTTTTAAAAAATGTTTATTTATTTATTTATTTATTTATGTATGTATTTAGTAGATATAAGTACACTGTAGCTTTTCAGACACTACAGAAGAGCGTGTCAGATTCTGGAGAATCTAAATCCCTCTTATGGTCTGCATATGATGTACATAAACACAGCCTCACATATACTTCTAAAAATTTAAAGAAGGGTGGGGCCACTCTAAAAGCTCAACAATTAACAGCATTTTCTCCTCTTCCAGAGTTCCTGGGATCAACTACCAGCAACTATATTGTGGCCAATCTCCAGTTCCAGGGGATCAGACAGACAGACATACAGACAGTGCTAAGGATGGCAGGCCTGCCTGGTCTTTCTTTCTTTCTTATCCTTTTTAAAAAAATGTTTATTTATATATTTATTTATGTATTTATTAGATATAAGTACACTGTAGATGTCTTCAGACACTCCAGAAGAGGGTGTCAGATTCTGGAGAATCTAAATCCCTCTTATGGTCTTCATATGATGTACATAAACAAGGCCTCACATATACTTCTAAAAATTTAAAGATGTGTGGGGACAGTGAGAGGGCTCAACAATTAACAGCATTGTCTCCTCTTTCAGAGAACCTGGGATAAACTACCAGCACCTTATGGTGGCCCAACTCCAGTTCCAGTGGATCAGACAGACAGACAGACAGAGAGACAGAGATAAGGATGGCAGGCCTGCCTGGTCTTACTTTATTTCTTATACTTTTTAAAAAATGTTTATTTATTTATTTATTCATTTATTTATGTATTTATTAGATATAAGTACACTGTAGCCGTCTTCAGACACTCCAGAAGAGGGTGTCAGATTCTGGAGATTCTAAATCCCTCTTATGGTTTGAATAAGATGTACATAAACACAGCTCACATATACTTCTAAAAATTAAAAATGGGTGGGGCCACTGAAAGGGCTCAATAATTAACAGCATTGTCTCCTCTTCCAGAGAACGTGGGATCAACTACCAGCACCTACAAGGTGGCCCATCTCCAGTTCCACGGGATCAGACAGACAGACAGACAGAGATAAGGATGGCAGGCCTGCCTGGTCTTTCTTTCTTTCTTATCCTTTTTAAAAAATATTTATTTATTTATTTATTTATTTATTTATTTATTCATGTATTTCTTAGATATAAGTACACTGTAGCTTTCTTTAGACACTCCAGAGGAGGGTGTCAGATTCTGGAGAATGTAAATCCCTCTTATGGTCTGCATATGATGTACATAAACACAGCCTCACATATACTGAGCTGAGGTGTCACAGGCCAACTGCTGGAATTTCTGAGTACCACCTAGATAGAGAAAAGCTATGCTGTGGTTGCTTAATTTATGTATTTTATTATTTCTATTTGTTGTTTTGTTTTGTTTTGTTTGTTTTTAGAGAAGTCCTCAGTCTGTAGCTCTGGCTGACCCAGGACTGCCTACTTGTGTTAATTAGGGTTTCACAGCTGGGAACAGACACCAAGAGCAAGGTAAGGCTTAGAAAACCCTACATTCAGTGGTGGCTCAAGCTCTTAATGAGAGCACTCTGTAGGCAGAGGCAGTCAGTTTCTGAGTTTGAGGCCACCCTGGTGAAAGACAGGGCTAGGGTAGGGGCTAGGGTGAGGAAAGAAAGAAAGAAAAGAAACAAAGAAAGAAGAATAAAAAGTTTTTATAAAAGCTTTATAAAAAGTGTTAAAGTTTTTAAAAATTAAAAAAAAAAATACCAGATCACCATCACACAGCATTGGCTGTCTTCAGGTGTATCCTTTCAGCCTCCAAAACAAAAAACAATGGCTGGCTGTCTTCAGGTATATCCTATTCTCGAGTCTTATTTCCAACCTTAGAGCTGGGCTGAGCTGCCTCATTATGTAATTGCAAACCTTCCTTGGTTTGTCTTTTCCATTTCTAAGACTAACAGGCCTTTTTCTATTTATTGAATATGCTCATGACTGTCCTTTAGATATAGTAAATATAACTGTTGCTTATAAAACTTGTTTTCTAGGAATTTTTAAAGGGCAATGGCAGAGTTTATTTATAAAAAAATATTTTGCATTTATTTATTTGTGTGAAACACGTCAGGAGGTATGATTACCTCCCCTCTCTCTCAACCCCTCTCTCTCCTCTCTCAATGATTGTGTAAGAATGTTTTGCATGTGTATGCTGTGCCCACAGACTCCAGAACAGAGTATTAGATCCCCTGGAACTGGAGATGGGCCACCATATATAATACTGGTAATTGAGCCCAGGTTCTTTGGAAGAGGAGACAATGCTCTTAATTGTTGAGCCCTCTCTGTAGCCACATCTTTCTTTCTTTTTTTTTTTTTTTTGAGTATATGTGAGGCTGTGTTTATATACATCATATGCAGACAATAAGAATGATTTAGATTCTTCAGATTCTGACACCCTCTTCTGGACTGTCTGAAGATAGCTACAGCATACTTAAATATAATAAATAAATAAATCTTTAAAAAGAAAAGGAAAAGTAAAAAAGAAAGAACAGGCCTGCCATATGCATGTTCATAGAGGAAAATGGGAGAGACCCCAATCTAACCTCAGCAGGGTGCTTCCTTCTGGATGGTAGCTCACAGTTTCATCCCAGCAAGACAGGCAAATCATTGAGTTCAAGGACAGTAAGGTTCAGGACAGCCAAGGTTAGGAAGGAAAAGGGTCTATGTTGAGAATACAAACCGACAAAACAACAACTAGGAAAAAGAAGTGACAGTGTAACTTGGGGTAGGGTACCAACAAGAGAAAGCTTTCTGTTACCACTTACAAACACCAGTAGCCTTGCACACTTCTGCCCAGGTCCCTGCCTTCCTTTCTTGGAATTCTAAGGATGCCAGGGGGTGGGGGAATCCAGATTAACTTTTTAAAAACAAAGACTTGGTCTTTGATGTCTATAGGAAGCCCTTCTCAGTGCCTTTAACTACCACTGAACTTTCAGGGCTGTGACTCAACTGTAACAAGGAACAGGGCTAAGAACCTGCAGCCTTTGAAAACAACTATTTTTTTAAAGTGGGGGACACAAATCAGCAGTAGAACCCCTCAGGTTCAGCCATAATACTTGTTAGGGAAAGACACTCAATGTCCGGAGCTGAGGTCTCATGGGTGAACTGCTTCAAGCTCTGAGTATCATTGAAAGAAAGAAAAGATATCATGTGGTTGCTTAATTTATTTATTTTATTATTTCTATTTTTTGTTTTCTTTTGTTTTGTTTTAGCAAAGGCCTCAGTCTGTAGCTATGGCTGACCTAGGACAGACTACATGTGTTAATTAGGGTTTCACAGCTGAGAAACAGACCATACCTATGTAAGACTTAGAAAACCCAACAGTCAGTGGTGGCTCCAGCTCTTAATGAGAGCACTCTGGAGGCAGAGGCAGTCAGTTTCTGAGTTCGAGGCCAGCCTGGTTAAAGACAGGGATAGGCAGGGCTAGGCAAGGCAGGGCTGGGCTAGGCTAGGCTAGGCAAGGGGCTGGGCTAGTCAAGGCAAGGGACTAGGATAGGCTTCTCAAGGGGATAGGCAAGACAGACAGACAGAGAGAAGGACAGACAAGGATGGCAGGCCTGCCTGGTTTTTCTTTCTTTCTTATCCCTTTTAAAAAATGTTTGTTTATTTATTTATTTATTTATTTATGTATTTATTAGATATACGTACACTGTAGCTGTCTTCAGACACTCCAGAAGAGGGTGTCAGATTCTGGAGAATCTATATCCCTCTTATGGTCTGCATATGATGTACATAAACACAGCCTCACATATACTTCTAAAAATTTAAAGAAGGGTGGGGCCACTCTAAAAGCTCAACAATTAACAGCATTGTCTCCTCTTCCAGAGTACCTGGGATCAACTACCAGCAACTATATGGTGGCCCATCTCCAGTTCCAGGGGATCAGACAGACAGACATACAGACAGTGATAAGGATGGCAGGCCTGCCTGGTCTTTCTTTCTTTCTTATCCTTTTTAAAAAAATGTTTGTTTATTTATTTATTTATTTATTTATATATTTATTAGATATAAGTACACTGTAGCTGTCTTCAGACACTCCAGAAGAGGGTGTCAGATTCTGGAGAATCTAAATCCCTCTTATGGTCTTCATATGATGTACATAAACAAGGCCTCACATATACTTCTAAAAATTTAAAGATGTGTGGGGACAGTGAGAGGGCTCAACAATTAACAGCATTGTCTCCTCTTTCAGAGAACCTGGGATAAACTACCAGCACCTTATGGTGGCCCATCTCCAGTTCCAGTGGATCAGACAGACAGACAGACAGAGAGACAGAGATAAGGATGGAAGGCCTGCCTGGTGTTTCTTTATTTCTTATACTTTTTAAAAAATGTTTATTTATTTATTTATTTATGTATTTATTAGATATAAATACACTGTAGCCGTCTTCAGACACTCCAGAAGAGGGTGTCAGATTCTGGAGAATAAATCCCTCTTATGATTTGAATATGATGTACATAAACACAGCCTCACATATACTTCTAAAAATTAAAAATTGGTGGGGCCACTGAAAGGGCTCAACAATTAACAGCATTGTCTCCTCTTCCAGAGAACGTGGGATCAACTACCAGCACCTACAAGATGGCCCATCTCCAGTTCCAGGGGATCAGACAGACAGGCAGACAGAGATAAGGATGGCAGGCCTGCCTGGTCTTTCTTTCTTTCTTATCCTTTTTAAAAAATATTTATTTATTTATTTATTTATTTATTTATTTATTTATGTATTTCTTAGATATAAGTACACTGTAGCTTTCTTTAGACACTCCAGAGGAGGGTGTCAGATTCTGGTAATGTAAATCCCTCTTATGGTCTGCATATGATGTACATAAACACAGCCTCACATATACTGAGCTGAGGTGTCACAGGCCAACTTCTGGAATTTCTGAGTACCACCTAGATAGAGAAAAGCTATGCTGTGGTTGCTTAATTTATGTATTTTATTATTTCTATTTGTTGTTTTGTTTTATTTTATTTGTTTTTAGAGAAGTCCTCAGTCTGTAGCTCTGGCTGACCCAGGACTGCCTACTTGTGTTAATTAGGGTTTCACAGCTGAGAACAGACACCAAGAGCAAGGTAAGGCTTAGAAAACCCTACATTCAGTGGTGGCTCAAGCTCTTAATGAGAGCACTCTGTAGGCAGAGGCAGTCAGTTTCTGAATTTGAGGCCACCCTGGTGAAAGACAGGGCTAGGGTAGGGGCTAGGGTGAGGAAAGAAAGAAAGGAAAGTTTATAATAAAAAGTTTTTATAAAAGTTTTATAAAAAGTGTTAAAGTTTTTAAAAATTCAAAAAAAAATACCAGATCACCATCACACAGCATTGGCTGTCTTCAGGTGTATCCTTTCAGCCTCCAAAACAAAAAACAATGGCTGGCTGTCTTCAGGTGTATCCTATTCTCGAGTCTTATTTCCAACCTTAGAGCTGGGCTGAGCTGCCTCATTATGTAATTGCAAACCTTCCTTGGTTTGTCTTTTCCATTTCTAAGACTAACAGGCCTTTTTCTATTTATTGAATATGCTCATGACTGTCCTTTAGATATAGTAAATATAACTGTTGCTTATAAAACTTGTTTTCTAGGAATTTTTAAAGGGCAATGGCAGAGTTTATTTATAAAAAAATATTTTGCATTTATTCATTTGTGTAAGTGATGAAGCTCAGGTCTTCAAACTCGTCAGGAGGTATGATTACCTCCCCTCTCTCTCAACCCCTCTCTCTCCTCTCTCAATGATTGTGTAAGAATGTTTTGCATGTGTATGCTGTGCCCACAGACTCCAGAACAGAGTATTAGATCCCCTGGAACTGGAGATGGGCCACCATATATAATACTGGTAATTGAGCACAGGTTCTCTGGAAGAGGAGACAATGCTCTTAATTGTTGAGCCCTCTCTGTAGCCACATCTTTCTTTTTCTTTTTTTTTTTTTTGAGTATGTGTGAGGCTGTGTTTATATATATCATATGCAGACAATAAGAATGATTTAGATTCTTCAGAATCTGACACCCTCTTCTGGACTGTCTGAAGATAGCTACAGCATACTTAAATATAATAAATAAATAAATCTTTAAAAAGAAAGGGAAAAGTAAAAAAGAAAGATCAGGCCTGCCATATGCATGTTCATAGAGGAAAATGGAAGAGACCCCAATCTAACCTCAGCAGGGTGCTTCCTTCTGGATGGTAGCTCACAGTTTCATCCCAGCAAGACAGGCAAATCACTGAGTTCAAGGACAGTAAGGTTCAGGACAGCCAAGGTTAGGAAGGAAAGGGGTCTATGTTGAGAATACAAACCGACAAAACAATTACTAGGAAAAAGAAGTGACAGTGTAACTTGGGGTAGGGTACCAACAAGAGAAAGCTTTCTGTTACCACTTACAAACACCAGTAGCCTTGCACCCTTCTGCCCAGGTCCCTGCCTTCCTTTCTAGGAATTCTAAGGATGCCAGGGTGTGGGGGAATCCAGATTAACTTTTTAAAAACAAAGACTTGGTCTTTGATGTCTATAGGAAGCCCTTCTCAGTGCCTTTAACTACCACTGAACTTTCAGGGCTGTGACTCAACTGTAACAAGGAACAGGGCTAAGAACCTGCAGCCTTTGAAAACAACTATTTTTTTTAAGTGGGGGACACAAATCAGCAGTAGAACCACTCAGGTTCAGCCATAATACTTGTTAGGGAAAGAGCCTAAATGTCCTGAGCTGAGGTCTCATGGGTGAACTGCTTCAAGCTCTGAGTATCATTGAAAGAAAGAAAAGATATCATGTGGTTGCTTAATTTATTTATTTTATTATTTCATTTTTTGTTTTCTTTTGTTTTGTTTTAGCAAAGGCCTCAGTCTGTAGCTATGGCTGACCTAGGACAGACTACATGTGTTAATTAGGGTTTCACAGCTGAGAAACAGACCATACCTATGTAAGACTTAGAAAACCCAACAGTCAGTGGTGGCTCGAGCTCTTGATGAGAGCACTCTGGAGGCAGAGGCAGTCAGTTTCTGAGTTCGAGGCCAGCCTGGTTAAAGACGGGGATAGGCAGGGCTAGGCAAGGCAAGGCTGGGCTAGGCTAGGCTAGGCAAGGGGCTGGGCTAGTCAAGGCAAGGGACTAGGCTAGGCTACTCAAGGGGCTAGGCAAGACAGACAGACAGAGAGAAGGACAGACAAGGATGGCAGGAATGCCTGGTTTTTCTTTCTTTCTTATCCCTTTTAAAAAATGTTTGTTTATTTATTTATTTATTTATTTATGTATTTATTAGATATACGTACACTGTAGCTGTCTTCAAACACTCCCGAAGAGGGTGTCAGATTCTGGAGAATCTATATCCCTCTTATGGTCTGCATATGATGTATATGAACACAGCCTCACATATACTTCTAAAAATTTAAAGATGGGTGGGGCCACTGAAAGGGCTCAACAATTAACAGCACTGACTCCTCTTCCAGAGAACCTGGGATCAACTACCAGCAATTATATGGTGGCCCATCTCCAGTTCCAGGGGATCAGACAGACAGACAGACAGACAAGGATGGCAGGCCTGCCTGGTCTCTCTTTCTTTATTATCCTTTTTTAAAAATGTTTATTTGTTTATTTATGAATTTATTAGATATAAGTACACTGTAGCTGTCTTCAGACACTCCAAAAGAGGGTGTCAGATTCTGGAGAATCTAAATCCCTCTTATGGTCTGCATATTCGGTACATAAACACAGCCTTGCATATACTTCTAAAAATTTAAAGATGGGTGGGGCCACTGAAAGGGCTCAACAATTAACAGCATTGTCTCCTCTTCCAGAGAACCTTGGATAAACTACCAGCAACTATATGGTGGCCCATCTCCAGTTCCAGGGTATCAGACAGACACACACAGACAGAGATAAGGATGGAGGCCTGCCTGGTCTTTCTTTCTTTCTTATACTTTTAAAAAATGTTTATTTATTTATTTATTTATTTATTTATTTATTAGATATAAGTACACTGTAGCTGTCTTCAGACTCTCCAGAAAAGGGTGTCAGATTCTGGAGAATCTATATCCCTCTTATGGTCTGCATATGATGTACATAAACACAGCCTCACATATACTTCTAAAAATTTAAAGATGGTTGGGGCCACTGAAAGGGCTCAACAATTAACAGCATTGTCTTCTCTTCCAGAGGACCAGGGATCAACTACCAGCAACTATATTGTGGCCCATCTCCAGTTCCAGGCGATCAGACAGACATATATACACACAGACAGACAAGGATTGCAGGCCTGCCTGGTTTTTCTTTCTTTCTTATACATTTTAAAAATGTTTATTTATATATATATATATTTATTAGATATAAGTACACTGTAGCTGTCTTCAGACACTTCAGAAGAGGGTGTCATATTCTGGAGAATCTAAATCCCTCTTATGGTCTGCATATGATGTACACAAACACAGCCTCACATATACTTCTAAAAATTTAAAGATGGGTGGGCCCACTGAAAGGGCTCAACAATTAACACCATTGTCTCTTCTTCCAGAGAACCTGGGATCAACTACCAGCACCTAAAAGGTGGCCCATCTCCAGTTCCAGGCGATCAGACAGACAGACAGACTGACAGAGGTAAGGATGGAGGCCTGCCTGGTCTTTCTTTCTTTCTTATACTTTTAAAAAAATGTTTATTTATTTATTTATTTATTTATTTATTTATTTATTTATTTATGTATTTATTAGATATAAGTACACTGTAGCTGTCTTCAGACACTCTAGAAGAGGGTGTCATCTTCTGGAGAATCTAAATCGCTCTTATGGTCTGCATATGATGTACATAAACACAGCCTCACATATACTTCTAAATATTTAAAGATGGGTGGGCCCACTGAAAGGGCTCAACAATTAACACCATTGTCTCCTCTTCCAGAGAACGTGGGATCAACTACCAGCAACTATGTGGTGGCCCATCTCCAGTTGCAGGGGATCAGACAGACAGACAGACAGACAGAGATAAGGATGGCAGGCCTGCCTGATTTTTGTCTCTTTCTTATCCTTTTTAAAATTGTTTATTTATTTATTTATTCATTAATTAATTTATTTATTTATTTATTTATGTATTTATTAGATATAAGTACACTGTAGCTGTCTTCAGACTCTCCAGAAGAGGGTGTCAGATTCTGGAGAATCTATATCCCTCTTATGGTCTGCATATGATGTACATAAACACAGCATCACATATACTTCTAAAAATTTAAAGATGGTTGGGGCCACTGAAAGGGCTCAACAATTAACAGCATTGTCTCCTCTTCCAGAGGACCTGGGATCAACTACCAGCAACTATATTGTGGCCCATCTCCAGTTCCAGGCGATCAGACAGACAGACATACAGACAGACAGACAAGGATTGCAGGCCTTCCTGGTTTTGCTTTCTTCTTATACATTTTAAAAATGTTTATTTATTTATATATATATTTATCAGATATAAGTACACTGTAGCTGTCTTCAGACACTTCAGAAGAGGGTGTCATATTCTGGAGAATCTAAATCCCTCTTATGGACTGCATATGATGTACATAAACACAGCCTCACATATACTTCTAAAAATTTAAAGAAGGGTGGGGTCACTCTAAAAGCTCAACAATTAACAGCATTGTCTCCTCTTCCAGAGTACCTGGGATCAACTACCAGCAACTATATGGTGGTTCATCTCCAGTTCCAGAGGATCAGACAGACAGACATACAGACAGTGATAAGGATGGCAGGCCTGCCTGGTCTTTCTTTCTTTCTTATCCTTTTTAAAAAAATGTTTATTTATATATTTATTTATGTATTTATTAGATATAAGTACACTGTAGCTGTCTTCAGACACTCCAGAAGAGGGTGTCAGATTCTGGAGAATCTAAATCCCTCTTATGGTCTGTATATGATGTACATAAACAAAGCCTCACATATACTTCTAAAAATTTAAAGATGTGTGGGGCCACTGAGAGGGCTCAACAATTAACAGCATTGTCTCCTCTTTCAGAGAACCTGGGATAAACTACCAGCACCTTATGGTGGCCCATCTCCAGTTCCAGTGGATCAGACAGACAGACAGAGAGACAGAGAGACAGAGATAAGGATGGCAGGTCTGCCTGGTCTTTCTTTATTTCTTATACTTTTTAAAAAATGTTTATTTATTTATTTATTTATGTATTTATTAGATATAAGTACACTGTAGCCGTCTTCAGACACTCCAGAAGAGGGTGTCAGATTCTAGAGAATCTAAATCCCTCTTATGGTCTGAATATGATGTACATAAACACAGCCTCACATATACTTCTAAAAATTATAAATAGGTGGGGCCACTGAAAGGACTCAACAATTAACAGCATTGTCTCCTCTTCCAGAGAACCTGGGATCAACTACCAGCACCTAAAAGGTGGCCCATCTCCAGTTCCAGGGGATCAGACAGACAGACAGACAGACAGTGATAAGGATGGCAGGCCTGCCTGGTCTATCTTTCTTTCTTATCCTTTTTAAAAAAAATGTTTATTTATTTATTTATTTATTTATTTATTTATTATTAGATATAAGTACACTGTAGCTGTTCAGACACTCCAGAAGAGGGTGTCAGATTCTGGAGAATCTAAATCCCTCTTATGGTCTGCATATGATGTACATAAACACAGCCTCACATATACTTCTAAAAATTAAAGAAAGGTGGGGCCACTCTAAAAGCTCAACAATTAACAGCATTGTCTCCTCTTCCAGAGTACCTGGGATCAACTACCAGCAACTATATGGTGTCCCATCTCCAGTTCCAGGGGATCAGACAGACAGACATACAGACAGTGATAAGGATGGCAGGCCTGCCTGGTCTTTCTTTCTTTCTTATCCTTTTTAAAAAAAAATGTTTATTTATTTATTTATTTATGTATTTATTAGATATAAGTACACTGTAGCTGTCTTCAGACACTCCAGAAGAGGGTGTCAGATTCTGGAGAATCTAAATCCCTCTTATGGTCTGCATATGATGTACATAAACAGAGCCTCACATATACTTCTAAAAATTTAAAGATGTGTGGGGCCACTGAGAGGGCTCAACAATTGACAGCATTGTCTCCTCTTTCAGAGAACCTGGGATAAACTACCAGCACCTTATGGTGGCCCATCTCCAGTTCCAGTGGATCAGACAGACAGACAGACAGACAGAGAGACAGAGATAAGGATGGCAGGTCTGCCTGGACTTTCTATATTTCTTATACTTTTTAAAAAATGTTTATTTATTTATTTATTTATTTATGTATGTATTTATTAGATATGAGTACATTGTAGCCGTCTTCAGACACTCCAGAAGAGGGTGTCAGATTCTAGAGAATCTAAATCCCTCTTATGGTCTGAATATGATGTACATAAACACAGCCTCACATATACGTCTAAAAATTATAAATAGGTGGGGCCACTGAAAGGACTCAACAATTAACAGCATTGTCTCCTCTTCCAGAGAACCTGGGATCAACTACCAGCACCTAAAAGGTGGCCCATCTCCAGTTCCAGGGGATCAGACAGACAGACAGACAGACAGTGATAAGGATGGCAGGCCTGCCTGGTCTTTCTTTCTTTCTTATCCTTTTTTTAAAAAAATGTTTATTTATTTATTTATTTATTTATTTATTTATTTATTTATTTATTTATTATTAGATATAAGTACACTGTAGCTGTTCAGACACTCCAGAAGAGGGTGTCAGATTCTGGAGAATCTAAATCTCTCTTATGGTCTGCATATGATGTACATAAACACAGCCTCACATATACTTCTAAAAATTTAAAAAGGGTTGGAGCACTCTAAAAGCTCAACAATTAACAGCATTGTCTCCTCTTCCAGAGTACTTGGGATCAGCTACCAGCAACTATATGGTGGCCCATCTCCAGTTCCAGGGGATCAGACAGACAGACATACAGACAGTGATAAGGATGGCAGGCCTGCCTGGTCATTCTTTCTTTCTTATCCTTTTCAAAAAATGTTTATTTATTTATTTATTTATGTATTTATTAGATATAAGTACACTGTAGCTGTCTTCAGACACCCCAGAAGAGGGTGTCAGATTCTGGAGAATCTAAATCCCTCTTATGGTCTGCATATGATGTACATAAACACAGCCTCACATATACTTCTAAAAATTTAAAGATGTGTGGGGCCAATGAGAGGGCTCAACAAGGAACAGCATTGTCTCCTCTTTCAGAAACCTGGGATAAACTACCAGCACCTTATGGTGGCCCATCTCCAGTTCCAGTGGATCAGACAGACAGACAGACAGACAGAGAGACAGAGATATGGATGGCAGGCCTGCCTGGTCTTTCTTTATTTCTTATACTTTTTAAAAAATGTTTGTTTATTTATTTATTTATTTATTTATTTATTTATTTATTTATTAGATATAAGTACACTGTAGCCGTCTTCAGACACTCCAGAAGAGGGTGTCATATTCTAGAGAATCTAAATCCCTCTTATGGTCTGAATATGATGTACATAAACACAGCCTCACATATACTTCTAAAAATTATAAATATGTGGGGCCACTGAAAGCACTCAACAATTAACAGCATTGTCTCCTCTTCTAGAGAACCTGGGATCAACTACCAGCACCTAAAAGGTGGCCCATCTCCAGTTCCAGGGGATCAGACAGACAGAGAGACAGACAGTGATAAGGATGGCAGGCCTGCCTGGTCTTTCTTTCTTATCCTTTTTTTAAAAAAATGTTTATTTATTTATTTATTTATTTATTTATTTATTCATTTATTATTAAATATAAGTACACTGTAGATGTTCAGACACTCCAGAAGAGGGTGTCATATTCTGGAGAATCTAAATCCCACTTATGGTATGCATATGATGTACATAAACACAGCCTCACATATACTTCTAAAAATTTAAAGAAGGGTGGGGCCACTCTAAAAGCTCAACAATTAACAGCATTGTCTCCTCTTCCAGAGTACCTGGGATCAACTACCAGCAACTATATGGTGGCCCATCTCCAGTTCCAGGGATCAGACAGAGAGACATACAGACAGTGATAAGGATGGCAGGCCTGCCTGGTCTTTCTTTCTTTCTTATCCTTTTTAAAAAAATGTTTATTTATATATTTATTTATGTATTTATTAGATATATGTACACTGTAGCTGCTTTCAGACACTCCAGAAGAGGGTGTCAGATTCTGGAGAATCTAAATCCCTGTTATGGTCTGCATATGATGTACATAAACACAGCCTCGCATATACTTCTAAAAATTTAAAGATGTGTGGGGCCACTGAGAGGGCTCAACAATTAACAGCATTGTCTCCTCTTTCAGAGAACCTGGAATAAACTACCAGCACCTTATGGTGGCCCATCTCCAGTTCCAGTGGATCAGACAGACAGACAGACAGACAGAGAGACAGAGATAAGGATGGCAGGCCTGCCTGGTCTTTCTTTATTTCTTATACTTTTTAAAAATTGTTTATTTATTTATTTATTTATTTATTTATTTATTTATTTATGTATTTATTAGATATAAGTACACTGTAGCCGTCTTCAGACACTCCAGAAGAGGGTGTCAGATTCTAGAGAATCTAAATCCTCTTATGGTCTGAATATGATGTACATAAACACAGCCTCACATATACGTCTAAAAATTATAAATAGGTGGGGCCACTGAAAGGACTCAACAATTAACAGCATTGTCTCCTCTTCCAGAGAACCTGGGATCAACTACCAGCACCTAAAAGGTGGCCCATCTTCAGTTCCAGGGGATCAGACAGACAGACAGACAGACAGTGATAAGGATGGCAGGCCTGCCTGGTCTTTCTTTCTTTCTTATCCTTTTTTTAAAAAAAATGTTCGTTTATTTATTTATTTATTTATTTATTTATTTATTTATTAGATATAAGTACACTGTAGCTGTTCAGACACTCCAGAAGAGGGTGTCAGATTCTGGAGAATCTAAATCCCTCTTATGGTCTGCATATGATGTACATAAACACAGCCTCACATATACTTCTAAAAATTTAAAGAAGGGTGGGGCCACTCTAAAAGCTCAACAATTAACAGCATTGTCTCCTCTTCCAGAGTACCTGGGATCAACTACCAGCAACTATATGGTGGCCCATCTCCAGTTCCAGGGGATCAGATAGACAGACATACAGACAGTGATAAGGATGGCAGGCCTGCCTGGTCTTTCTTTCTTTCTTATCCTTTTAAAAAAATGTTTATTTATATATTCATGTATGTATTTATTAGATATATGTACACTGTAGCTGTCTTTAGACACTCCAGAAGAGGGTGTCAGATTCTGGAGAATCTAAATCCCTCTTATGGTCTGCATATTCGGTACATAAACACAGCCTTGCATGTACTTCTAAAAATTTAAAGATGTGTGGGGCCACTGAGAGGGCTCAACAATTAACAGCATTGTCTCCTCTTTCAGAGAACCTGGGATAAACTACCAGCACCTTATGGTGGCCCATCTCCAGTTCCAGGGGATCAGACAGACAGACAGACAGAGAGACAGAGATATGGATGGCAGGCCTGACTGCTCTTTCTTTATTTCTTATATTTAAAAAAAAATGTTTATATTTTATTTATTTATTTATTTATTTATTTATTTATTTATTTATTTATTAGATATAAGTACACTGTAGCCGTCTTCAGACACTCCAGAAGAGGGTGTCAGATTCTAGAGAATCTAAATCCCTCTTATGGTCTGAATATGATGTACATAAACACAGCCTCACATATACTTCTAAAAATTATAAATAGGTGGGGCCACTGAAAGGACTCAACAATTTACAGCATTGTCTCCTCTTCCAGAGAACCTGGGATCAACTACCAGCACCTAAAAGGTGGCCCATCCCCAGTTCCAGGGGATCAGACAGAAAGACAGACAGACAGTGATAAGGATGGCAGGCCTGCCTGGTCTTTCTTTCTTTCTTATCCTTTTTTTAAAAAAATGTTCGTTTATTTATTTATTTATTTATTTATTTATTTATTTATTATTAGATATAAGTACACTGTAGCTGTTCAGACACTCCAGAAGAGGGTGTCAGATTCTGGAGAATCTAAATCCCTCTTATGGTCTGCATATGATGTACATAAACAGAGCCTCACATATACTTCTAAAAATTTAAAGATGTGTGGGGCCACTGAGAGGGCTCAACAATTAACAGCATTGTCTCCTCTTTCAGAGAACCTGGGATAAACTACCAGCACCTTATGGTGGCCCATCTCCAGTTCCAGTGGATCAGACAGACAGACAGACAGACAGAGAGACAGAGATAAGGATGGCAGGTCTGCCTGGTCTTTCTATATTTCTTATACTTTTTAAAAAATGTTTATTTATTTATTTATTTATTTATTTATTTATTTATTTATGTATTTATTAGATATGAGTACATTGTAGCCGTCTTCAGACACTCCAGAAGAGGGTGTCAGATTCTAGAGAATCTAAATCCCTCTTATGGTCTGAATATGATGTACATAAACACAGCCTCACATATACGTCTAAAAATTATAAATAGGTGGGGCCACTGAAAGGACTCAACAATTAACAGCATTGTCTCCTCTTCCAGAGAACCTGGGATCAACTACCAGCACCTAAAAGGTGGCCCATCTCCAGTTCCAGGGGATCAGACAGACAGACAGACAGACAGTGATAAGGATGGCAGGCCTGCCTGGTCTTTCTTTCTTTCTTATCCTTTTTTTAAAAAAATGTTTATTTATTTATTTATTTATTTATTTATTTATTATTAGATATAAGTACACTGTAGCTGTTCAGACACTCCAGAAGAGGGTTTCAGATTCTGGAGAATCTAAATCTCTCTTATGGTCTGCATATGATGTACATAAACACAGCCTCACATATACTTCTAAAAATTTAAAAAGGGTTGGAGCACTCTAAAAGCTCAACAATTAACAGCATTGTCTCCTCTTCCAGAGTACTTGGGATCAGCTACCAGCAACTATATGGTGGCCCATCTCCAGTTCCAGGGGATCAGACAGACAGACATACAGACAGTGATAAGGATGGCAGGCCTGCCTGGTCATTCTTTCTTTCTTATCCTTTTCAAAAAATGTTTATTTATATATTTATTTATGTATTTATTAGATATAAGTACACTGTAGCTGTCTTCAGACACCCCAGAAGAGGGTGTCAGATTCTGGAGAATCTAAATCCCTCTTATGGTCTGCATATGATGTACATAAACACAGCCTCACATATACTTCTAAAAATTTAAAGATGTGTGGGGCCAATGAGAGGGCTCAACAAGTAACAGCATTGTCTCCTCTTTCAGAAACCTGGGATAAACTACCAGCACCTTATGGTGGCCCATCTCCAGTTCCAGTGGATCAGACAGACAGACAGACAGACAGAGAGACAGAGATAAGGATGGCAGGCCTGCCTGGTCTTTCTTTATTTCTTATACTTTTTAAAAAATGTTTGTTTATTTATTTATTTATTTATTTATTTATTTATTTATTTATTAGATATAAGTACACTGTAGCCGTCTTCAGACACTCCAGAAGAGGGTGTCATATTCTAGAGAATCTAAATCCCTCTTATGGTCTGAATATGATGTACATAAACACAGCCTCACATATACTTCTAAAAATTATAAATATGTGGGGCCACTGAAAGCACTCAACAATTAACAGCATTGTCTCCTCTTCTAGAGAACCTGGGATCAACTACCAGCACCTAAAAGGTGGCCCATCTCCAGTTCCAGGGGATCAGACAGACAGAGAGACAGACAGTGATAAGGATGGCAGGCCTGCCTGGTCTTTCTTTCTTATCCTTTTTTTAAAAAAATGTTTATTTATTTATTTATTTATTTATTTATTTATTCATTTATTATTAAATATAAGTACAATGTAGATGTTCAGACACTCCAGAAGAGGGTGTCATATTCTGGAGAATCTAAATCCCACTTATGGTATGCATATGATGTACATAAACACAGCCTCACATATACTTCTAAAAATTTAAAGAAGGGTGGGGCCACTCTAAAAGCTCAACAATTAACAGCATTGTCTCCTCTTCCAGAGTACCTGGGATCAACTACCAGCAACTATATGGTGGCCCATCTCCAGTTCCAGGGGATCAGACAGAGAGACATACAGACAGTGATAAGGATGGCAGGCCTGCCTGGTCTTTCTTTCTTTCTTATCCTTTTTAAAAAAATGTTTATTTATATATTTATTTATGTATTTATTAGATATATGTACACTGTAGCTGCTTTCAGACACTCCAGAAGAGGGTGTCAGATTCTGGAGAATCTAAATCCCTGTTATGGTCTGCATATGATGTACATAAACACAGCCTCGCATATACTTCTAAAAATTTAAAGATGTGTGGGGCCACTGAGAGGGCTCAACAATTAACAGCATTGTCTCCTCTTTCAGAGAACCTGGAATAAACTACCAGCACCTTATGGTGGCCCATCTCCAGTTCCAGTGGATCAGACAGACAGACAGACAGACAGAGAGACAGAGATAAGGATGGCAGGCCTGCCTGGTCTTTCTTTATTTTTTATACTTTTTAAAAATTGTTTATTTATTTATTTATTTATTTATTTATTTATGTATTTATTAGATATAAGTACACTGTAGCCGTCTTCAGACACTCCAGAAGAGGGTGTCAGATTCTAGAGAATCTAAATCCCTCTTATGGTCTGAATATGATGTACATAAACACAGCCTCACATATACGTCTAAAAATTATAAATAGGTGGGGCCACTGAAAGGACTCAACAATTAACAGCATTGTCTCCTCTTCCAGAGAACCTGGGATCAACTACCAGCACCTAAAAGGTGGCCCATCTACAGTTCCAGGGGATCAGACAGACAGACAGACAGACAGTGATAAGGATGGCAGGCCTGCCTGGTCTTTCTTTCTTTCTTATCCTTTTTTTAAAAAAATGTTCGTTTATTTATTTATTTATTTATTTATTTATTAGATATAAGTACACTGTAGCTGTTCAGACACTCCAGAAGAGGGTGTCAGATTCTGGAGAATCTAAATCCCTCTTATGGTCTGCATATGATGTACATAAACACAGCCTCACATATACTTCTAAAAATTTAAAGAAGGGTGGGGCCACTCTAAAAGCTCAACAATTAACAGCATTGTCTCCTCTTCCAGAGTACCTGGGATCAACTACCAGCAACTATATGGTGGCCCATCTCCAGTTCCAGGGGATCAGATAGACAGACATACAGACAGTGATAAGGATGGCAGGCCTGCCTGGTCTTTCTTTCTTTCTTATCCTTTTAAAAAAAATGTTTATTTATATATTCATGTATGTATTTATTAGATATATGTACACTGTAGCTGTCTTCAGACACTCCAGAAGAGGGTGTCAGATTCTGGAGAATCTAAATCCCTCTTATGGTCTGCATATTCGGTACATAAACACAGCCTTTCATGTACTTCTAAAAATTTAAAGATGTGTGGGGCCACTGAGAGGGCTCAACAATTAACAGCATTGTCTCCTCTTTCAGAGAACCTGGGATAAACTACCAGCACCTTATGGTGGCCCATCTCCAGTTCCAGGGGATCAGACAGACAGACAGACAGAGAGACAGAGATATGGATGGCAGGCCTGCCTGGTCTTTCTTTATTTCTTATATTTTAAAAAAAATGTTTATATTTTATTTATTTATTTATTTATTTATTTATTTATTTATTTATTTATTTATTTATTTATTAGATATAAGTACACTGTAGCCGTCTTAAAACACTCCAGAAGAGGGTGTCAGATTCTAGAGAATCTAAATCCCTCTTATGGTCTGAATATGATGTACATAAACACAGCCTCACATATACTTCTAAAAATTATAAATAGGTGGGGCCACTGAAAGGACTCAACAATTTACAGCATTGTCTCCTCTTCCAGAGAACCTGGGATCAACTACCAGCACCTAAAAGGTGGCCCATCTCCAGTTCCAGGGGATCAGACAGAAAGACATACAGACAGTGATAAGGATGGCAGGCCTGCCTGGTCTTTCTTTCTTTCTTATCCTTTTTTTAAAAAAATGTTCGTTTATTTATTTATTTATTTATTTATTTATTTATTTATTTATTTATTTATTATTAGATATAAGTACACTGTAGCTGTTCAGACACTCCAGAAGAGGGTGTCAGATTCTGGAGAATCTAAATCCCTCTTATGGTCTGCATATGATGTACATAAACACAGCCTCACATATACTTCTAAAAATTTATAGAAGTGTGGGGCCACTCTAAAAGCTCAACAATTAACAGCATTGTCTCCTCTTCCAGAGTACCTGGGATCAACTAACAGCAACTATATGGTGGCCCATCTCCAGTTCCAGGGGATCAGACAGACAGACATACAGACAGTGATAAGGATGGCAGGCCTGCCTGGTCTTTCTTTCTTTCTTATCCTTTTTAAAAAAATGTTTATTTATATATTTATTTATGTATTTATTAGATATATGTACACTGTAGCTGCTTTCAGACACTCCAGAAGAGGGTGTCAGATTCTGGAGAATCTAAATCCCTGTTATGGTCTGCATATGATGTACATAAACACAGCCTCGCATATACTTCTAAAAATTTAAAGATGTGTGGGGCCACTGAGAGGGCTCAACAATTAACAGCATTGTCTCCTCTTTCAGAGAACCTGGGATAAACTACCAGCACCTTATGGTGGCCCATCTCCAGTTCCCGTGGATCAGACAGACAGACAGACAGACAGAGAGACAGAGATAAGGATGGCAGGCCTGCCTGGTCTTTCTTTATTTCTTATACTTTTTAAAAATTGTTTATTTATTTATTTATTTATTTATTTATTTATTAGATATAAGTAGACTGTAGCCGTCTTAGACACTCCAGAAGAGGGTGTCAGATTCTAGAGAATCTAAATCCCTCTTATGGTCTGAATATGATGTACATAAACACAGCCTAACATATACGTCTAAAAATTATAAATAGGTGGGGCCACTGAAAGGACTCAACAATTAACAGCATTGTCTCCTCTTCCAGAGAACCTGGGATCAACTACCAGCACCTAAAAGGTGGCCCATCTCCAGTTCCAGGGGATCAGACAGACAGACAGACAGACAGTGATAAGGATGGCAGGCCTGCCTGGTCTTTCTTTCTTTCTTATCCTTTTTTTAAAAAAATGTTCGTTTATTTATTTATTTATTTATTTATTTATTTATTTATTATTAGATATAAGTACACTGTAGCTGTTCAGACACTCCAGAAGAGGGTGTCAGATTCTGGAGAATCTAAATCCCTCTTATGGTCTGCATATGATGTACATAAACACAGCCTCACATATACTTCTAAAAATTTATAGAAGGGTGGGGCCACTCTAAAAGCTCAACAATTAACAGCATTGTCTCCTCTTCCAGAGTACCTGGGATCAACTAATAGCAACTATATGGTGGCCCATCTCCAGTTCCAGGGGATCAGACAGACAGACATACAGACAGTGATAAGGATGGCAGGCCTGCCTGGTCTTTCTTTCTTTCTTATCCTTTTTAAAAAAATGTTTATTTATATATTTATTTATGTATTTATTAGATATATGTACACTGTAGCTGCTTTCAGACACTCCAGAAGAGGGTGTCAGATTCTGGAGAATCTAAATCCCTGTTATGGTCTGCATATGATGTACATAAACACAGCCTCGCATATACTTCTAAAAATTTAAAGATGTGTGGGGCCACTGAGAGGGCTCAACAATTAACAGCATTGTCTCCTCTTTCAGAGAACCTGGGATAAACTACCAGCACCTTATGGTGGCCCATCTCCAGTTCCAGTGGATCAGACAGACAGACAGACAGACAGAGAGACAGATAAGGATGGCAGGCCTGCCTGGTCTTTCTTTATTTCTTATACTTTCTAAAAAATGTTAATTTATTTATTTATTTATTTATTTATTTATTTATTTATTTATGTATTTATTAGATATAAGTACACTGTAGCCGTCTTCAGACACTCCAGAAGAGGGTGTCAGATTCTAGAGAATCTAAATCCCTCTTATGGTCTGAATATGATGTACATAAACACAGCCTCACATATACTTCTAAAAATTATAAATAGGTGGGGCCACTGAAAGGACTCAACAATTAACAGCATTGTCTCCTCTTCCAGAGAAACTGGGATCAACTACCAGCACCTAAAATGTGGCCCATCTCCAGTTCCAGGGGATAAGACAGACAGACAGACAGACAGACAGTGATAAGGATTTCAGGCCTGCCTGGTCTTTCTTTCTTTCTTATCCTTTTTTTAAAAAAATGTTTATTTATTTATTTATTTATTTATTTATTTATTTATTTATTTATTTATTTATTATTAGATATAAGTACACTGTAGCTGTTCAGACACTCCAGAAGAGGGTGTCAGATTCTGGAGAATCTAAATCCCTCTTATGGTCTGCATATGATGTACATAAACACAGCCTCACATATACTTCTAAAAATTTAAAGAAGGGTGGGGCCACTCTAAAAGCTCAACAATTAACAGCATTGTCTCCTCTTCCAGAGGACCTGGGATCAAATACCAGCAACTATATGGTGGCCCATCTCCAGTTCCGGGGGATCAGAAAGACAGACATACAGACAGTGATAAGGATGGCAGGCCTGCCTGGTCTTTCTTTCTTTATTATCCTTTTTAAAAAAATGTTTATTTATATATTTATTTATGTATTTATTAGATATAAGTACACCGTAGCTGTCTTCAGACACTCCAGAAGAGGGTGTCAGATTCTGGAGAATCTAAATCCCTTTTATGGTCTGCATATGATGTACATAAACACATCCTCACATATACTTCTAAAAATTTAAAGCTGTGTGGGGCCACTGAAAGGGCTCAACAATTAACAGCATTGTCTCCTCTTTCAGAGAACCTGGGATAAACTACCAGCACCTTATGGTGGTCCATCTCCAGTTCCAGTGGATCAGACAGACAGACAGACAGAGAGACAGAGATATGGATGGCAGGCCTGACTGGTCTTTCTTTATTTCTTATACTTTTTAAAAAATGTTTATTTATTCATTTATTTATTTATTTATGTGTTTATTAGATATAAGTACACTGTAGCCGTCTTCAGACACTCCAGAAGATGGTGTCAGATTCTGGAGAATCTAAATCCCTCTTATGGTCTGAATATGATGTACATAAACACAGCCTCACATATACTTGTAAAAATTAAAAATGGGTGGGGCCACTGGAAGGGCTCAACAATTAACAGCATTGTCTCCTCTTCCAGAGAAACTGGGATCAACTACCAGCACATACAAGGTGGCCCATCTCCAGTTCCAGGGGATCAGACAGACAGACAGACAGACAGAGATAAGTATGGCAGGCCTGCTTTGTCTTCCTTTCTTTCTTTCTTATCCTTTTAAAATAATGTTTATTTATTTATTTATTTATTTATTTATTTATTTATTTATATATGTATGTATTCATTAGATATAAGTACACTATAGTTGTCTTCAGACAATCCAGAAGAGGGTGTCAGATACTGGAGAATCTAAATCCCTCTTATGGTCTGCATATGATGTACATAAACACAGCCTAACATATACTTCTAAAAATTTAAAGATAGGTGGAGCCACTGAAAGGGCTCAACAATTAATAGCATTGTCTCCTCTTCCAGAGAACCTGGGATCAACTAACAGCAACTATATGGTGGCCCATCTACAGTTCCAAGGGATCAGACAGTCTGACAGACAGACAGACTGACAGAGATTAGGATGGCAGGCCTGCCTGGTCTTTCTTTCTTTCTTATTCTTTTTAAAAAATGTTTATTTATTTATGTATTTATTAGATATAAGTACACTGTAGCTGTCTTCAGACACTCCAGAAGAGGGTGTCAGATTCTGGAGAATCTAAATCCCTCTTATGGTCTGCATATGATGTACATAAACACAGCCTCACATATACTACTAAAAATTTAACGATGGGTGGGGCCACTGAAAGCGCTCAACAATTAACAGCATTGTCTCCTATTCCAGAGAACCTGGGATCAACTACCAGCACCTATATGGTGGCCCATCTCCAGTTCCAGGGGATCAGAACGACTGACAGACAGACAGACAGAGATAAGGATGGTAGGCCTGCCTGGTCTTTCTTTTTTTCTTATCCGGTTTAAATAATGTTTATTTATTTTTTATTTATTTATTTATTTATGTATTTATTAGATATAAGTACACTGTAGCTGTCTTCAGACACTCCAGAAGAGGGTGTCAGATTCTGGAGAATCTAAATCCCTCTTATGGTCTGCATATGATGTACATAAACACAGCCTCACATATACTTCTAAATATTTAAAGATGGGTAGGGCCACTGATAGGGCTCAACAATTAACAGCATTGTCTCCTCTTCCAGAGAACCTGGGATCAACTACCAGCAACTTTATGGTAGCCCAACTCCAGTTCCAGGGGATCAGACAGACAGACAGACAGACAGAGATAAGGATGGCAGGCCTGCCTGGTCTTACTTTCTTTCTTATCCTTTTTAAAAAATGTTTATTTATTTATTTATTTATTTATTTATTTATTTATTTATTATATATAAGTACACTGTAGCTGTCTTCAGTCACTCCAGTAGAGGGTGTCAGATTCTGGAGAATCTAAATCCTCTTATAATCTGAATATGATGTACATAAACACAGCCTCACATAAACTTCTAAATATTTAAAGAAGTGTGAGGCCACTGAAAGGGCTCAACAATTAACCGAATTGTCTCCTCTTCCAGAGAACCTTGGATCAACTACCAGCACAATATGGTGGCCCATCTCCAGTTCCCGGGGATCAGATAGACAGACAGACAGACAGACAGAGATATGGATGGCAGGCCTGCCTGGTCTTTCTTTCTTTTTTATACTTTTTAAAATATGTTTATTTATTTAATTATTTATTTATCTATTTATTTATTAGATATAAGTACACTGTAGCTGTCTTCAGACACTCCAGAAGAGGGTGTCAGATTCTGGAGAATCTAAATCCCTCTTATGGTCTGCATATGATGTACATAAACACAGCCTCACATATACCTCTAAATATTTAAAGATGGGTGGCGCCACTGAAAGGGCTCAAAAATTAACAGCATTGTCTCCTCTTCCAGAGTACCTGGGATCAACTACCAGCAACTATATGGTGGCCCATCTCCAGTTCCAGGGGATCAGACAGACAGACATACAGACAGTGAAAAGGATGGCAGGCCTGCCTGGTCTTTCTTTCTTTCTTATCCTTTTTAAAAAATATATATTTATTTATTTATTTATTTTTTTATGTATTTCTTAGATATAAGTACACTGTAGCTTTCTTTAGACACCCAGAGGAGGGTGTCAGATTCTGGAGAATGAAAATCCCTCTTATGGTCTTCATAGGATGTACATAAACACATCCTCACATATACTGAGCTGAGGTGTCACAGGCCAACTGCTGGAATTTCTGAGTACCACCTAGATTGAGAAAAGCTATGCTGTGGTTGCTTAATTTATGTATTTTATTATTTCTATTTGTTGTTTTGTTTTGTTTTATTTGTTTTTAGAGAAGTCCTCAGTCTGTAGCTCTGGCTGACCCAGAACTGCCTACTTGTGTTAATTAGGGTTTCACAGCTGAGAACAGACACCAAGAGCAAGGTAAGGCTTAGAAAACTCTACATTCAGTGGTGGCTCAAGCTCTTAATGAGAGCACTCTGTAGGCAGAGGCAGTCAGTTTCTGAGTTCGAGGCCACCCTGGTGAAAGACAGGGCTAGGGTAGGGGCTAGGGTGAGGAAAGAAAGAAAGAAAAGAAAGAAAGAAGAATAAAAAGTTTTTATAAAAGTTTTATAAAAAGTGATAAAGTTTTTAAAAATTAAAAAAAAAAATACCAGATCACCATCACACAGCATTGGCTGTCTTCAGGTGTATCCTTTCAGCCTCCAAAACAAAAAACAATGGCTGGCTGTCTTCAGGTATATCCTATTCTCGAGTCTTATTTCCAACATTAGAGCTGGGCTGAGCTGCCTCATTATGTAATTGCAAACCTTCCTTGGTTTGTCTTTTCCATTTCTAAGACTAACAGGCCTTTTTCTATTTATTGAATATGCTCATGACTGTCCTTTAGATATAGTAAATATAACTGTTGCTTATAAAACTTGTTTTCTAGGAATTTTTAAAGGGCAATGGCAGAGTTTATTTATAAAAAAATATTTTGCATTTATTTATTTGTGTGAGTGATGAAGCTCAGGTCTTCAAACTCGTCAGGAGGTATGATTACCTCCCCTCTCTCTCAACCCCTCTCTCTCCTCTCTCAATGATTGTGTAAGAATGTTTTGCATGTGTATGCTGTGCCCACAGACTCCAGAACAGAGTATTAGATCCCCTGGAACTGGAGATGGGCCACCATATATAATACTGGTAATTGAGCCCAGGTTCTCTGGAAGAGGAGACAATGCTCTTAATTGTTGAGCCCTCTCTGTAGCCACATCTTTCTTTCTTTTTTTTTTTCAGTATATGTGAGGCTGTGTTTATATACATCATATGCAGACAATAAGAATGATTTAGATTCTTCAGAATCTGACACCCTCTTCTGGACTGTCTGAACATAGCTACAGCATACTTAAATATAATAAATAAATAAATCTTTAAAAAGAAAAGGAAAAGTAAAAAAGAAAGAACAGACCTGCCATATGCATGTTCATAGAGGAAAATGAAGAGACCCCAATCTAACCTCAGCAGGGTGCTTCCTTCTGGATGGTAGCTCACAGTTTCATCCCAGCAAGACAGGCAAATCACTGAGTTCAAGGACAGTAAGGTTCAGGACAGCCAAGGTTAGGAAGGAAAGGGGTCTATGTTGAGAATACAAACCGACAAAACAACAACTAGGAAAAAGAAGTGACAGTGTAACTTGGGGTAGGGTACCAACAAGAGAAAGCTTTCTGTTACCACTTACAAACACCAGTAGCCTTGCACCCTTCTGCCCAGGTCCCTGCCTTCCTTTCTAGGAATTCTAAGGAAGCTAGGGGGTGGGGGAATCCAGATTAACTTTTTAAAAACAAAGACTTGGTCTTTGATGTCTATAGGAAGCCCTTCTCAGTGCCTTTAACTACCACTGAACTTTCAGGGCTGTGACTCAACTGTAACAAGGAACAGAGCTAAGAACCTACAGCCTTTGAAAACAACTATTTTTTTAAAGTGGGGGACACAAAACAGCAGTAGAACCCCTCAGGTTCAGCCATAATACTTGTTAGGGAAAGAGCCTCAATGTCCGGAGCTGAGGTCTCATGGGTGAACTGCTTCAAGCTCTGAGTATCATTGAAAGAAAGAAAAGATATCATGTGGTTGCTTAATTTATTTATTTTATTATTTCTATTTTTTGTTTTCTTTTGTTTTGTTTTAGAAAAGGCCTCAGTCTGTAGCTATGGCTGATCTAGGACAGACTGCATGTGTTAATTAGGGTTTCACAGCTGAGAAACAGACCATACCTATGTAAGACTTAGAAAACCAAACAGTCAGTGGTGGCTCGAGCTCTTAATGAGAGCACTCTGGAGGCAGAGGCAGTCAGTTTCTGAGTTCGAGGCCAGCCTGGTTGAAGACAGGGATAGGCAGGGCTAGGCAAGGCAGGGCTGGGCTAGGCTAGGCTAGGCAAGGGGCTGGGCTAGTCAAGGCAAGGGACTAGGCTAGGCTACTCAAGGGGCTAGGCAAGACAGACAGACAGAGGGAAAGACAGACAAGGATGGCATGCCTGCCTGGTTTTTCTTTCTTTCTTATCCCTTTAAAAAATGTTTATTTATTTATTTATTTATTTATTTATGTATTTATTAGATATAAGTACACTGTAGCTGTCTTCAGACACTCCAGAAGAAGGTGTCAGATTCTGGAGAATCTATATCCCTCTTATGGTCTGCATATGATGTACATAAACACAGCCTCACATTTACATCTTAAAATTTAAAGATGTGTGGGGCCAATGAAAGGGATCAACAATTAACAGCATTGTCTCCTCTTATGGAGAACCTGGGATCAACTACGAGCAACTATATGGTGGCTCATCTCCAGTTCCAGGGGATCAGACAGACAGACAGAC
Source organism: Mus caroli (assembly GCF_978045245.1). Classification (NCBI taxonomy): domain Eukaryota; kingdom Metazoa; phylum Chordata; class Mammalia; order Rodentia; family Muridae; genus Mus; species Mus caroli. Next base: position 1,073,463 of record NW_028227285.1, on the reverse strand, counting down.
ATACAGACAGATAGAGTTAAGGATTTCAGGCCTACCTGGTCTTTCATTCTTTCTTATCCTTTTTAAAAAATGTTTATTAATTTAAGTATGTATTTATTAGATATAAGTACACTGTAGCTGTCTTCAAACACTCCCGAAGAGGGTGTCAGATTCTGGAGAATCTATATCCCTCTTATGGTCTGCATATGATGTACATGAACACAGCCTCACATATACTTCTAAAAATTTAAAGATGGGTGGGGCCACTGAAAAGGCTCAACAATTAACAGCACTTACTCCTCTTCCAGAGAACCTGAGATCAACTACCAGCAATTATATGGTGGCCCATCTACAGTTGCAGGGGATCAGACAGGCAGACAGACAGACAAGGATAGCAGGCCTGCCTGGTCTCTCTTTCTTTATTATCCTTTTTTAAAATGTTTATTTGTTTATTTATGAATTTATTAGATATAAGTACACGGTAGCTGTCTTCAGACACTCCAGAAGAGGGTGTCAGATTCTGGAGAATCTAAATCCCTCTTATGGTCTGCATATTCGGTACATAAACACAGCCTCGCATATACTTCTAAAAATTTAAAGAAGGGTGGGGCCAGTGAAAGGGCTCAACAATTAACAGCATTGTCTCCTTTTCCAGAGAACCTGGGATCAACTACAAGCAACTCTATGATGGCCCATCTCCAGTTCCAGAGGATCAGACAGACAGACAGACAGACAGAGATAAGGATGGCAGGCCTGTCTGGTCTTTCTTTCTTTCTTATCCTTTTTAAAAAAATGTTTATTTATATATTTATTTATGTATTTATTAGATATAAGTACACTGTAGCTGTCTTCAGACACTCCAGAAGAGGGTGTCAGATTCTGGAGAATCTAAATCCCTCTTATGGTCTGCATATGATGTACATAAACACAGCCTCACATATACTTCTAAAAATTTAAAGATGTGTGGGGCCACTGAGAGGGCTCAACAATTAACAGCATTGTCTCCTCTTTCAGAGAACCTGGGATAAACTACCAGCACATTATGGTGGCCCATCTCCAGTTCCAGTGGATCAGACAGACAGACAGACAGACAGAGAGACAGAGATAAGGATGGCAGGTCTGCCTGGTCTTTCTTTATTTCTATACTTTTTAAAAAATGTTTATTTATTTATTTATTTATTTATTTCTTTATGTATGTATTTATTAGATATAAGTACACTGTAGCCGTCTTCAGACACTCCAGCAGAGGGTGACAGATTCTAGAGAATCTAAATCCCTCTTATGGTCTGAATATGATGTACATAAACACAGCCTCACATATACTTCTAAAAATTAAAAATGGGTGGGGCCACTGAAAGGGCTCAACAATTAACAGCATTGTCTCCTCTTCCAGAGAACCTGGGATCAACTACCAGCACCTAAAAAGTGGCCCATCTCCAGTTCCAGGGGATCAGACAGACAGACAGACAGACAGAGATAAGGATGGCAGGCCTGCCTGGTCTTTCTTTATTTCTTATCCTTTTAAAATAATGTTTATTTATTTATTTATTTATTTATTTATTTATTTATTAGATATAAGTACACTGTAGTTGTCTTCAGACACTCCAGAAGAGGGTGTCAGATTCTGGAGAATCTAAATCCCTCTTAAGGTCTGCATATGATGTACATAAACACAGCCTAACATATACTTCTAAAAATTTAAAGATAGGTGGAGCCACTGTAAGGGCTCAACAATTAACAGCATTGTCTCCTCTTCCAGAGAACCTGGGATCAACTAACAGCAACTATATGATGGCCCATCTCCAGTTCCAAGGGATCAGACAGACTGACAGACAGACAGAGTGACAGAAATAAGGATGGCAGGCCTGCCTGGTCTTTCTTTCTTTCTTATCCTTTTTAAAAAATTTTTATTTATTTATTTGTTTATTAGATATAAGTACACTGTAGCCGTCTTCAGACACTCCAGAAGAAGGTGTCAGATTCTGGAGAATCTAAATCCCTCTTATGGTCTGCATATGATGTACATAAACACAGCCTCACATTTACTTCTTAAAATTTAAAGGTGGGTGGGGCCACTGAAAGGGCTCAGCAATTAACAGCATTGTCTCCTCTTACAGAGAACCTGGGATCAACTACCTGCAACTATATGGTGGCCCATCTCCACTCCCAGGGGATCAGACAGACAGACAAGGATAAGGATGGCAGGCCTGCATGGTCTTTCTTTCTTTCTTATCCTTTTTAAAAAATTTTTATTTATTTATGTATTTATTAGATATAAGTACACTGTAGCTGTCTTCAGACACTCCAGAAGAGGGTGTCAGATTCTGGAGAATCTAAATCCCTATTAAGGTCTGCATATGATGTACATAAACACAGCCTCACATATACTACTAAAAATGTAACGATGGGTGGGGCCACTGAAAGCGCTCAACAATTAACAGCATTGTCTCCTCTTCCAGAGAACCTGGGATCAACTACCAGCAACTATATGGTAGCCCATCTCCAGTTCCAGGGCATCAGACAGACAGACAGACAGACAGAGATAAGGATGGCAGGCCTGCCTGGTCTTACTTTCTTTCTTATCCTTTTTAAAAAATGTTTATTTATTTATTTACTTATTTATTTATTATATATAAGTACACTGTAGCTGTCTTCACACTCCAGTAGAGGTTGTCAGATTCTGGAGAATCTAAATCCTCTTATAATCTGAATATGATGTACTTAAACACAGCTCACATATACTTCTAAATATTTAAAGAAGTGTGGGGCCACTGAAAGGGCTCGACAATTAAGAGCATTGTCTCCTCTTCCAGAGAACCTTGGATCAACTACCAGCAACTATATGGTGGTCCATCTCCAGTTCCAGGGGATCAGACAGACAGACAGACAGACAGACAGAGATAAGGATGGCAGGCCTGCCTGGTCTTACTTTGTTTCTTATCCTTTTTAAAAAATGTTTATTTATTTATTTATTTATTACATATAAGTACACTGTAGCTGTCTTCAGACACTCCAGTAGAGGGTGTCAGATTCTGGAGAATCTAAATCCTCTTATAATCTGAATATGATGTACATAAACACAGCCTCACATATACTTCTAAATATTTAAAGAAGTGTGGGGCCACTGAAAGGGCTCAACAATTAAGAGCATTGTCTCCTCTTCCAGAGAACCTTGGATCAACTACCAGCAACTATATGGTGGCCCATCTCCAGTTCCCGGGGATCAGATAGACAGACAGACAGACAGGCAGAGATATGGATGGCAGGACTGCCTGGTCTTTCTTTCTTTCTTATCCTTTTTAAAAAATGTTTATTTATTTATGTATTTAGTAGATATAAGTACACTGTAGCTGTTCAGACACTACAGAAGAGGGTGTCAGATTCTGGAGAATCTAAATCCCTCTTATTGTCTGCATATGATGTACATAAACACAGCCTCACATATACTTCTAAAAATTTAAAGATGTGTGGGGCCACTGAGAGGGCTCAACAATTAACAGCATTGTCTCCTCTTTCAGAGAACCTGGGATAAACTACCAGCACCTTATGGTGGCCCATCTCCAGTTCCAGTGGATCAGACAGACAGACAGACAGAGAGGCCTGCCTTGTCTTTCTTTATTTCTTATACTTATTAAAAAATCTTTATTTATTTATTTATTTATGTATGTATTTATTAGATATAAGTACACTGTAGCCGTCTTCAGACACTCCAGAAGAGGGTGTCAGATTCTGGAGAATCTAAATCCCTCTTATGGTCTGCATATGATGTACATAAACACAGCCTCACATATACTTCTAAAAATTAAAAATTGGTGGGGCCACTGAAATGGTTCAACAATTAACAGCATTGTCTCCTCTTCCAGAGAAGCTGGGATCAACTACCAGCACCTACAAGGTGGCCCATCTCCAGTTCCAGGGGATCAGACAGACAGACAGACAGACAGACAGAGATAAGGATGGCAGGCCTGCCTGGTCTTTCTTTCTTTCTTATCCTTTTTAAAAAATATTTATTTATTTATTTATTTATTTATTTTTTATGTATTTCTTAGATATAAGTACACTGTAGCTTTCTTTAGACACTCCAGAGGAGGGTGTCAGATTCTGGAGAATGTAAATCCCTCTTATGGTCTGCATAGGATGTACATAAACACAGCCTCACATATACTGAGCTGAGGTGTCACAGGCCAACTGCTGGAATTTCTGAGTACCACCTCGAGAGAGAAAAGCTATGCTGTGTTTGCTTAATTTTTGTATTTTATTATTTCTATTTGTTGTTTTGTTTTGTTTTATTTGTTTTTAGAGAAGTCCTCAGTCTGTAGCTCTGGCTGACCCAGGACTGCCTACTTGTGTTAATTAGGGTTTCACAGCTGAGAATAGACACCAAGAGCAAGGTAAGGCTTAGAAAACCCTACATTCAGTGGTGGCTCAAGCTCTTAATGAGAGCACTCTGTAGATAGAGGCAGTCAGTTTCTGAGTTCGAGGCCACCCTGGTGAAAGACAGGGCTAGGGTAGGGGCTAGGGTGAGGAAAGGAAGAAAGGAAAGAAGAAAGGAAGAAAGAAAGAAAAAGTTTTTATAAAAGTTTTATAAAAAGTGTTAAAGTTTTTAAAAATTAAAAAAAAAAATACCAGATCACCATCACACAGCATTGGCTGTCTTCAGGTGTATCCTTTCAGCCTCCAAAACAAAAAACAATTGCTGGCTGTCTTCAGGTGTATCCTATTCTTGAGTCTTATTTCCAACCTTAGAGCTGGGCTGAGCTGCCTCATTATGTAATTGCAAACCTTCCTTGGTTTGTCTTTTCCATTTCTAAGACTAACAGGCCTTTTTCTATTTATTGAATATGCTCATGACTGTCCTTTAGATATAGTAAATATAACTGTTGCTTATAAAACTTGTTTTTTTAGGAATTTTTAAAGGGCAATGGCAGAGTTTATTTATAAAAAAATATTTTGCATTTATTTATTTGTGTGAGTGATGAAGCTCAGGTCTTCAAACTCGTCAGGAGGTATGATTACCTCCCCTCTCTCTCAACCCCTCTCTCTCCTCTCTCAATGATTGTGTAAGAATGTTTTGCATGTGTATGCTGTGCCCACAGACTCCAGAACAGAGTATTAGATCCCCTGGAACTGGAGATGGGCCACCATATATAATACTGGTAATTGAGCCCAGGTTCTCTGGAAGAGGAGACAATGCTCTTAATTGTTGAGCCCTCTCTGTAGCCACATCTTTCTTTCTTTCTTTTTTTTTTTTGAGTTTATGTGAGGCTGTGTTTATATACATCATATGCAGACAATAAGAATGATTTAGATTCTTCAGAATCTGACACCCTCTTCTGGACTGTCTGAAGATAGCTACAGCATACTTAAATATAATAAATAAATAAATCTTTAAAAAGAAAAGGAAAAGTAAAAAAGAAAGAACAGGCCTGCCATATGCATGTTCATAGAGGAAAATGGAAGAGACCCCAATCTAACCTCAGCAGGGTGCTTCCTTCTGGATGGTAGCTCACAGTTTCATCCCAGCAAGACAGGCAAATCACTGAGTTCAAGGACAGTAAGGTTCAGGACAGCCAAGGTTAGGAAGGAAAAGGGTCTATGTTGAGAATACAAACCGACAAAACAACAACTAGGAAAAAGTAGTGACAGTGTAACTTGGGGTAGGGTACCAACAAGAGAAAGCTTTCTGTTACCACTTACAAACACCAGTAGCCTTGCACACTTCTGCCCAGGTCCCTGCCTTCCTTTCTAGGCATTCTAAGGATGCCAGGGGGTGGGGGAATCCAGATTAACTTTTTAAAAACAAAGACTTGGTCTTTGATGTCTATAGGAAGCCCTTCTCAGTGCCTTTAACTACCACTGAACTTTCAGGGCTGTGACTCAACTGTAACAAGGAACAGGGCTAAGAACCTGCAGCCTTTGAAAACAACTATTTTTTTAAAGTGGGGGACCCAAATCAGTAGTAGAACCCCTCAGGTTCAGCCATAATACTTGTTAGGGAAAGAGACTCAATGTCCGGAGCTGAGGTCTCATGGGTGAACTGCTTCAAGCTCTGAGTATCATTGAAAGAAAGAAAAGATATCATGTGGTTGCTTAATTTATTTATTTTATTATTTCTATTTTTTGTTTTCTTTTGTTTTGTTTTAGAAAAGGCCTCAGTCTGTAGCTATGGCTGACCTAGGACAGACTACATGTGTTAATTAGGGTTTCACAGCTGAGAAACAGACCATACCTATGTAAGACTTAGAAAACCCAACAGTCAGTGGTGGCTCGAGCTCTTAATGAGAGCACTCTGGAGGCAGAGGCAGTCAGTTTCTGAGTTCGAGGCCAGCCTGGTTAAAGACAGGGATAGGCAGGGCTAGGCAAGGCAGGGCTGGGCTAGGCTAGGCTAGGCAAGGGGCTGGGCTAGTCAAGGCAAGGGACTAGGCTAGGCTACTCAAGGGGCTAGGCAAGACAGACAGACAGAGAGAAAGACAGACAAGGATGGCAGGCCTGCCTGGTTTTTCTTTCTTTCTTATCCCTTTTAAAAAATGTTTATTTATTTATTTATTTATTTATTTATGTATTTATTAGATATAAGTACACTGTAGCTGTCTTCAGACACTCCAGAAGAGGGTGTCAGATTCTGGAGAATCTATATCCCTCTTATGGTCTGCATATGATGTACATAAACACAGCCTCACATCTACTTCTAAAAATTTAAAGATGTGTGGGGCCAATGAAAGGGATCAACAATTAACAACATTGTCTCCTCTTATAGAGAACCTGGGATCAACTACCAGCAACTATATGATGGCCCATCTCCAGTTCCAGGGGATCAGACAGACAGACAGACATACAGACAGATAGAGTTAAGAATGGCAGGCCTACCTGGTCTTTCATTCTTTCTTATCCTTTTTAAAAAAATGTTTATTAATTTAAGTATGTATTTATTAGATTTAAGTACATTGTAGCTGTCTTCAAACACTCCCGAAGAGGGTGTCAGATTCTGGAGAATCTATATCCCTCTTATGGTCTGCATATGATGTACATGAACACAGCCTCACATATACTTCTAAAAATTTAAAGATGGGTGGGGCCACTGAAAGGGCTCAACAATTAACAGCACTGACTCATCTTCCAGACAACCTGGGATTGAAAGAAGAAAAGCTGAACTCTCCATGAACTCTCCAACTCAGAGTTCTCTTACCCCTCCCATCTAGAGGTTGTTCCCGGAACACACCTGAACTTTTTACCTCAGAGTACATTCTTGAACTCTTCACTCCAGAGTCCGACCCCTCCCAAGTGAGAACGGTTCCAGGAGCATTTCTGAGATAAGGTTCTCCTGGAGCGAACTCAGTCCAACCCCTCCTAACTGAAGACTGTTCCAAGAACATTTTTGAGATAGGGGCCTCCTGGTACTACCCCAGAATGTTCCAATAGATCGAGTACATTGCCAAAATATAGGACACGACCCCTTGGTTATGTAAAGCTCCTTGGCAGAACACCTTGGTGACGTAAAACTTGTACTTTTCTCCTTACCCTTCTCCTATAAAAGCCTGTGACAAGTCTGGGCCAATTGCCGAATCTCCTCTGCACCTTGCTGGCTGCATGAGTTTCGACCCCAGATATCTGGTATATGTGCTTTTTGTGTGCTTTCTTGTCGTTGCTGTATTAAATCTTACTCTCTATACATCTTAAGTTCGGTCTCAGTGTCTTCTTGGGTGCGCGGCTGACCCGAGGCTTGAGTAAGTGCCTCCCTTTGGGAGTCCTGGAGTCTTTCATTTGGTGCGTTGGCCGGGAATCAGCGCGACCACCCAGAAGTCCTGGACCCACTCAGAAGTAAGATTTACTGTTCTGTTTGGTCTGGTGTCTGTGTTCTGTTTCTGGAGACCAGGAGAGTCTCAATCTGTGGGCCTTGGAGAGGCCATCTGAATCTGTATCTGGTGCGATCGCAGTTCTGGTTTTGCGTGACGCTCTGTGCTCAGTACGAGCACCAGAGACCGTGCTCCGGGAGCTGGAGACCAGGCAGGTCTCAATAGAGAGCGCGGGGTGGGTAGAGATAGACGTGTCTGGTGCCCACCGTCCGATCGCCCTGGGGGACGCCCCAGGAAGACAAGGGGAGGGCCAAGGACGCTTGGCGGACCCCTCTGAAGGCCGAGAGACCATCACTTTGGTGGAAGGTCTAAGCCGGCCGGCCTTGGAAAGGCCATCTGATTCTGTAAGTTGCCTGTGGGCGACGCGAGGTCGCCGCCGTTTTTGGTTTTTTCTTTTTGTCTCAAGTCTTGTGTCTGCTCTTGTTGTGTTTGCTATTATTCTAGAAATGGGACAATCTGCTGGGTGTGTAAGTGTGGAACTGCTGCATTTGTGTATTCTGAGATTGTGGGTTTATTCTGGCAGTGGCTGTGAGAGGACGGCTGTCTATGGCCTCACAGTCTGCACCCCAAAAAGATGTTTCAAGGGAGACCCTGGAAGGAGTGCCCAGGGTACAGAACAGTCAAAAAGACCTGGCTGTTGCCTGGCAGAGTGAAGGAGAGAGAGAGAGTGTTCTCTCTGCCAGAGCGGGAGTGGATGTGGAATCCCACCCCTATCAGGAAAAAGAGTCAATGTGGAATCCGACCCTGTCAGAAAGTGGCGTTTGGCTGGTTGTGTTTTGGTCACGTGACAGACTGTGTGTGTGTGTGTGTGTGTGTTAACCCTTTGCTGACTGTAGACTTGGACTGACGTCAGGACAGAATTTGTCAGCAATGGTTTTAAAAAAAGGAAAAAAAGAGAAAAAAAAAACCACCAGGCCGGTCCTCCCCAGGCTGCTCAAAAGAGCTCTGAAATCCAGAGTTGCAGCAGTGGTGCTGAGGTTCTGAGTTCTGCAGACACAGCAGCAACGGAGGCTGTCTGTGCCCTGCGAGTGAGTTGTAAAATGCTGATAGTAAGTGCGGCGGCCTGTCAGACCCGCCTGGCGCCCCGGAATAGCCGTGAAGCCTGCCACAGCTGGGGAGGGGCCAACTGTGGCCGCCGTCCCTCCTTTGGCTTCCCCCTGGAGTCTGCCCGCACTCCCTTGTGTCTGCGCGCCCGCCGTGGGGCACACAGAGAAGTTCCCCCGCCCTGCCGCGCAGGCGCCTTGCGTTTCCAAAGCTCGGGAGGCCGCCGTTGCCTCTGGCCAAGAGAGCTCCGTGGATGCCTGTGTGTGGGGTGGCGGACGCCGCCGCCTCCGGGGGCTCAAGCCATGCCGGAAAACAAGTGGTTAAATTCCCCCTCCCTGCCAGTGTTTGTTTGCCACTCCCACATTTCGCCGTGGCGCGGCGGAGACTCGGCGCTTGGCTCCTCCCTGTCCATTCGCCGTTACTGAGAAAATCCTGGTTAGTTTCTTTCCCTCCGCTGACTAGTATGCTTGAGTTCAGCGGGTTGCCGCGTCTGATCTGAGGACGCCACAAGGTTCCCTGGTTGCTTCTCATTTCCCTGTCCCCTGTATCCTGTCTCTTGTTAACTGTTAACAGAAAAAATTGTGTTCATTTTGAGATATCAGTGTGCAGCCAGATGTAAGAGCTGCACCCCCTTCTCTGCCCCGTGTGTTTTCTCTTCTCAGGCATCGCCCTGAGCTGCTAGCAGTGAATCTGTTTTAAGCTCCGGTGAGGGAGATATACAAGGTAAGGAGCACCTACGAGTCTAACTGCCAGGCTCTGATGAAGGATAGAGGTCTGCAAAGAAGAACTGAGAGCAAAGCTTCAGCAGACTCAAAAGAAATAGGTTAACAGTAAAAAGAGGTAAACTATGAAAAAAGTTAAGTGACAGAATATAGATGTAATAATTAGATAACATTCAAAGTAAGCAAAGACAAGAAAGAGATATATATAGATAGAAAGAGAGACATTATATGAGATCTCCATTGCAGTTAAGAAATAGGAGCAAAGAGAGATAAATGACAAAGACTAGAACCTAGCAAAGTGACACTTGCTAATAATACTAGCACTTAGAGATGATCTGTAAGAAATAAGGAGCCAGAAAATTTTCTAAAAAAGATAAGAGAAATGAAATGCTGGTCACAAACGTCAGGGAAACTAGAAAACTTAGTACCTGGCAACAAGAAAAAAGAAAGCTTTTGGCTAAAGATCAGAGTGTTTGCTGTTGAAAAAGAAGAGCACTGGGTGAGAGACTGTCCTAACAAAAAGAAGAGGAGCCCCCCCCCTCAAGACAAAACCCTTCACCTGTTCGTGGCTATAAGTAAAGAGACTGGTGGCCTACCTGTTGATGCAGCTAAAAAGAGACTGTGTTTTCATATTCCTCCACTGACCAATGCAAAGCAAGTTTAAAAGGTCCCTGGACACTACAGGTCTTTGCAAACTGTGGATTCCAGGTTTTGCTGCATTAAAAAGATAAACAGCCCTTCGTATAAGAAATAAAGAACAACCTTGGATGGCCTTAGATGCTATTGAGACTGCCCTAATGTTGTCCCCAACTTTGGGACTCCTAAATGTGACTGAGAACAAAAGTATTGCCAAAGAGGTTCTTACTCAGAAATTGGGACCCTAAAAGACCAGTGGCACTTGGAAAAATTAGACCTGGTGACTGAGGGATGGCCTGCTTGTCTGCACATAATGGCTTTTGGTCAGGGACACATGATCCAATTGTTTCCCTGACTGATGGACACATTATTAGAGCTTTTTGTTGACAGAACAAGTGACCTTCACTTCCCCTGCTAACCTGCTGAGTCTTCACCTACTCATCACTGCTCTGACATTCTAGCAGAAGGAACTTTGGCTCAGAAGGCTGAACTCCTGGCGCTAACCCAAGCCCTGCGGTTGGCTGAAGGCAGAGACATCAAAGACAAAGAAGAAATTCTGGCCCTCCTAGAAGCTCCTGAATGAACTGGGTGAGTTGGGGTATCGGGTATCGGCTAAGAAAGCTCAGTTACCGAGGTGCCAAAACGACGGAAAGCGGTGGCTCACCGAAGCCAAGAAAAAAGACTGTGATGCTGATCCCAACCCCCACCACCCCGTGCCAAGTACGTGAGTTTCTGGGGACGGTGGGCTTTTGCAGACTCTGGACTAAAGAAAAAGTCCCATTCACCTGGACTGAGAAACACCAAAAAGCCTTTGACAGCATAAAGGCAGCCCTGCTTGCAGCCCCCGCTCTGGCTTTGCCAGATTTGACTAAGCCTTTTACCTTATATGTTGATGAGCTGCAATGGCCCTGCTTGTTAAAGACCCTGACAAGCTTACCCTGGGTCAGCATGTGACTATACCCACTACCAGAATTTGTTGCTGAATGATTGAGTAACTTTTGCTCCACCTGCCATCCTCAATCCTGCCACCTCCCCTTGGCGGATGACTCCACTCCTGTACATCAATGTGCTGATGAAACTGGAACAAGGAGAGATCTGACTGATCAGCCTTGGTGTGCCTGCCTGGTACACGGATGGCAGCAGCTTTGTCACAGGAGCAGCAGTAGCAGATGGAAAGCAGCTCATATCCATGGGGCCACCTACCAACAGAGGGGTCTACTTACCTCAGCAGGTAAAGATCAAATCAGCCTTGGCCTGAAAGTTTAAACTGGTACACGGATGGCAGTGGCCTCATGGTTAAAGGTAAGCGGAAGGCGGGGACAGCAGTGCAGCAGTGGACAAAAAGCAGGTGATCTAGGCCAGCAGCCTCCCTAAAGGGACTTCAGCCCAGAAAGCTGAACTTGTGGTTTTGATACAAGCTTTATAAATGACACTGACAGCAGGTATGCTTTTGCCACTGTATGGAACAATACAAACAAAGAAAGCTGTTGACATTTGCAGAAGACGTTCTCAATATGGATAAATGAGACTGCTCACATAGTCATCAAGAAGATTATTAAAGAAAATTTTTCCAAGGTTCAGAGTGCCAAAGGCAATAGTGTCAGATAATGGCCCTGCTTTGTTGCCCAGGTAAGTCAGGGTGTGGCCAAGCATTTAGAGGTCAAATAAAAATTACATTGTGTGTATAGACCTCAGAGCTCAGGATAGATAAAAATTAGTCTAAAACTCTAAGACAGACCTTGATAAAATTAATCGTGGAGACTGGCATGGACTTGGTGTTCCTTCCCTATGCCCTATTTCTTGATTCAGTTTTACTCTGTTTAAGATCCTTTATGAGACTCCTATGCCCATCACTGTCTTAACCTATGTTGTTAAACTAGCTATTGAGACTGACGGTAAAGACTGGGTGACCCTCCTTCCCTTTGTGCTTCTCAGAGTCCGAAACACACCTGGACGTTTCGGTCTTACTTCTTATGAAATTCTACATGGGGGACCGCCCCCCCTTGACTAAGTCTAGCAGGATATTGGATCCCTGTGTTGACTCTTTCTACACCCTGCTCTGTTGCCCAGCTCCAGCAAACAGACCCAACGACTAAAAAGAAAAAGATGGGGAGCCCCGAGGATGACCTAATTGGAATCCCATTCCCAGATCACAGCAGCGAGCTCCTGAGCTGCCTAAACGAGCAGCGCCAGCTGGGTCATCTGTGCGACCTCACCATCAGGACACAGGGTTTTGAGTACCAAACCCACAGGGCTGTGCTGGCTGCCTGTAGCCACTACTTCAAGAGGCTCTTTACAGAAGAGAGAGAGAGAACAGTAATAAAAACAGAGAGTGTTGAAACGGCTTCTGGGGGAGCAAAAGCCAGTGTGTGTGAGCTGAACTTTGTAGGGCCGGAGGCCCTAAGTGCCCTGCTCGAGTTTGCTTACACAGCCACACTGACCACCAGCAACGCCAATGTGCCGGCTGTACTCCAAGCTGCTCGGCTACTGGAAATCCCATGTGTCGTCACTACTTGCTTGGAGATTTTGCAAGGCAGTGGACTGGAAGCCCCCAGCCCAGATAAAGATGACTGTGAGCGAGCCCGACAGTACCTGGAGGCTTTTGCCACTGCCACCCCCACAGCCTCAACCTCAAAAATGCTCAACCCACCAGGCTACGGGCTGGCCCAGAGTAACGAACCTCCACTATCATCAGAAGAGCTGGGCTCAGATGAAGATCTCATTGACCCTGACCTGAGGGCTTACCTAAGTTCGCTGCACCAGGATGCCCTGACACCAGGCCTAAATGACCAAAACAAGCTAGTGCCTAAACGCCTTTCACAGATGCCCCAAGAGTGCCCAGTCTGTCACAAGATAATCCACGGGGCAGGCAAACTGCCTCGGCACATAAGGACCCACAATGGTGAAAAGCCTTTTGCCTGTGAGGTCTGCGGTATCCGCTTCACCAGGAATGATAAGCTGAAGATCCACATGCGAGAGCACACAGGAGAGCGACCCTACTCATGCCCCCACTGTCCAGCCCGCTTCCTGCATAACTACGACCTCAAAAACCATATGCATCTGCACACAGGGGGCCGGCTCTATGAATGCCACCTGTGCCACAAGGCCTACGCTAAGGAAGGCCATCTACAGCGCCATCTAAAAAATCAGAACTACCACAAAAATAATGTGGCCATCTCATCCCCTGCTGGACACGACCTCCCCAATGGCCACATAGACTAAGAGCTTTCTTAAGTTTTAGAACTAATCCTAATATGACTCAATTTTGTTGGTTATGTACAGCTATGGATGTTGATCTTAGAACTATAAAACGGTCTATTTTTGACTTCCCTGTCCAAAGTGATGTTACAAAACAGAAAGAGATTGGACTCTGTGGAGGGGGATAAATGCAGGACTCGCTCTAAGATTAGAGCTATTCACTAAAAGAAGGGGGGAATGAAAGAAGAAAAGCTGAACTCTCCATGAACTCTCCAACTCAGAGTTCTCTTACCCCTCCCATCTAGAGGTTGTTCCCGGAACACACCTGAACTTTTTACCTCAGAGTACATTCTTGAACTCTTCACCCCAGAGTCCGACCCCTCCCAAGTGAGAACGGTTCCAGGAGCATTTCTGAGATAAGCGTCTCCTGGAGCGAACTCAGTCCAACCCCTCCTAACTGAAGACTGTTCCAAGAACATTTTTGAGATAGGGGCCTCCTGGTACTACCCCAGAATGTTCCAATAGATCGAGTACATTGCCAAAATATAGGACACGACCCCTTGGTTATGTAAAGCTCCTTGGCAGAACACCTTGGTGACGTAAAACTTGTACTTTTCTCCTTACCCTTCTCCTATAAAAGCCTGTGACAAGTCTGGGCCAATTGCCGAATCTCCTCTGCACCTTGCTGGCTGCATGAGTTTCGACCCCAGATATCTGGTATATGTGCTTTTTGTGTGCTTTCTTGTCGTTGCTGTATTAAATCTTACTCTCTATACATCTTAAGTTCGGTCTCAGTGTCTTCTTGGGTGCGCGGCTGACCCGAGGCTTGAGTAAGTGCCTCCCTTTGGGAGTCCTGGAGTCTTTCACTACCAGCAACAAAATGGTGGCCCATCTCCAGTTCGAGGAGATCAGACAGACAGACAAACAGAGAGACAGACAGACAGACAAAGATAAGGATGGCAGCCCTGCCTGGTCTTTCTTTCTTTCTTATCCTTTTTAAAAAATGTTTATTTATTTATTTATTTATTTATTTATTTATTTATTAGATATAAGTACACTGTAGCTATCTTCAGATACTCCAAAAGAGGGTGTCAGATTCTGGAGAATCTAAATCCCTCTTATGGTCTGCATATGATGTACATAAACACAGCCTCACATATACTTCTAAAAATTTAAAGATGGGTGGGGCCACAGAAAGGTATCAACAATTAACAGCATTGTCTCCTCTTCCAGAGAACCTTGGATAAACTACCAGCAACTATATGGTGGCCCATCTCCAGTTCCAGGGTATCAGACAGACAGACAGACAGACAGAGATAAGAATGGAGGCCTGCCTGGTCTTTCTTTCTTTCTTATACTTTTAAAAAAATGTTTATTTATTTATTTATTACATATAAGTACACTGTAGCTGTCTTCAGACACTCCAGAAGAGGGTGCCAGATTCTGGAGAATCTAAATCCCTCTTATGGTCTGCATATGATGTACATAAACACAGCCTCACATATACTTCTAAAAATTTAAAGATGTGTGGGGGCACTGAAAGGGCTCAAAAATTAACAGCATTGTCTCCTATAACAGAGAACCTGGGATCAACTACCAGCAACTATATGGTGGCCCATCTCCAGTTCCAGGGGATCAGGCAGACAAAGAGACAGACAGACAAGGGTGGCAGTCCTACCTGGTTTTTCTTTCTTTCTTATCCTTTTTAAAAAATGTTTATTTATTTATTTATGTATTTATAAGATATAAGTACACTGTAGCTGTCTTCAGACACTCCAGAAGACGATGTCAGATTCTGGAGAATATAAATCCCTCTTATGGTCTGCATATGATGGACATAAACACAGATTCACATACACTTCTAAAAATTTAAGATGGGTGGGGCCACTGAAAGGGCTCAACAATTAACAGCATTGTCTCTTCTTCCAGAAAACCTGGGATCAACTACCAGCAACTATATGGTGGCCCATCTCCAGTTCCAGGGGATCAGACAGACAGACAGACAGACAGAGATAAGGAGGGCAGGCCTGCCTGGTTTTTCTTTCTTTCTTATCCTTTTAAAATAATGTTTGTTTATTTATTTATTTATTTATTTATTTATTTATTTATTTATTTATGTATTTATTAGATATAAGTACACTGTAGTTGTCTTCAGACACTCCAGAAGAGGGTGTCAGATTCTGGAGAATCTAAATCCCTCTTATGGTCTGCATATGATGTACATAAACACAGCCTAACATATACTTCTAAAAATTTAAAGATAGGTGGAGCCACTGAAAGGGCTCAACAATTAACAGCATTGTCTCTTCTTCCAGAGAACCTGGGATCAACTAACAGCAACTATATAGTGGCCCAACTCCAGTTCCAATGGATCAGACAGACAGACAGACTGACAGAGATAAGGATGAAGGTCTGCCTGGTCTTTCTTTCTTTCTTATACTTTTAAAAAATGTTTATTAATTTAAGTATGTATTTATTAGATATAAGTACACTTTAGCTGTCTTCACACACTCTAGAAGAGGGTGTCATCTTCTGGGTAATCTAAATCCCTCTTATGGTCTGCATATGATGTACATAAACACAGCCTCACATATACTTCTAAAAATTTAAAGAAGTGTGGGCCCACTGAAAGGGCTCAACAATTAACAGCATTGTCTCCTCTTCCAGAGATCCTTGGATGAACTACAAGCAACTATATGGTGGCCCATCTCAAGTTCCAGGGGATAAGACAGACAGACAGACAGACAGAGATAAGGATGGCAGGCCTGCCTGATTTTTCTTTATTTCTTATCCTTTTTAAAAAATGTTCATTTATTTATTTATTTATTCATTTATTTATTTATTTATTTATTTATGTATTTATTAGATATAAGTACACTGTAGCTGTCTTCAGACTCTCCAGAAGAGGGTGTCAGATTCTGGAGAATCAATATCCCTCTTATGGTCTGCATATGATGTACATGAACACAGCCTCACATATACTTCTAAAAATTTAAAGATGGGTGGGGCCACTGAAAGGGCTCAACAATTAACAGCATTTTCTCCTCTACCAGAGAACCTGGGATCAACTACCAGGAACTATATGGTGGCCCATCTCCAGTTCCAGGGGATCAGACAGACAGACAGACATACAGACAGATAGAGTTAAGGATGGAAGGCCTACCTGGTCTTTCATTCTTTCTTATCCTTTTTAAAAAATGTTTATTAATTTAAGTATGTATTTATTAGATATAAGTACACTGTAGCTCTCTTCAAACACTCCCGAAGAGGGTGTCAGATTCTGGAGAATCTATATCCCTCTTATGGTCTGCATATGATGTACATGAACACAGCCTCACATATACTTCTAAAAATTTAAAGATGGGTGGGGCCACTGAAAGGACTCAACAATTAACAGCATTGTCTCCTCTTCCAGAGAACCTGGAATCAACTACTATCAACTATATGGTGGCGCATCTCCAGTTCCAGGGTATCTGACAGATAGACAGACAGACAGACAGACAGACATGGTGGCAGGCCTGCCTGGTCTTTCTTTCTTTCTTATACTTTTTAAAAAATGTTTATTTATTTATTTATTTATGTATTTATTAGATATAAGTACACTGAAGCTGTCTTCAGACACTCTAGAAGAGGGTGTCATATTCTGGAGAATCTAAATCCCTCTTATGGTCTGCATATGATGTACATAAACACGGCCTCACATATACTTCTAAAAATTTATAGATGTGTGGGCCCACTGAAAGGGCTCAACAATTAAAAGCATTGTCTCCTTTTCCAGAGAACCTGGGATCAACTACAAGCAACTCTATGGTGGCCCATCTCCAGTTCCAGAGGATCAGACAGACAGACAGACAGACAGAGATAAGGATGGCAGTCCTGCCTGGTCTTTCTTTCTTTCTTATCCTTTTAAAAAAATGTTTGTTTATTTATTTATTTATTTATTTATTTATTTATTTATTAGATATAAGTACACTGTAGCTATCGTCAGACACTCCAGAAGAGGGTGTCAGATTCTGGAGTATCGATATCCCTCTTATGGTCTGCATATGATGTACATAAACACAGACTCACATATACTTCTAAAAATTAAAATATGTGTGGGGCCACTTAAAGGTCTCAACAATTAACAGCATTGTCAACTCTACCAGAGATCCTGGGATCAACTACCAGCAACTATATGGTGGCCCATCTCCAGTTCCAGCTGATCAGACAGACACACAGACAGACAAGGATAATGATGGCAGGCCTACCTGGTCTTTCTTTCTTTCTTATCCTTTTTAAAAAATGTTTATTCATATATTTATGTATTTATTAGATATAAGTACAATGTAGCTGTCTTCAAACAATCAAGAAGAGGGTGTCAGATTCTGGAGAATCTAAATCCCTCTTATGGTCTGCATATGATGTACATAAACACAGCCTCAACTTTACTTCTAAAAATTTAAAGATGGGTGGGGCCACTGAAATGGCTCAACAATTAACAGCATTGTCTCCTCTTCCAGAGAGCCTGGGATCAACTTCCAGCAACTATATGGTGGCCCATCTCCAGTTCCAGGGTATCAAACAGACAGACAGACAGACAGAGTTAAGGATGGAGGCCTGCCTGGTCTTTCTTTCTTTCTTATCATTTTTAAAAATATTTATTTTTTATATATGTATTCATTAGATATAAGTAAACTGTATCTGTTTCAGACACTCCAGAAGAGGTTGTCAGATTCTGGAGAATCTAAATCCCTCATATGTTCTGAATATGATGTACATAAACACAGCCTCACATATACTTCTAAAAATTAAAAATGGTTGGGGCCACTGAAAGGGCTCAACAATTAATAGCATTGTCTCCTCTTCCAGAGAACCTGGGATCAACTACCAGCTCCTACAAGGTGGCCCATCTCCAGTTCCAGGGGATCAGACAGACAGACAGACAGACAGAGATAATGATGGCAGGCCTGCATGGTCTTTCTTTCTTTCTTATCCTTTTTAAAAAATATTTATTTATTTATTTTTTATTTATTTATTTATTTATTTATTTATTTCTTAGATATAAGTACACTGTAGCTGTCTTCAGACACTCCAGAGGAGGGTGTCAGATTCTGGAGAATGTAAATCCCTCTTATGGTCTGCATAGGATGTACATAAACACAGCCTCACATATACTGAGCTGAGTTGTCACAGGCCAACTGCTGGAATTTCTGAGTACCACCTAGAGAGAGAAAAGCTATGCTGTGGTTTCTTAATTTATGTATTTTATTATTTCTATTTGTTGTTTTGTTTTGTTTTATTTGTTTTTAGAGAAGTCCTCAGTCTGTAGCTCTGGCTGACCCAGGACTGCCTACTTGTGTTAATTAGGGTTTCACAGCTGAGAACAGACACCAAGAGCAAGGTAAGGCTTAGAAAACCCTACATTCAGTGGTGGCTCAAGCTCTTAATGAGAGCACTCTGTAGATAGAGGCAGTCAGTTTCTGAGTTCGAGGCCACCCTGGTGAAAGACAGGGCTAGGGTAGGGGCTAGGGTGAGGAAAGAAAGAAAGAAAGAAAAAGTTTTTATAAAAGTTTTATAAAAAGTGTTAAAGTTTTTAAAAATTAAAAAAAAAAATACCAGATCACCATCACACAGCATTGGCTGTCTTCAGGTGTATCCTTTCAGCCTCCAAAACAAAAAACAATGGCTGGCTGTCTTCAGGTGTATCCTATTCTCGAGTCTTATTTCCAACCTTAGAGCTGGGCTGAGATGCCTCATTATGTAATTGCAAACCTTCCTTGGTTTGTCTTTTCCATTTCTAAGACTAACAGGCCTTTTTCTATTTATTGAATATGCTCATGACTGTCCTTTAGATATAGTAAATATAACTGTTGCTTATAAAACTTGTTTTCTAGGAATTTTTAAAGGGCAATGACAGAGTTTATTTATAAAAAAATATTTTGCATTTATTTATTTGTGTGAGTAATGAAGCTCAGGTCTTCAAACTCGTCAGGAGGTATGATTACCTCCCCTCTCTCTCAACCCCTCTCTCTCCTCTCTCAATGATTGTGTAAGAATGTTTTGCATGTGTATGCTGTGCCCACAGACTCCAGAACAGAGTATTAGATCCCCTGGAACTGGAGATGGGCCACCATATATAATACTGGTAATTGAGCCCAGGTTCTCTGGAAGAGGAGACAATGCTCTTAATTGTTGAGCCCTCTCTGTAGCCACATCTTTTTTCTTTCTTTTTTTTTTTGAGTATATGTGAGGCTGTGTTTATATACATCATATGCAGACAATAAGAATGATTTAGATTCTTCAGAATCTGACACCCTCTTCTGGACTGTCTGAAGATAGCTACAGCATACTTAAATATAATAAATAAATAAATCTTTAAAAAGAAAAGGAAAAGTAAAAAAGAAAGATCAGGCCTGCCATATGCATGTTCATAGAGGAAAATGGAAGAGACCCCAATCTAACCTCAGCAGGGTGCTTCCTTCTGGATGGTAGCTCACAGTTTCATCCCAGCAAGACAGGCAAATCACTGAGTTCAAGGACAGTAAGGTTCAGGACAGCCAAGGTTAGGAAGGAAAAGGGTCTATGTTGAGAATACAAACCGACAAAACAACAACTAGGAAAAAGAAGTGACAGTTTAACTTGGGGTAGGGTACCAACAAGAGAAAGCTTTCTGTTACCACTTACAAACACCAGTAGCCTTGCACCCTTCTGCCCAGGTCCCTGCCTTCCTTTCTAGGAATTCTAAGGATGCCAGGGGGTGGGGGAATCCAGATTAACTTTTTAAAAACAAAGACTTGGTCTTTGATGTCTATAGGAAGCCCTTCTCAGTGCCTTTAACTACCACTGAACTTTCAGGGCTGTGACTCAACTGTAACAAGGAACAGGGCTAAGAACCTGCAGCCTTTGAAAACAACTATTTTTTTAAAGTGGGGGACCCAAATCAGCAGTAGAACCCCTCAGGTTCAGCCATAATACTTGTTAGGGAAAGAGCCTCAATGTCCGGAGCTGAGGTCTCATGGGTGAACTGCTTCAAGCTCTGAGTATAATTGAAAGAAAGAAAAGATATCATGTGGTTGCTTAATTTATTTATTTTATTATTTCTATTTTTTGTTTTCTTTTGTTTTATTTTAGAAAAGGCCTCAGTCTGTAGCTATGGCTGACCTAGGACAGACTACACGTGTTAATTAGGGTTTCACAGCTGAGAAACAGACCATACCTATGTAAGACTTAGAAAACACAACAATCAGTGGTGGCTCGAGGTCTTAATGAGAGCACTCTGGAGGCAGAGGCAGTCAGTTTTTGAGATCGAGGCCAGCCTGGTTAAAGACAGGGATAGGCAGGGCTAGGCAAGGCAGGGCTGGGCTAGGCTAGGCTAGGCAAGGGGCTGGGCTAGTCAAGGCAAGGGACTAGGATAGGCTACACAAGGGGCTAGGGAAGACAGACAGACAGAGAGAAAGACAGACAAGGATGGCAGGCCTGCCTGGTTTTTCTTTCTTTCTTATCCCTTTTAAAAAATGTTTATTTATATATTTATTTATTTATTTATTTATTTATTTATTTATTTATTTATTTATTAGATATAAGTACACTGTAGCTGTCTTCAGACACTCCAGAAGAGGGTGTCAGATTCTGGAGAATCTATATCCCTCTTATGGTCTGCATATGATGTACATAAACACAGCCTCACATTTACTTCTAAAAATTTAAACATGTGTGGGGCCAATGAAAGGGATCAACAATTAACAGCATTGTCTCCTCTTCTAGATAACCTGGGATCAACTACCAGCAACTATATGGTGGCCCATCTCCATTTCCAGGGGATCAGACAGACAGACAGACAAGGATGGCAGGCTTGCCTGGTCTCTCTTTCTTTATTATCCTTTTTTAAAAATGTTCATTTGTTTATTTATGAATTTATTAGATATAAGTACACTGTAGCTGTCTTCAGACACTCCAGAAGAGGGTGTCAGATTCTGGAGAATCTAAATACCTCTTATGGTCTGCATATTCGGTACATAAACACAGCCTCGCATATACTTCTAAAAATTTAAAGATGGGTGGGGCCACTGAAAGGGCTCAACAATTAACAGCATTGTCTCCTCTTCCAGAGAACCTGGGATCAACTACAAGCAACTCTATGGTGGCCCATCTCCAGGTCCAGAGGATCAGACAGACAGACAGACAGACAGAGATAAGGATGGCAGGCCTGCCTGGTCTTTCTTTCTTTCTTATCTTTTTTAAAAAATGTTTATTTCTTTATTTATGTATTTATTAGATATAAGTACACTGTATCCGTCATAGACACTCCAAAAGACGGTGTCAGATTCTGGAGAATATAAATCCCTCTTTAAGGGTCTGAATATGATGTACATAAACACAGCATCACATTTACTTCTAGAAATTTAAAGATGGGTGGGGCCACTGAAAGGGCTGAACAATTAACAGCATTGTCTCCTCTTCAGAAGACCTGGGATCAACTATCAGCAACTATATGGTGGCCCATCTCCAGTTCCAGGAGATCAGACAGACAGACAAACAGAGAGACAGACAGACAGACAAAGATAAGGAGGGCAGCCCTGCCTGGTCTTTCTTTCTTTCTTATCCTTTTAAAAAAATGTTTATTTATTTATTTATTTATTTATTTATTTATTTATTTATGTATTTATTAGATATAAGTACACTGTAGCTGTCTTCAGACACTCTAGAAGAGGGTGTCATCTTCTGGAGAATCTAAATCCCTCTTATGGTCTGCATATGATGTACATAAACACAGCCTCACATATACTTCTAAAAATTTAAAGATGGGTGGGCCCACTGAAAGGGCTCAACAATTAAGAGCATTGTCTCTTCTTCCAGAGAACGTGGGATCAACTACCAGCAACTATATGGTGGCCCATCTCAAGTTCCAGGGGATAAGACAGACAGACAGACAGACAGAGATAAGGATGGCAGGCCTGCCTGATTTTTCATTCTTTCTTATCCTTTTAAAAAAATGTTTATTTATTTATTTATTTATTCAGTTATTCATTTATTTATTTATTTATGTATTTAAGATATAAGTACACTGTAGCTGTCGTCAGACTCTCCAGAAGACGGTGCAGATTCTGGAGAATCTAAATCCCTCTTATGGTCTGCATATGATTTACATAAACACAGCCTCACATATACTTCTAAAAATTTAAAGAAGGGTGGGGCCACTCTAAAATCTCAACAATTAACAGCATTGTCTCCTCTTCAAGAGTACCTGGGATCAACTACCAGCAACTATATGGTGGCCCATCTCCAGTTCCAGGGGATCAGAGAGACAGACAGACAGACAGAGATAAGGATGGCAGGCCTGCCTGGTCTTTCTTTCTTTCTTATCCTTTTTAAAAAATGTTTATTTATATATTTATTTATGGATTTATTAGATATTAGTACACTGTAGCTGTCTTCAGACACTCCAGAAGAGGGTGTCAAATTCTGGAATCTAAATCCCTCTTATGGTCTGCATATGATGTACATAAACACAGCCTCATATATACTTCTAAAAATTTAAAGATGTGTGGGGTCACTGAGAGGGCTCAACAATTAACAGCATTGTCTCCTCTTTCAGAGAACCTAGGATCAACTACCAGCAACTATATGGTGGCCCATCTCCAGTTCCAGGGGATCAGACAGACAGACAGACAGAGATAAGGATGGCAGGCCTGCCTGGTCTTACATTCTTTCTTATCCTTTTTCAAAAATGTTTATTTATTTATTTATTTTTTATTTATTTATTTATTTATTTATTTATTTATTTATTTATTTATTATAAGTACACTGTAGCTGTCTTCAGACACTCCAGTATAGGGTGTCAGATTCTGGAGAATCTAAATACTCTTATAATCTGAATATGATGTACATAAACACAGCCTCACATATACTTCTAAATATTTAAAGAAGTGTGGGGCCACTGAAAGGGCTCAACAATTAACAGCATTGTCTCCTCTTCCAGAGAACCTTGGATCAACTACCAGCAACTATATGGTGGCCCATCTCCAGTTCCCGGGGATCAGATAGACAGACAGAAAGACAGACAGAGATATGGATGGCAGGCCTACCTGGTCTTTCTTTCTTTCTTATCCTTTTTAAAAATGTTTATTTATTTATTTATTTATTTATCTATTTATTTATTTGATATAAGTACACTGTAGCTGTCTTCAGACACTCCAGAAGAGGGTGTCAGATTCTGGAGAATCTAAATGCCTCTTATGGTCTGCATATGATGTACATAAACACAGCCTCACATTTACTACTAAATATTTAAAGATGGGTGGCACCACTGAAAGGGCTCAACAATTAACAGCATTGTCTCCTCTTCCAGAGAACCTGGGATCAACTACCAGCAATTATTCGTGGCCCATCTCCAGTTCCCAGGGATCAGATTGACAGACAGACAGACAGAGATATGGATGGCAGGCCTGCCTGGTCTTTCTTTCTGTCATATCCTTTTTAAAAAATGTTTATTTATTTATTTATTTATTTATTTATTTATTTATTTATTTATTTATTTATTAGATATAAGTACACTGTAGCTGTTCAGACACTCCAGAAGAGGTTGTCAGATTCTGGAGAATCTAAATCCCTCTTATGGTCTGCATATGATGTACATAAACACAGCCTCACATATACTTCTAAAAATTTAAAGAAGGGTGGGGCCACTCTAAAAGCTCAACAATTAACAGCATTGTCTCCTCTTCCAGAGAACCTGGGATCAACTACCAGCAACTATATGGTGGCCCATCTCCAGTTCCAGGGGATCAGACAGACAGACATACAGACAGTGCTAAGGATGGCAGGCCTGCCTGGTCTTTCTTTCTTTCTTTCTTATCCTTTTTAAAAAAATGTTTATTTATATATTTATTTATGTATTTATTAGATATAAGTACACTGTAGCTGTCTTCAGACACTCCAGAAGAGGGTGTCAGATTCTGGAGAATCTAAATCCCTCTTATGGTCTGCATATGATGTACATAAACACAGCCTAACATATACTTCTAAAAATTAAAAGATGTGTGGGGCCACTGAAAGGGCTCAAAAATTAACAGCATTGTCTCCTCTTATAGAGAACCTAGGATCAACTACCAGCAACTCTATGGTGGTCCATCTCCAGTTCCAGGGGATCAGACAGACAGACAGACAGACAGTGATAAGGTTGGCAGGCCTGCCTGGTCTTTCTTTCTTTCTTATCCTTTTTTTAAAAAAAATGTTTGTTTATTTATTTATTTAATTATTTATTAGATATAAGTACACTGTAGCTGTTCACACACTGCAGAAGAGGGTGTCAGATTCTGGAGAATCTAAATCCCTCTTATGGTCTGCATATGATGTACATAAACACAGCCTCACATATACTTCAAAAATTTAAAGAAGGGTGGGGCCACTCTAAAAGCTCAACAATTAACAGCATTGTCTCCTCTTCCAGAGTACCTGGGATCAACTACCTGCAACTATATGGTGGCCCATCTCCAGTTCCAGAGGATCATACAGACAGACATACAGACAGTGATAAGGATGGCAGGCCTGCCTGGTCTTTCTTTCTTTCTTATCCTTTTTTTAAAAAAATGTTTGTTTATTTATTTATTTATTTATTTATTCATTTATTTATTTATTTATTTATTAGATATAAGTACATTTTAGCTGTTCAGACACTCCAGAAGAGGGTGTCAGATTCTGGAGAAACTAAATCCCTCTTATGGTCTGCATATGATGTACATAAACACAGCCTCACATATACTTCTAAAAATTTAAAGATGGGTGGGGCCACTGAAAGGGCTCAACAATTAACAGCACTGACTCCTCTTCCAGAGAACCTGAGATCAACTACCAGCAACTATTCGTGGCCCATCTCCAGTTCCCAGAGATCAGATAGACAGACAGACAGACAGACAGACAGAGATATGGATGGCAGGCGTGCCAGGTCTTTCTTTCTGTCTTATCCTTTTTAAAAAATGTTTATTTATTTATTTATTTATTTATTTATTTATTTATTTATTTATGTATTTAGTAGAAATAAGTACACTCTAGCTGTTCAGACACTCCAGAAGAGGGTGTCAGATTCTGGAGAATCTAAATCCCTCTTATGGTCTGCATATGATGTACATAAACACAGCCTCACATATACTTCTAAAAATTTAAAGAAGGGTGGGGCCACTCTAAAACCTCAACAATTAATAGCATTGTCTCCTCTTACAGAGTACCTGGGATCAACTACCAGCAACTATATGGTGGCCCATCTCCAGTTCCAGGGGATCAGACAGACAGACATACAGACAGTGATAAGGATGGCAGGCCTGCCTGGTCTTTATTTCTTTCTTATCCTTTTTAAAAAAATGTTTATTTATATATTTATTTACGTATTTATTAGATATAAGTACACTGTAGCTGTCTTCAGACACTCCAGAAGAGGGTGTCAGATTCTGCAAAATCTAAATCCCTCTTATGGTCTGCATATGATGTACATAAACACAGCCTCACATATACTTCTAAAAATTTAAAGATGGGTGGGGCCGCTGAGAGGGCTCAACAATTAACAGCATAGTCTCCTCTTTTAGAGAACCTGGGATAAACTACCAGCACCTTATGGTGGGCCATCTCCAGTTCCAGTGGATCAGACAGACAGACAGACAGAGAGACAGAGATAAGGATGGCAGGCCTGCCTGGTCTTTCTTTATTTCTTATACTTTTTAAAAAATGTTTATTTATTTATTTATTTATGAATTTATTAGATATAAGTACACTGTAGCTGTTCAGACACTCCAGAAAAGGGTGTCAGATTCTGGAGAATCTAAATCCCTCTTATGGTCTGCATATGATGTACATAAACACAGCCTAACATATACTTCTAAAAATTAAAAGATGTGTGGGGCCACTGAAAGGGACAACAATTAACAGCATTGTCTCCTCTTATAGAGAACCTGGTATCAATTACCAGCAACTATATGGTGGTCCATCTCCAGTTCCAGGGGATCAGAAGACAGACAAACAGACAGTGATAAGGATGGCAGTCTTCCTGGCCTTTCTTTCTTTCTTATCCTTTTTTTTTAAATGTTTGTTTATTTATTTATTTATTTATTTATTTATTTATTAGATATAAGTACACTGTAGCTGTTCAGACACTCCAGAAGAGGGTGTCAGATTCTGGAGAATCTAAATCCCTCTTATGGTCTGCATATGATGTACATAAACAGAGCCTCACATATATTTCTAAAAATTTAAAGAAGAGTGGGGCCACTCTAAAAGCTCAACAATTAACAGCATTGTCTCCTCTTCCAGAGTACGTGGGATCAACTACCAGCAACTATATGGTGGCCCATCTCCAGTTCCAGGGGATCAGACAGACAGACAGACAGATAGTGATAAGGATGGCAGGCCTGCCTGGTCTTTCTTTCTTTCTTATCCTTTTTAAAAAAATGTTTATTTATATATTTATTTATGTATTTATTAGATATAAGTACACTGTAGCTGTATCAGACACTCCAGAAGAGGATGTCAGATTCTGGAGAATTTAAATCCCTCTTATGGTGTGCATATGATGTACATAAACACAGCCTCACATATACTTCTAAAAATTTAAAGATGTGTGGGGCCACTGAGAGGGCTCAACAATTAACAGCATTTTCTCCTCTTTCAGAGAACCTGGGATAAACTACCAGCACCTTATGGTGGCCCATCTCCAGTTTCAGTGGATCAGACAGACAGACAGACAGAGAGACAGAGATAAAGATGGCAGGACTGCCTGGTCTTTCTTTATTTCTTATACTTTTTAAAAAATGTTTATTTATTTATTTATTTATGTATTTATTAGATATAAGTACACTGTACCCGTCTTCAGACACTCCAGAAGAGGATGACAGATTCTAGAGAATCTAAATCCCTCTTATGGTCTGAATATGATGTACATAAACACAGCATCACATATACTTCTAAAAATTAAAAATGGGTGGGGCCACTGAAAGAGCTCAACAATTAACAGCATTGTCTCCTCTTCCAGAGAACCTGGGATCAACTACCAGCAACTATAAGGTGGCCCATCTCCAGTTCCAGTGGATCAGACAGACAGACAGACAGACAGACAGACAGAGATAAGGATGGCAGGCCTGCCTGGTCTTACTTTCTTTCTTATCCTTTTTCAAAAATGTTTATTTATTTATTTATTTATTTATTTATTTATTTATTTATTTATTATATATAAGTACACTGTAGCTGTCTTCAGACACTCCAGTATATGGTGTCAGATTCTGGAGAATCTAAATCCTCTTATAATCTGAATATGATGTACATAAACACAGCCTCACATGTACTTCTAAATATTTAAAGAAGTGTGGGGCCACTGAAAGGGCTCAACAATTAACAGCATTGTCTCCTCTTCCAGAAAACCTTGGATCAACTACCAGCAACTATATGGTGGCCCATCTCCAGTTCCCGGGGATCAGATAGACAGACAGACAGACAGACAGACAGATATATGGATGGCAGGCCTGCCTGGTCTTTCTTTCTTTCTTATCCTTTTTAAAAAATGTTTATTTATTTATTTATTTATTTATTTATTTATTTATGTATTTAGTAGAAATAAGTACACTCTAGCTGTTCAGACACTCCAGAAGAGGGTGTCAGATTCTGGAGAATCTAAATCCCTCTTATGGTCTGCATATGATGTACATAAACACAGCCTCACATATACTTCTAAAAATTTAAAGAAGGGTGGGGCCACTGAGAGGACTCAACAATTAACAGCATTGTCTCCTCTCTCACAGAACCTGGGATAAACTACCAGCAGCTTATGGTGGCCCTTCTCCAGTTCCAGTGGATCAGACAGACAGACAGACAGACAGAGAGACAGAGATAAAGATGGCAGGCCTGCCTGGTCTTTCTTTATTTCTTATACTTTTTAAAAAATGTTTATTTATTTATTTATTTATTTATTTATTTATTTATTAGATATAACTACACTGTAGCTGTCTTCAGACACTCCAGAAGAGGGTTTCAGACTCTAGAGAATCTAAATCCCTCTTATGGTCTGAATATGATGTACATAAACACAGCCTCACATATACTTAAAATATTAATAGGCCACTGAAAGGACTCAACAATGAACAGCATTGTCTCCTCTTCCAGAGAACCTGGGATCAACCTCCAGCACCTACAAAGTGGCCCATCTCCAGTTCCAGGGGATCAGACAGACAGACAGACAGACAGAGATAAGGATGGCAGGCCTGTCTGGTCTTTCTTTCTTTCATTCTTATCCTTTTTAAAAAATATTTATTTATTTATTTATTTATTTATTTATTTATTTATTTATTTATGTAATTATTAGATATAAGTACACTGTAGCTGTTCAGACACTCCAGTAGAGGGTGTCAGATTCTGGAGAATCTAACTCCCTCTAATGGTCTCCATATGATGTACATAAACACAGCCTAACATATACTTCTAAAAATTAAAAGATCTGTGGGGACACTGAAAGGGCTCAACAATTAACAGCATTGTCTCGTCTTATAGAGAACCTGGGATCAACTACCAGCAACTATATGGTGGTCCATCTCCAGTTCCAGGGCATCAGACAGACAGACAGACAGACAGTGATAAGGATGGCAGGCCTGCCTGGTCTTTCTTTCTTTCTTATCCTTTTTTTAAAAAAATGTTTGTTTATTTATTTATTTATTTATTTATTCATTTATTTATTTATTTATTTATTAGATTTAAGTACATTGTAGCTGTTCAGACACTCCAGAAGAGGGTGTCAGATTCTGGAGAAACTAAATCCCTCTTATGGTCTGCATATGATGTACATAAACACAGCCTCACATATACTTCTAAAAATTTAAAGATGGGTGGGGCCACTGAAAGGGCTCAACAATTAACAGCACTGACTCCTCTTCCAGAGAACCTGGGATCAACTACCAGCAACTATTCGTGGCCCATCTCCAGTTCCCAGAGTTCAGATAGACAGACAGACAGACAGACAGAGATATGGATGGCAGGCGTGCCAGGTCTTTCTTTCTGTCTTATCCTTTTTAAAAAATGTTTATTTATTTATTTATTTATTTATTTATTTATTTATTTATTTATGTATTTAGTAGAAATAAGTACACTCTAGCTGTTCAGACACTCCAGAAGAGGGTGTCAGATTCTGGAGAATCTACATCCCTCTTATGGTCTGCATATGATGTACATAAACACAGCCTCACATATACTTCTAAAAATTTAAAGAAGGGTGGGGCCACTCTAAAACCTCAACAATTAATAGCATTGTCTCCTCTTACAGAGTACCTGGGTTTAACTACAGCAACTATATGGTGGCCCATCTCCAGTTCCAGGGGATCAGACAGACAGACATAGAGACAGTGATAAGGATGGCAGGCCTGCCTGGTCTTTATTTCTTTCTTATCTTTTTTAAAAAAATGTTTATTTATATATTTATTTACGTATTTATTAGATATAAGTACACTGTAGCTGTCTTCAGACACTCCAGAAGAGGGTGTCAGATTCTGGAGAATCTAAATCCCTCTTATGGTCTGAATATGATGTACATAAACACAGCCTCACATATACTTCTAAAAATTTAAAGATGGGTGGGGCCACTGAGTGGGCTCAACAATTAACAGCATAGTCTCCTCTTTCAGAGAACCTGGGATCAACTACCAGCACCTTATGGTGGCCCATCTCCAGTTCCAGTGGATCAGACAGACAGACAGACAGAGAGACAGAGATAAGGATGGCAGGCCTGCCTGGTATTTATTTCTTATACATTTTTAAAAATGTTTATTTATTTATTTATTTATTTATTTATGTATTTATTAGATAAAAGTACACTGTAGCTGTTCAGACACTCCAGAAGAGGGTGTCAGATTCTGGAGAATCTAAATCCCTCTTATGGTCTGCATATGATGTACATAAACACAGCCTCACATTTACTTCTTAAAATTTAAAGAAGAGTGGGGCCACTCTAAAAGCTCAACAATTAACAGCATTGTCTCCTCTTCCAGAGAACCTGGGATGAACTACCAGCAACTATATGGTGGTCCATCTCCATTTCCAGGGATCAGACAGACAGACAGACAGACAGTGATAAGGATGGCAGGCCTGCCTGGTCTTTCTTTCTTTCTTATCCTTTTTTAAAAAAAATGTTTATTTATTTATTTATTTATTTATTTATTTATTTATTTATTTATTTATTTATTTATTAGATATAAGTACACTATAGCTGTACAGACACTCCAAAAGAGGGTGTCAGATTCTGGAGAACCTAAATCCCTCTTATGGTCTGCATATGATGTACATAAACACAGCCTCACATATACTTCTAAAAATTTAAAGCTGTGTGGGGCCACTGAGAGGGCTCAACAAGTAACAGCATTGTCTCCTCTTTCAGAGAACCTGGGATAAACTAACAGCACCTTATGGTGGCCCAAGTCCAGTTCCAGTGTATCAGACAGACAGACAGACAGAGAGACAGAGATAAGGATGGCAGGCCTGCCTGGTCTTTCTTTATTTCTTATACTTTTTAAAAAATGTTTATTAATTTATTTATTTATTTATTTATTTATTTATTTATTTATTTATTTATGTATTTATTAGATATAAGTACACTGTAGCCGTCTTCAGACACTCCAGAAGAGGGTGTCAGATTCTAGAGAATCTAAATCCCTCTTATGGTCTGAATATGATGGACATAAACACAGCCTCACATATACTTCTAAAAATTATAAATAGGTGGGGCCACTGAAAGGACTCAACAATTACCAGCATTGTCTCCTCTTCCAGAGAACCTGGGATCAACTACCAGCACCTAAAAGGTGGCCCATCTCCAGTTCCAAGGGTTCAGAGAGATAGACAGACAGACTGACAGAGATAAGGATGGAGGCCTGCCTGGTCATTCTTTCTTTCTTATACTTTAAAAAAAATATTTATTTATTTATTTATTTATTTATTTATTTATGTATTTATTAGATATAAGTACACTGTAGCTGTGTTCAGACACTCTAGAAGAGGGTTTCATCTTCTGGAGAATCTAAATCCCTCTTATGGTCTGCATATGATGTACATAAACAGAGCCTCACATATACTTCTAAAAATTTAAAGATGGGTGGGGCCACTGAAAGGGCTCAACAATTAACAGCATTGTCTCTTCTTCCAGAGAACATGGGATCAACTACCATCAACTTTATGGTGGCCCATCTCCAGTTCCAGGGGATCAGACAGACAGACAGACAGAGATAAGGAGGGCAGGCCTGCCTGGTCTTTCTTTCTTTCTTATCCTTTTAAAATAATGTTTATTTATTTATTTATTTATTTATTTATTTATTTATTTATTAGATATAAGTACACTGTAGTTGTCTTCAGACACTCCAGAAGAGGGTGTCAGATCCTGGAGAATCTAAATCCCTCTTATGGTCTGCATATGATGTACATAAACACAGCCTAACATATACTTCTAAAAATTTAAAGATAGGTGGAGCCACTGAAAGGGCTCAACAATTAACAGCATTGTCTCCTCTTCCAGAGAACCTGGGATCAACTACCAGCAACTATATGGTGGCCCATCTACAGTTCCAGGGGATCAGACACACAGAGAGACAGACAGACACTGTAGGACCCAGAATATGGCAAGAAACCCTGAGAAAGGTGGAAAATTAATAATACACTCTGTAGTACCCAGAATATGGCAAGAAACCCTCATAAAAGTAGAAAATTAAAAACTCACACTTAAGGACCTCAAATATGGCAAGAAAACCTGAAAAATTTGGAAAATGAGAATAATCACAGTGTAGGAACCAGAATTCCGAAAATACTTGAAAAATGTCGTAAATGAGAAAATCACATTTTAGGACCCAGAATATGGGGAGAGACCCTGAGAAACGTGGAAAATTAAAAATACACTCTGTAGCACTGAGAATATGGCAAGAAACCCTCAACAAAGTAGAAAATTAAAAACTCACACTGAAGGATCCCGAATATGGCGCGAAAACATGAAAAAGGTAGAAAATGAGAATAATCACACTGTATTACCCAGAATTACAAAAACATGAAAAACATCGAAAATGAGAAAATCACACTTGTAGGACCCAAAATACGGAAAAACTTGAAAAACGTGGAAAATGAGAAAATCACACTGGAGAAACCAGAATATGCCGAACAACCATGAAAAACCTGAAAATTAAAAATTCACACTATTGGACACAGAATATGGTGAGAAACCATGAAAAGACTGGACAATTAAAAATTCACACTTCATTACCCAGATATGGAGAGAAATACTGAAAACCGTGGGAAAAAATTCACACTGAAGGACCTGGAATACGGCAAGAGACCCTGAAAAAACATGGAAATGAGAAAATCACACAGTACGACCCAGAATATGACGAAAAAACCTGAAAAAGATAAAATATTAAAATATCACACGGAAGGACCCGGAATATGGCGAAAAACCTGAAAAACGAGGAAGATAAAAAACTCACACTGAAGGACACAGAATATGGCGAGAAAACCTGAAAAAAGTAGAAAATTAAAAATTCACACTGAAAGACCCCGAATATGGTTTGAAAACCTGAAAAAGGTGGAAAATGAGAATAATCACACTGTAGGACCCAGATTATGCCCAGAAACCCTGAAAACGTGTAAAATTAAAAAAACATGCTGTAGGACCCAGAATATGGCGAGAAAACCTGAAAAAAAGTAGAAAATTAAAAATTCACACTGAAGGACCCAGAATATGGTGAGAAAACCTGAAAAAGGTGGAAAATGAGAATAATCACACTGTAGGACCATATTTTGCCCAGAAACCCTGAAAACGTGGAAAATTAAAAATACATGCTGTAGGACCCAGAATATGGCGAGAAACCCTGAAAAAAGTTCAAAATTACAAACTCACACTGTAGGACCCCAAATATGGCGAGAAACCCTGAAAAAGGTGCAAAATGAGAAAATCACATTTCAGGACCCAGAATATGCCGAGAAAATGTGAAAAACGTGAAAATTAAAAATTCACACTAACGGACCCAGAATATGGCGAGAAAAAGTTAATTAAAAAAGTAGAAAATTAAAATCTCACAGTGAAGGAGCCCAAACATGGCGAGAAAACCTGAAAAAGGTGGAAAAATGAGAAAATCACACTGTAGGATCCAGAATATGGTGAGAAACCCTGAAGAAAGTAGAAAAATACAAACTGACACTTAAGGACCCCAAATATGGGGAGAAAACCTGAAAAAGGTGGAAAATAAGAAAATCACACTGCAGGACCCAGAATATTTCAAGAAACACTGAAAAACGTGAAAATTAAAAACTCACACTGTTGGACACAGAATATGGCGAGAAACCATGAAAAAAAGTGGATAATTAAAATTCACACTGTATTACCTATAATATGGGGAGAAATACTGAAAAACGTGGAAAATTAAAAATCCACACTGAAGGACCTGGAATATGGCAAGAAAACCTGAAAACGTGGAAATGAGAAAATCACAGTGTAGGACCCAGAATATGAAGAAAAAACCTGAAAAACGTGGAAAATGAAAAATACATACTATAGGACACAGTTTATGGCAAGAAACCCTGAAAGAGTTGAAAATTAAAAACTCACACTGAAGGACCCCAAATATGGCAAGAAACTCTGAAAAAAGTAGAAAATTACAAACTGACACTGAAGAACCCCAATTATGGCCAGAAAACCTGAAAAAGTTGGAAAATGAGAAAATCACACTGTAGGACCCAGAATTACGAAAAAACTTGAAAAACGTCCAAAATAATAAAATCATACTGCAGGACCCAGAATATGCCGAGAAACATTGAAAAACATGAAAATTAAAAATTGACACTGTCAGACACAGAATAAGGGAGAAACCATGAAAAAAGTGGAAAATTAAATATTCACACTGCATTACCCAGAATATGGCGAGAAATACTAAAAAACGTGGAAAATTAAAAATTCACACTGAAGGACATGGAATATGGCAAGAAAACCTGAAAAAGTGGAAATGAGAAAATCACACTGTAGGACCCAGAATATGAGAAAAAATCTGAAAAAGGTGGAAAATTAAAAATTCACACTGAAGGATCCGGAATATGGTGAAAAAACCTGAAAAACGAGGAAAATTAAAAACTCACACTGAAGGACCCAGAATATGGCGAGAAACCCTGAAAGAGTAGAAATTTAAAAACTCACACTGAAGGACCCCAAATATGGCGAGAAAACCTGAAAAATGGGGAAAATGAGAATAATCACATTGAGGGACCCAGAATTGGGAAAAAACTTGAAAAACCTCAAAAATGAGAAAATCACACTGCAGGACCCAGAATATGGCTAGATTCCCTGAAAACCTGGAAAATTAAAAATACAAGCTGTAGGACCAAGAATATGGAGAGAAGCCCTGAAAAAGTAGAAAATTAAAAACTCACACTGAAGGACCCCAAATATGTCGAGAAAACCTGAAAAATTTGGAAAATGAGAAAGTCACACTGTAAGACCCAGAATATGACGAAAAAACCTGAAAAATGTGGAAAATTAAAAATTCACACAGAAGGACCTGGAATATGTCAAGAAAACCTGAAAAATTGGAAATGAGAAAATCACACTGTAGGACCCAGAATATGACGAAAAAACCTGAAAAACGTGGAAAAATAAAAATTCACACTGAAGGACCCAGAATATGGTGAGAATACCTGAAAAACGAGGAAAATTAAAAACTCACACTGAATGACCCAGAATACGGCGAGAAACCATGAAAGAGTAGAAAATTAAAAATTCACACTGACGGACCCCAAATATGGCGAAAAAACCTGAAAAATGAGGAAAATGAGAAAATCACATTGTAAGACCCAGAATATGACGAAAAAACCTGAATAATGTGGAAAATAAAAAATTCACAGTGAAGGACACGGAATATGGCGAGAATACCTGAAAAACGAGGAAAATTAAAAACTCATACTGAAGGACACAGAATATGGCGAGAAACCTTGAAAAAAGTAGAAAATTAAAAATTCACACTGAAAGACCCCAAATATGTCGAGAAAACCTGATAAAGGTGGAAAATGAGAATAATCACACTGTAGGACCCAGAATTGCCAAAAAACTTGAAAAACCATAAAAATGAGAAAATCACACTGCAGGACACAGAATATGCCGAGAAACCCTGAAAACGTGGAAAATTAAAAATTAACACTGAAGGACCTGGAATATGGCAAGAAAACCTGAAAAACGTGGAAATGAGAAAAATCACAGTGTAGGACCCAGAATATGAAGAAAAAACCTGTAAAACTTGAAAAATTAATAATTCACACTGAAGAACCCAGAATATTGTGAGAAAATCTGAAAAACGTCGAAAATGAAAAATACACACTGTAGGACCCAGAACATGGCAAGAAACCCTGAAAGAGTAGAAAATTAAAAACTCACACTGAAGGACCCCAAATATGGCAAGAAACCCTGAAAAAAGTAGAAAATTACAAACTGACACTGAAGAACCCCAATTATGGCGAGAAAACATGAAAAAGGTGGAAAATGAGAAAATCACACTGTAGGACCCAGAATTACGAAAAAACTTGAAAATATCGAAAATGAGAA